>NC_044187.1:16790844-17130814 GCF_900880675.1 Sparus aurata
ACGGTAAAATTAGACACCTGGAACAGAGACAGAAATTGCCAAACACATCGGGTGAAACTAAAGTTTATTTGATAACCAAGAGCTGTGACATCCCAATAATTGAAATACAATTACTGAAAGTAAAATGTAGAAAAATACCATCTCATGGAGCTCATTATGGGTTTTTTTCTGCATCATTTGTGACCATAGGTTGAAGTATTGCTTTGCAGCACATATCTTGGTGATGTACAAATAAGTCTAAGGAGCTTATTGTACATTTAGAGAAGGATATTTCAGACTTACTGCTCCTCTGATGAACGCTAAAGGCCCTTTGTAGTCTATAAGCCGGGTGCGGTGGCTCTCTCCATCTGTGCCCACCAGCTTAATGTAGACATCATTATAAGTAGTGGCATGGTCGAGACTGCCTGTGAAAACTGTCACTTTATAATCCACCATTTTCATTCATGAAGCGGAAGAATCCTGATTGGGAGAGAATTATGATAATAAAATCTAATCTCACCACCAATTAGGTTAACTGTCATTATATATTAACCTGAATGCAAAATAAGTATCATCGCAACTAATGTAAAATTAATCTTTTTCCATCTACCTAAATGTAGTCCAGTCATTATGAAGTGAAATTATTTCATGAAGCATCTCTCTTACCTGGTGATGAGTTCATTTGATGAATGGTTCCCGTGATTAAACGAGTCACCACTGATTCTGTCCGCTGTGTTCAGTCAGTATTTATACTTCAAATGTACTGAGAATCAGCTCCCCAAGTTGATTCTCAGGTCATGGAAAAAAGTTAAGTTAATTTACATATTAACTACGTGTTTGGATGACGAAACATAAGACTTCAAATTGAAAGAGGAAACAACTTTATACATCACTGCAGTTGAATGATTGACCGTGTTAACCGTGTGTCATTTCCAGAGCAAAGTTGTGTTAGTTACATATTAAAATGACATCATTGGCCGGTAGAATAGACAAAACTGCAAACTCAAGCTTTATTTGCTTGGGCACATGCATCCAGTATTTGAACATTATAACAACGCTGATACAAACACAGCAGAAAGCTCTAAGTTGGTATTAAAGGGGCTTAAAGGGATGTGACTTCATGTAAGTTCTAGCACAACACAAGTCTCACTGAGCCCCTTTAACATTAGTACTTAGCTAGCTTCCCTATATACCCTCCTATTCAGAGGGAGCCCACAAGCTTACATTTCCTCAATCCTTTAGCTGCTGCCATTTTATGTCGCCCAGCACCATGTCGCACTTTTTGTCAGTCTGATTGGTTGTAGGTCTATGCAATTGCGTACAGAGGCATTCTGGTCTGAAAATTTTTAAATCAAGTTAGAGGTTAAAAAACTGATTAGCATTTGAGAATTTGTCTGGTGATGCCAAGATACACCCTTATGAAAGTATCAAATGTAAAAGAAAAGTACTTACTATGCAGTAAAATGGTCCATGTACACTAAAACTTTCTCATGCAAACTCTCAATTTTGCCTCAGCCACACATTTTTTTTCAGGGATCTGGGCTGTTGAATCACCTACACAGTTTGATGTTCTGCATTTTTTAGGCATGCGCCACAGACACAAAGAATGTAGCCATTTTGACTTTGTATTATGTGTATATCCAGTGTCAAAATTGCACTTCAAACTCAATCTTTTCATCAAATTGTCTTCATTTTGTGTATATTTTCTGTCCTACACATATTTTCAGCTGCATATTTGCCCTTAAACCAAGTTATTAAGTAGCCAATGAGCTCTTAATCTTATCATGTTTGACCATTTCCCCTCCCTCATCTATCTTTCCTCTTAGTTCTATTTATTGTACGGTATTTGTTTTAGACCAGATAACCTTGTGTGTTTTTGAATTTTTTTTGCACAGGGTTAGGGTCTATTTTCACATTTGCTACGAGTTCTGCCCCACCAAATAACCCTTACGTATTATTTGTCCTTCAAGCCCCACGAGTAAAACGCACAACACTTCCATGTACCAATTTGAAAAGAATCATTACACCACAACATTACAGCATCACATGATTGTACTTCTGCAACTCATGAAGCCACGCTCAAACCATCATAGTGTGTACTCAGGGATGTAAATGCCATAGTTGACTGTGTACAACAGATAAATCATGTCATGTCCTGCGGCTGTTTGGATATTTAGTAAATACCTCTGAGTTTGTAAAAGTTTTCATACTCTGCTCTCAACATTGAAAGAGCTGCTGCCTAAAATCAGTGACAAAACTGAAATAACAACGACAGATGATGTATCTGGAACTTGCATGCCGTCAGATTGATTGACAGGTGTGTGTTTGTGTGTGTGTGTGTGTGTGTGTGTACCTGTAATTTATATGACCTAAATCCCTACCTGGCCTTTTAAGAACATAAACATATGTTGTAAAGTTGCATCAATCAAGCGACTAGTTAATCAGCTAATACATTAATCGCCAACTGTTTTGCTAATTGATTAATTTGAGTAAATTTTTTGAGGGAAAAAAGTTTAAAATTCTGCGATTACAGCCACTGAAATGTGAATACTTCCTCTGATTCGAGGAATGACTGCATTTGGAATTACTTTTCTGAAAAAAAACAAAAAAAAACAAAGAGAAGACGCAACAGATTACAACACATCCTGTTCACATCTCCGTCTCTGCTCCGCCCCCACTTTCTGTCTGGACACTTCTCCAACAGTGAAGAAACACACAGAAAGGTGCTAGAAAACATGAAAGACTGTAAATTACAGCAAAACACAGTAAAGAGTCTCATCCTGACCTGAAAATGAAATTGGTGCGTCGCTAAAACCACATTTAACAACATATATTGAATTGAGTGACGTGACAAAGAGTTTACTTCACAAGCGTTCACAGTCATGATGTAAAAGATGATTTTTCCTTCAGTAATTTATTTTGATTAAATGCCCTCGTATTCATTTATTAAACATGATTCATGACGTGGATTAGGATTCAAAACAGCATATTGTTTACCACAGTTAAATCAAGTCGGCTGTATAAAAAAGGAGAACGTTCAGAATACAATGATCACATACAAATGTACAGTTATCAGTTAAAAACAGAACATGCACATCCTTTCTCACTTTTATTAATGTGAAGCTGACATTGCCTCACCACCATCTGATACTCAGAGGGACACACTATTTTCTACCTCTGTTGGATCCAAGTATGTGTATGGGACTTTCAGACTCCTGTTTCTGACTTTAATGGCATCAGTTAACACTTCAAGCTCTCCAATTTCTCGATCACATTCTGGGAAATCTTCTCAGTGAAGCGCTCCTCTGGATAGTTGCCAAGACAGACCTTATGATACATTTAAAAAACAATTATGTAACAAGTATGTATTACAGTTGTAGGACGTGAGCAGGATGATATTTTGGCTGCAATGAATTATTGACCTATATTACTTTACACAACACGTTGATATGGTTTATGCATTTTTTTATGATGTTTTGTCACTAACAAAGTCAGAGGACTGCTTGCTGAGTAGCCACACGGTGAACATTCCATTAACTGCTGTGTTGATGTCAGGAAATGTGTCCAGCATCGTTTCCTTGTTTGTTTTCCCCTTTTGGGTTGGTGGAGGAAGTTGCAGGGAGGTAGGAGCGTTGGGCATATAGCCAACAAAGTCATGCTGCAATGGACGATTAATAAATGATTAATTAAAGAGGAAATATTAGCTTTCAAGATTTCCTCTTTCCTTAAGTATGCAGCTTTTAAACCCAAAAACCCAATGTCCATGCCAAAGGGTGTAATTCTCTCCTACAGATGGAGGATCTGACTGAGAACCCAAGTACACACTGTGATAACAATCCCAAGATAGCTTTGCTCTAAAGAAAAATCCTGTTTAACATCTATTTTACTCTAAAGGCAACTGAAAACATCCTACCCCTCCCTTCAGGCCTCTCTCCAGAGCCACTCCTCTCACTGCAGTCAAGCTGGAATGTTAGTATGGGAAAACTTTGGCTGCACGTTTTCTGCCATTCTTGTGCCACTAGCATGCTTTAACATTACATCCATAGACACCAGTCACACTCAATGAATGCAGAATGCAAAGGGTATAGTGGACACAGGCAGGTACAGTAAGTACATAGGTCAATAGACAGACAGGTTGTCTCTCCATGTAGCTTATTGGAGGCCTGCAACAGCCACCATTACTGGACTTTTTATTTTATTTTTCAGAGCATTTGATTAACAGCTTGCTGCCAAGATGTTCAAAGATTTTCTACAAAAATGCTTGTAGAATAACTTTCCAACCCGTAAGCATTTTTGGCCAGAATGTATTATTCTCCTTCCATTGTTGAGAAATCTGCTAAAGCTTATCAACCCATTTCTCAAAAATACCATGAAAACAACATTAAAAAGATTCACCTGTCCAGAGTTGACAGTCGCGTGCTGTGCTAAGCAGGTGAAGATCACCATGGTGACGAACTTGCCTAACTCAGCCACAGAGGTGAAGCTCTCAGGAAATCCTAAAAATTAAAAAGAAGAAAATCCATTACTTTAAACATCTAGATGACTAAATAAACTTGTATTATGCTCACATTTTGATAATAAAATGGTACATAAATGTGGAGATTTATCCTTATTAGGGTTTAAGCTAAGCCTACTTGTAAATCTTGAAGAAAGGAATCCATGTTCAAAAATGTCCCAAACCCACTCCTGCTGTTCAGTGTGTGTATATATATATATATATATATATATATATATATATATATATATATATATATATATATATATATATATATATATATATATATATATATATATATATATATATATATATTTATATTTATTTTTATATATATATATTTATACAGGATAGCAATACAGGCAAAGACACCGAAGCAGCAAACACTCGCGGGTACTTTCAAAAGGAAAGAGAAATATCCTCGAGACAGCGACATGGCCAGAAATATTATGGAGAAGGTAATTAAATTAATCGCTCTGGATAACCAGCTCATCTCTGTGGTAGAGGGTCAGGGTTTTCTTCGTCATCTGGAGTTTTTGAATCCCTGGTATGTCCTACCATCTCGGCATTACATGACATTGATTCCACTTTCGAGTTACAACGTGCCGGTATGCGCACGAGTTTCGTGGGTCTCATACAGCAGAGCATATAAAACAGGCAATCGAGGAGACACTGAATGCGTGTGAAATACACAAGCAACGCGTCCACGTCATTTTACGTGACAATGTAAGGAATATGAAAAAAGCATCGGATGATATAAAGGTACCAAGCGTGGGCTGCATCTAACACACACTTCAGCTGGCTGAACATGAGGGTCTGCTGTCACAGTGCAGCGTCACAGACTTACCTGCTAACACAAGGAAGATGGTAGGCCAGTGTTGCAGTAGCTTATGCAGAATAAGAAAGAGTCATATGAAAGTATATACTTTGTTTCAACAAAATAAAAAAAACTATTAAGGAACAGCTTGGATGCAGGTACTTTTTTCTTAATGCAGTTGTATTATCTACAATATCTAAATATTAGTTCAGGCTAAGTATCGAAACGGGACTTGGTATCGACAGGTACTGAATATTAAAGGACTCGGATCGGGATCAGGGTGAAAAAAACCTGATCAAGACATCCCTAATAATAACGTTGTCTTCTATGGTCATTAGAACAAGTGTGAACGTAGGTCAGCTTCGTCGACGACCTCTTGCCGAGATGAAGGGGAACAGTCTGCTTTCAGTTCACTCATTGCCCAAGATTCCAAAGACAACAAAGAACGAAAGCGGTTCAGAGACAAAGGGATTTATTTCTCTGAACTGCTTCCCCTTTTTTGTCATTTTAGGAGTCTTGGGCACTGAGTGAACTCACTAGATCCTGTCTCTGAAAGGGGAGGCAGTTCAGAAAAAGAACTTCCTCTTTCTCTGAACTGCTTCCCTTTTCCCTTCCTTAAAATTAGAGTGCAAGTTTTCAAAGAATTTCCAAATATAAATTGAAGACTGGAATTTGACTAAGTAATCTACATTAAGTGACACAGCAGAAACAGAAACAATAGTGTCAGCACCACTTTGAAAACAACACTCAGCTGAGTTTACCAATAAACTGAGACAAGAAACAATGAAGATTAAAACCCCCCTGAAATGAAGGTTATGTCTTTTACATAAAGCACTTCCTGTTTGGTTGAAGTGGCATAAAACCTCCAGTTAAAGTCGGTTTGAGGAAGTAAATTCTACTTAAAGAAATTCCAGTCTCCATATCTGAGTACTGTGGAAACAAATAATGTTTGCTCTCGCCGATTTATTACCCACAATCAAGGGTTGTTCAAACAAGCTCCATTCTTTGTGTGCCATTTCCTTCTTAAAGTTAAGTTATTCGTATATCACAGCAAAAGGACACTAATATAGTCATGCTTCATTTGCTCTGGCACATGCGTCCAGTATCAGAACATTATAACTGCACTAATACAAACACTGCAGCAGGCTGCAAGTTTGCATTAAAGGGGCTCTGTGTAACAATTTGCAGCAATTTATATGTTTAAATCCCTTTTTATCAGCCATATGTGAGTTGACTGTTCAAGCTGTTTAATGCTGCTGGACTGTGGATTTCTTTGTGAAGTAATCGGGTCTTATATTCTGCGACAGTCCAAATGGTGTGACTTTATGCATGTTTTTAAAGCCTCTATCCAATTGTGTGCAAATTTCTGATAATTAACTGAGACCTTTTCCACACGTACTAAAACAAGCTTCCTTAGTATCGTTTCAAGAATATTTGCGTCCACACGGATACACTGAAAACGACTCAAAACGCTGTAGTTCATATTCCAGGCCTCTGGGTGGCGCTTGAAATTCACCAAAAATGGAGAAGAAGAGACGGAGCATAAGCTTGCTCTATTTACAAACAGACAGTAGAAGGAGAATCCGAAAACAAGAAGAAGAAGAAGAAAATGGCTAGTGCAAGGAAACCAGAAGCGTTTGTGTGGACCGATATTGAGGTCGAACTGCTGCTGCGACTCACACTTGACTACAAGGCAATTAAGTTGCAAGAAACACGGACACAAGCAGTATTCCGCCATTGTTGTTGTTGTTTTTATGAGACGTTGCAGGGTTTAGAGGTCGGAGGCAAGAGGTCGAGGGGTGGTGCGATGGCGTCATCGTTTTGGAAAGTATGCAGATTCGCCGTCCACACGAAAACGGGAGGGCTGTGTTTTCGGATTTTTCCACCCTGAAACCCGTTTTCAAAAAAGTGCGTTTTCAGGATCCGTGACAGATGGCCAAAACGATGCAATACATGTGTGTTTTCGCATGAAAATGCAAAAGAGCATTTTCGTGTGGACGGCCTCTGAGAGGTTGAAAACAAATTTGCGATTTTGTGCTGGATGGTTAATGTATTTTTTTTCCTGGAGACATTAAAGAGTGGAGAGGGGAACAGAAGAGGGAGAATCACATTGTCTGGTGAGAATTTAAACACAGATGAACTCTCCTTGTGTGCCGTTGCTGGCTAACTTTAGCTTAAGGCTAAAGTAGTGAAGTTATCTGGCTGTGGTGGATAAACACTGTATTAGTAAAGGGAACACAAATTATATTATGGTCAAACTTGTTTTATTGGTGGTGAACACATTATTAAACAACCACCACATGATGCACACATGTTCAGAGGTAAGATTTATTCACCTTGTTTTAGTGTCTTATTGTTTTTATTGTTTTAACATTTTTATTGTTTTTTTTTTATTTTTTTATTTTTTTGTTTCCTATGTTTTATGTTTCTATTTCTTTTCATGTACAGCACTTTGTTCCAGCTATGGCTGCCTAAAGCGCTTTATAAATAAAGTTGAGTTGAGTTGAGTTGAGTTAAATTTAGTCTTGTTCGTCGACTTCCCTTTCCTGGAAGTTGCAGTGTCGATATAAGGAAAAGCACCATTACTTTGAGTAAATATATAACAGAGACCAAGGAGTTTTCAGATATTTTATCACAGAATTCCTCCATACCATATCTCTAATACTATACTGCTGCAATAATGTGTATGTTACATTTTAATGTTGTAGATTAAAGGAGAACTTCGGTCGATTTAAACATGCAGCTTCATAGCTCAAGCTACCCTTGACTTGCCAGTACCGAAGACGCGAAAACATTTGGTCCAGCCATTACAGAGCTCCGTGAACGGAGACTTAGCATTGAACGCTAACAGCATGGGGTCAGAACTTTACACTGTGTTTTAAGCGTCTTAACATGCTCCACATCTCACACCAAAAGTTATGCAACATCAGCAGACACCTTAGCACACAGCACTGTAGCGTGTATGACTCACAATGAATAAAAAAGTAGTTAAAATAGTGTGTTTGTGCAAGCAGCTACTTACCTGTTTGTTGACATCCGCGTCTTCCGGTAGCTAGACCAAACTAGTATATCCACCGAGTGTGCACTTAACAGGCTTAACAGGCTATTGTAAGGCTCATGGCTCATGACAGGCTGTAACATGGACATGTACATTATGAACAGAAACACGAAAATGCTGGAATACGTTTCCGTCTCCGCCAGTGAGGGAGTAAGCGCACGCTCGACAGATTGACTAGTTTGGTCTAGCTAATGGTTTGACCAAATGTGTTTGGGTCTTCGGTACTGGCAAGTCAAGGGTAGCTTGAGCAATGAAGCTGCATGTTTAAATCGACCGAAGTTCTCCTTTAAGGTTGAGTTTATTTTGACCTCTTTTGATGCTGTACATCTACAATATTTACCTTATCTACAATAAGACATTCTATTCTATTGGATGATCATATGTTTGCAGCATTTTGTCTGTAAGAACTTTTTTAACATGTTTTCAGTATTTGATCAATATAGATTATACAGCTGATCCAAGTTTGTCTTAAATATCTCAAACAATGGTTTGAAATACAGCTTTTAAAAACCTAAAGGGCAGGTGAATCATTTTGAAGTGCAACAGTGTGTTCAGAACAAACTTCTCAATGCAGCAGCTTCATTGTGTGTTAGGGTTAAAAAAAACGCAGCATAGATGTTTTGAATAATTTCTTTATTATTATTGTAGAGTTTCTATCTGAGTGTCTAAAGACAGGCAGGTGTTTTACAAAAACAACTGACTCATGGAGCACAGGACCAGGGAGGAATTATCTCTTTTTCTGGTGACATACTGCACTGAACATAGTATTTTCCATGTGATAAGTACATATAGATACATATAACAACATATAGTACATTTAGCAAAGCACAATTAATTTAACTTCATAGTGAAAATTAGTCATGAGGCACCGTTTACTTCAAAAGTCTTTCACACCAATAATATAGTCAAAACAACATAAATTTTGTTTGATTAGATGTCCTCTACATTCATTATACAGGGGCTGTGGTTCAGGGGTAGAGCCAGCACCTTGTTATTGGAAGGCCATTGGTTTGATTCCCTTGGTCTGCATGTCAAAGTGTCTTTGGGCAAGATACTGAACCCCAAACTGCTCCTGATATGCTGTCAGAACCTTGCAGGGTATCCACTGCCATCAGTGTATGTATGTATACATTTTTGATGTATGAATTACTGTAAGTAACTTTGGACAAAAGTATATGTTAAAGGTGCTCAAATGTAAATTACCAACATAAGTTTTATACTGTGGATTTAAAGAGCACATTTTAACCAAAGATAAATCAAGTTGGCTGTATAAAAAGAACCACATGCAGAAGTATAGTTAACAGTTAAAAACAGAACATGCAGATCCTTTCTCACTTTTGTTAGGACCTGAATTTGACCCACTGCTGAGGAGCTCACACCATCTGATACTCAAAGGGACACACTATTTTCTACCTCGGCTGCATTCATGTATGTGTATGGGACTCCCAGATTTCCATTTCTGCCTTTAATGTGAGCTTCAAAATCTTCAAGCCTTTCTTGAAATTCCTTCATCAGCTTGCAGGGAGTCTCCTCAGTGAAATGGTGTGTCGGATAATGGCCAAGAGGCACCTGATGAGATCATACATACAAACATTTCATGTTTTGTTTATTAAACATAAACTATTGTGAACATAATGTTCAGTTTTAGAAAGTGTGCAGGATGTTTATCAGGGGCTCAAAGGTGGTATTTTGGCTGTGATTATATATAAACCTATGTAAAGACTTTATGCTAGTTGAATATAGATATTATTTATGTCATTTTTAATTAAGTCTTAGCACTTACAAAGTCAGTGGACTGCTTGCTGAGTAGCCACACAGTGGCCATTCCCTTTACTGTTGTGTTGACGTCAGGGAATGTGTCCAGCATCGTGTCCTCATTTGTTTTCCCCTTTTTGGTTGGTGGAGGACGTTGCAGGGAGCTGGGGGCGTTGGGCATCCAGCCATCAAAGTCATACTGCAAAGAATGATTGACAGATGACTGATTAAAGAGGCCATATTAAGCTTTACAGTTTGTGTAAAACATCTGCAAAGTTTCACACTCTGGGACATCATACTTATGCCTAAATTCCAATTGTGTGTGACTGGTGTCCATACATCTGTAACGATATGGATAATGCCCCCAGTGTCCAACGCAAGGAAATGCATTTCTTTATGGCTGGATATAAACTACCTGTTTAACCAAATGTGAATGGCTAATTCTGTCTGTTTTACGCTAGGTGAGGTTGAGGTTGGAGCACTACATGGACAAGAACAGGACCAATAATGTTAGCTAGTTAGCAGCCTGTTAGCTAAGCTAACACACTATCATACGGTCTCTCCAAGATCAATTTTTGTTATTTTTTTCAATAAAATTTTACTCAAGGCAAATTCTGGTCCAAAATATTACAGAGGGGAGGAGTGTTGGGACCCACAGATGAAGTCATTCATTGTGGATTTCAAAATGGACTCTGAACTGAACTCAGTGTCCCAGAATTCCCCTTTCTTCACACCTAGGTGCAAAATTCAGGTTTGAGCTACTATTGGTCAGGGTGATAGACCCACCGCTGATCAGGTAGTCAAAACCCCAGAGCATTCATTGTTCTCGCTCTCTTACTCAACGCCCTCTACTCCTTCAACTTCGGATCTTCAAGGGCTACAAGCTGCATTGGCAGCAGGCCCAAAGAACTTCTCCTCACTGCAGCGACACGAGGTCCTGCAAATCTGAGGATCTGAGGAACACCAAGCAGGTTAGCACCAAGCTGCTATCCTTGCAAAGGAAAGGAGCTCCTCCTCTGCCGATTTTCATCAAACCTTGCACAACAAGAACAGCTTTGTTCAACATTGGAGCCCCAACTTTCCCTGCAACCACCAGCACCTTCTCATCAAAGACTGGTAACGTTGAACTGGGCTTAGATAGCATAGCATAGTACGGCTAAGCACAGGACTTTAAACTCTAGTTGATGTAATGCATTTGTGTTCAATATATGTGTTTGTTCACTGTTGGTGTTATTGTGACCTTATGTCAAGTTATTGATAGTTTGCTTCCCTTGACGGCTAATTCAACATTAGTCGAATTATGCTTCACACAGACTCAGGGTCTCTTCATGCAACTAACCATCTTCTATAACCTGGCATCACGTCACACACACACATTCCTTGAGCCTAGATCATATCACACCCACACGTGATATCAGTGACCGCCATTGTTTCTTTGTTCTGCCAGACACACACACACACACAACCATTACTAGCTGTTATTGTAAATTTGGTTGTAGTTATTAAGTTAATTATTAACCAGAGTTATAAACAGTTCAGTACGTTTTTATGAGACTAATTTAGTAAAACTGCTATATTTTCCCTTCTTCAAGGGTGTTGCCCCGAGGTGATCTAATGCAAATTGGATCATATTATTTATCATAATTAAAAATTATTCTAAATAATCATTAATTACTATTGATAGCCAAATTTAACCTAAATCCCCCTTTTATTGTTGTTAAACACTCCTTAATCGGGCCTTGTGTAATGTGAGGCCCAACAGGAGTTTCACAGGCACATCAGATATCACACAGAGATTCTATAGGAATGAATGGACTTCTGGTTGACTCTCCTCCGTACACATACATACTGTATGTGAAAACAAGGCATTATGCTTTTGTACCAAATGTAAACTAAGATAGTGATCTTAGTAAACATCATAACTGAGTATATTATCATTTGTTGAATGTAGCTCAAAGCAGGACTGTGTCAAAGTACAGCTTCATTAAGCATGGCTCTAGGCTTAGATTAAAAAGATTCACCTGTCCAGAGTTGACAGCCGCATGCTGTGCTGAGCAGGTGAAGATCACCATGGTGACGAACTTGACCAACTCAGCCACAGAGGTGAAGCTCTGAGGAATTCCTGAAAATTAAAAAGAATATTGTGTTTAGATAATAACATTAAAAGTTAATTCATATTTGAACTTAACAATAACATGGTACATTAGTGAGCACATTTATCATCATTAGGCTTTGCTTTTCAGTAAAGCCCACCTGTGCTTTTCTTGGAGAGAAATCCATGAACAAAAATGTCCGAAATCCACTTCTGCAGTTCGGAGTCTTGCTTGACCTCAGCATCATTCTTGTAGTAGTAGCTGAGCACTTCCTGCACAAACCTTTGAGAAATGTGGATAAGTTCAGTAAAACGCATTCCTGATTGACTTCCACGTTTCTATACACACTGCAGTAGAAACACACTGTTTTTGTAATGCTAGCAGAACAAATAGATCAAATTATGTCACTGAAACAAGTTACCACAGGAGATATGACGCTCAAAATTATAATCATCACTTTTACAGCTGTTTCTTCTCATAAGCTTATATCACATGTGTTCATCACGTGATGTACTAATCACACAGTTTGGTCATCGTGTCAAATTGACTTTACAGTCTAACTCTCCTGCTGGCTTCTGTAAACAGTATTTTAAAAAGATGTTACCAGCCTTTTTGTTTTGTTCTTATTTCATGGCCTCTGACAAACCCTACCACTGTCTTAGTCTTTACACTGTAAAGCAGTATAAAGACTTTTAATGACATCATGTAACTGAGACCTAAAATTATAATGCATACAGTACCTGCTGATGATGTCCCAAAGCCTGAGTCCATCATCCCTGTAGTGGAAGTTTGGCACATCCTCCAGTCCACGCTCAGCAATGTCCTCTGGTATACAGAGGGAGCTGTAGGTCATCGACGACATGGATCTCTTCAGGATTGTGATCATACCCTCTCCACCACATGCTGCAATCTAGGGATCAGTCACATATGTGAGGAAAACAGTCAGAGAAGGAATACCGTAGATCAGTGGTCCCCAACCACCGGACCGCGGACCGGTACCGGTCTGTGGGTCGTTTGGTACCGGGATGCAGAGAAAGAATAAATAGTTTTTTTTATTTCCATTATATTGATGATCATACTCGGAAAGTTGTTTTATTTCGAAAAACGGATTCTCTTTTAACAACACCCGTCTGTTCCTCTTGGCGCGCTTGACACGTACCTGTTTCAGTCACGGTATACCCTAAAAAAATCAGCCCTCAAGCTAGCTAAAATTAGTGGAAAACATGATGAGAAGAGACGGAAGAAGAGGGAGATGGACAACTGTATTCAAGTTGGGTGATAAAGTGGCTGAACTGCAGCTGTGGGGACGGCGAGTGGACAACTGCTGCAGACTATGTCTTACATGAAACCGGTCCATGGTGCAAGAAAGCTTGGGGACCACTGTCATAGATGATATGGTTCTACGGGTTATGTTGGTCTTTTCATACCTGTGTGAAAACTCCTGTCTTAGATATCAGACGCAGTCGAGCCATGATGTTGATCTGCAGAGTGTAGCGAGTGTGAGGTATGAGGAGCTGAGGCAGAGAAGGAACTTTGTTATTAACAAATTTGTCAACCAAGTCAGAAAGCTTGATGCTTCAGTGTGAACTACTTATAAAATACAACAATCAGCAGTTTAAATAGACTTAAACTACAGTAGGTTCAGTATTCTCTCTCACAGTTACCTTGTACAGAGGATGCACCATGGGCACGTTGCGCAGCAGTGACACTGTGAACACTTCAGCCAGCAGGTGAGTGCGCAGCAGGTGAGCATTGAGTTGATGCAAGTTGAAATCTGCACTTCTCACAAAGATCTTGGCCATCAACCAATCGTACTCAGAATCAGTAGGAAAGAAGATGGGGTTGTTGCCTGCTGGAGTCTGCTTCAGCTGCAGGAGAAGGAAGGAGGATGAGGTTCATTCAGTCTGTTGAATCCATCACCAGGACTGGTGGATAATGATTTAGATTTTTCTCATATGTTTGACTATTTATTACAGATACAGCAAAAGTCCCTGCACCTACCTGTGTGCCTCTGGGCATGTTGTTCTTAAAATGAGGTCAGGCTCACTTATGGCGCACTGCTGTTTTGAGACAGGCGATGCCAATGACCAACAAAACTGCTCAATGACGCAGTATTTTCATGCTATTTGAAGAGCGCATTGTTCAGACAGTAACATGCTCCTACACAGGCAGGTTCACATAGCTTCCCACATACACTCTTATTTTACATTCATGCATTTGGTGATTTTAAACATGTCCATGAACGTGTCATTGTCACTAATACTGTGGCACATTTAAGAAACATAATTAAACTTTTATCCTTTACAATATTTTTAGACACCTTTGGTGGACGTCTGGATTTATCAGGAGGACAGCTGCTTCACTAGTCTGAAACATGTATAGCCTCTTTGTGCTGTGCCTGAACGCACTTGCAACATGAGCTTTAGACCAAGCAGATCGTTTCAACAGGGCCCACAGATAGAGTCTTGCCTCAAAACTTTTAGCAAAGTGGATGCTTCCTGTTACAGTGGAACATACATCTTATAGTTTGAATCATATCATGCTTCTAGCTTGCAGCTTTATTATTGCCTATATTCAGTGATGCCAGATTAAAAATTTAATCTGACCACTTTTTTCAGTAACGAGTAATCTAACACGTTAATATTTTCAAACCAGCAATCATATTAAAGTTACTTATTCAAGTTACTCTGCGTTATTATTATTTTTGTCATTTTTTTTTTTTTTCTCAGTAAAAATATATATTTTTGCTTTCATCTTGCGTGTCGGGGAGTGATGTCGCATACACGAGAGGGGGTCAGCATCTGCTGAATGTAACTAATAAAGTCACTTGTAATCTAACTTAGTTACTTTTAAAAACAAGTAATCAGTAAAATAACTAAGTTACTTTTTAAAGGAGTAATCAGGAGTCAGTAATCAGATTACTTTTTCAAGGTAACTGTGGCAACACTGCCTATATTTGACTCATCATCTTACCTGTATAGCAATTGGCATCAGCTGATCTTGAGGTGTTTTGTGAAAGAGGACCAGGGGAGCCATCAAGTACTGCTTCTTCCTATTGATGACATTTGGTTTCACTCCATCCAAAAGTTTGTAGTCAACCAAGAATATGTTGCCTTTCTGTTGGACATTTAGGGAGGATGAGAAATGACTTGCACTCACAAACGTGATTCTAATACTAGGATCACTCAAGGTTGAGACAGTCACCTTCATTTCTTCTCCCAAGCTAGACTGACCACGGAGGAAGATCATGTCATCAGTGACAGGAAAGTTACTGGGCAGGTTGGCACAGCGTCTTATCAACATGGGGTTGATGCCGTTTAGATACTGGTAGCCGAAAAACACATCCTCCTTCCAATGTTCCTGAACATAGTCTGGAAAAAGAGGGAAGTTATGAGTATAAGTGTGCACTGCACGTGAAACAGAACAATGAGAAAACAATTTGTTTCACATAAATCAGAGTGACAGACGTGATTGGACACTGTTTCTAGTTGTTTCAGTCATTTGTCAGTCAGAGTGTTGATTATATGTTATTCAATACAGTTACCTAGACCTAGAAGACCGAGATACACATTCATTTCCTTTTGAATTTTTCCATTTAGTGAGCCAAGCAGGGAAGCTGATAGATTATCAAGCATTCAGTCAAAATTCCTAATTTATCTCAGGAGTCGAAACAATGTAAACATTTTTAGGTAGCATGATTCATGAAGTTGACTATCTGAGTAAATACAGTTGAATGTGTACTACTATGCAAACATACGGAAGAGGATTAGGGCCACACATGAATTTTTTTTGTAGTTCTGACTTTAAAGTCAGAATTCTGAGATTAAAGTCAGAATTCTGAGAAAAAAGTCAGAATTCTGAGATTAAAGTCAGAATTCTGACTTTTTTCTCAGAATTCTGAGATTAAAGTCAGAATTCTGAGATTAAAGTCAGAATTCTGAGAAAAAAGTCAGAATTCTGAGATTAAAGTCAGAATTCTGAGAAAAAAGTCAGAATTCTGAGAAAAAAGTCAGAATTCTGACTTTTTTCTCAGAATTCTGAGATTAAAGTCAGAATTCTGAGAAAAAAGTCAGAATTCTGAGAATAAAGTCAGAAGTCTGCACATGTAAATTTTTTTTGAGTTCTGACTTTAATCTCAGAATTCTGAGAAAAAAGTCAGAATTCTGACTTTAATCTCAGAATTCTGAGAAAAAAGTCAGAATTCTGACTTTAATCTCAGAATTCTGAGAAAAAAGTCAGAATTCTGACTTTAATCTCAGAATTCTGAGAAAAAAGTCAGAATTCTGAGAAAAAAGTCAGAATTCTGAGATTAAAGTCAGAATTCTGAGAAAAAAGTCAGAATTCTGACTTTAATCTCAGAATTCTGAGAAAAAAAGTCAGAATTCTGAGAAAAAAGTCAGAATTCTGAGATTAAAGTCAGAATTCTGAGAAAAAAGTCAGAATTCTGACTTTAATCTCAGAATTCTGAGAAAAAAGTCAGAATTCTGACTTTAATCTCAGAATTCTGACTTTTTTCTCAGAATTCTGACTTTTTTCTCAGAATTCTGACTTTAAAGTCAGAACTAAAAAAAAAATTCACATGTGGCCCTAATCCTCTTCCGTACAAACAATATCAAATATTCCATTAAACTACTATGATAGTTTAGTACCTGCCATGTGAGTTTTATGCCAGAATGCCCGATTAAGATGATGCATATCCTTCCACTTCTTCTTGCAATCAGCCAACCCTTCCAGTTTCAGCTCAATCATCCTGGTATATGAAAGAAAAAAATAGACTTAACTGTTATAAATGTTGTTTTATAAGCAGGTCTAGAGAGCTGAAAGCTGAAATATCTGACAGAATTTGAGGAATTCACCCTGTGATTGCAGTGAAGCCAAACTGTATAGTCTTGGTGAAGGAGAAGCGGACCTCAGGAGGCAGAGAACAAGGGTCTCTTGCCTTTATGCAGTGTGGTATTCCCTCTTTATACACTTCCCAGCTGGGAAAAATAGAGCAGAGCAGTGAGGACAGTCCAAATACCAGTTTATCTGCATTAAAGCATGAATATATATATATATAATATAACGTGTGTAAAAATATATACATATATATATATATATATATATATATATATATATATATATATATATATATATATATATATATATATATATATATATATATATATACATATATATGTATATATATATATATACATATATATGTATATATATATATATATATATATATATATATATATATATATATATATATAAACTAAGGTATATACAACCAAAAAGTGTAGCAGGTTTGTATGCATGTGAGATCTCACCGATACTCTTCCTTTCTCCACTTCAGCTCTTTCTCCCGACTGTACCTGCCCAGATGGTGGTTGTCTTCAAACACTCTCAGAGCTTAAAGGAAGAACCACAAGAAAGTTTAAACGTGTTGGTATATAAGGAATGCTGGAATTAATTTACTCAAATCAATTTTATTTATCAAGCCCCAAATCACCATCACATTGTTTCAGTGGGCTTCACAATCTGTACATGGAACGACGTGCTCTGTCCTCAGACCCTCGATTCGATTGTTCCTTATACACGTTCTTATAATCTAGCTTTCAGAGCTACTCTTTCTTGAATGTCTCATTACAGTGAACAGCGTACAGGATTACAGAATGTCAGACATCAAAACTTTAATTCTGCCGTGCTATTGGCAGCCTATCGTAGCAGATTCTGGTACTTCATAGTTTTTTTGGACAATAAAGGGCCTGAGCTGGTTTTACTTCCTGAGGAGGCTCTTGTCACCATCTTCTTTGCTGTGGTGTCCTGTGGTGCAGGCATTTAAGCAAGCAACACCAACAGACTGAATAAACTCATTAACAAGGCAGCGTCTGTCGTTGGCTCTCAGTTTTGCCGGAGGACAGGATCTGTCTGTCTGTCTGTCTGTCTGTCTATCTATCAGCAAATTCCCACAAACCTGTTCCCTCTCTGAAGCGATGCACCTCGCTGTCAGTGATCCAGCGGTAGATGGGGACCATGTAGGTGTCTCCCTCAGGGGATTTTACTTCCACCTTGGCAGGGAACCAGTCTTCTTCAGGGAACAGTGAGAATCGCTGTTTGTCTAGCTCTATCAGAACCAGCTTTCCAATGGAGACAGAGCAGGACACGGTAAAATTAGACACCTGGAACAGAGACAGAAATTGCCAAACACATCGGGTGAAACTAAAGTTTATTTAATAACCAAGAACGGAGCTATGACATCACAGTAATTGAAATACAATACAATCTGCATCATTTGTGGTCATAGGTTGAGGTATTGCTCTGCAGTACATATCTTGGTGATGTACAAATAAGTCTGAGAAGCTTGTTGTACCTTTAGAGAAGGATATTTCAGACTTACTGCTCCTCTGATGAACGCTAAAGGCCCTTTGTAGTCTATGAGCCGGGTGCGGTGGCTCTCTCCATCTGTGCCCACCAGCTTAATGTAGACATCATTATAAGTAGTAGCATGGTCGAGACTGCCTGTGAAAACTGTCACTTTATAATCCACCATTTTCACTCTGGAAGCAGAAGAATCCTGTTTGGGAGAGAATGATGATAATGATAATAAAATCTAATCTCACCACCAATTAGTTTAACTGTCATTATATATTAACCTGAATGCAAAAGAAAAATATCATCGCAACTAATGTAAAATTGATCTTTTTCCATCTACCTAAATGTAGTCCAGTCATTATGAAGTGAAATTATTTCATGAAGCATCTCTCTTACCTGGTGATGAGTTCATTTGATGAATGGTTCCCTTGATTAAACGAGTCACCACTGATTCTGTCCGCTGTGTTCAGTCAGTATTTATACTTCAAATGTGCTGAGAATCAGCTCCCCAAGTTGATTCTCAGGTCATGGAAAAAAGTTAAGTTAATTTACATATTAACTACGTGTTTGGATGACGAAACATAAGACTTCAAATTGAAAGAGGAAGCAACTTTAGACATCACTGCAGCTGAATGATTGACCGTGTTAACCGTGTGTCATTTCCAGAGCAAAGTTGTGTTAGTTACATATTAAAATGACATCATTGGCTGGTGGAATAGGCTTCATTTGCTTGGGCACATGCATCCAACATCTGAACATTATAACAACGCTAATACAAACACAGCAGAAAGCTCTAAGTTGGTATTAAAGGGGCTTAAAGGGATGTGACTTCATGTAAGTTCTAGCACAACACACAAGTCTCACTGAGCCCCTTTAACATTTATAGTACTTAGCTAGCTTCCCTATATACCCTCCTATTCAGAGGGAGCCTACATGCTTACATTTCCTCAATGCTTTTAGCTGTGCATGCTCTGCTGCCAGTTTATGTTGCTCAGCACCACATCGCACTATTTTCACTCTGATTGGTTGTAGGTCTATCAAATTGCGTACAGAGGCATTCTGGTCTGAAAATTTGAAAATCAAGTGCGAGGTTAAAAAACTGATTAGCATTTGAGAATTTGTCTGGTGATGCCAAGCTACACCCTTAAGAAAGTATCACATGTAAAAGTACTTACTATGCAGTAAAATGGTCCATGTACGGTAAAACTTTCTCAAACTCTCCATTTTGCCTCAGCCACACACTGTTTTTTAGGGATCTGGGCTGTTGAATCAACTACACCGATTGATGTTCTGCATTTTTTTAGGCATGCGCCACAGACACAAAGAGTGTAGCCATTTTGACTTTGTGTAATGTGGATATTCAGTGTCATAATTGCACTTCAAACTCCATCTTTTCATCAAATTGTCTATATTTTGTGTGTATATTTTCTGTTCTGTTTCAGCTGCATATTTGCCCGTAAACCAAGTTATTAAGTAGCCAATGAGCTCTTATAATCTTATCATGATTGACCATTTCCCTCCCTCATCCATCTTTCCTCCTAGTTCTATTTATTGTACAATATTTTTTTTTAGACCAGATAACATTGTGTGTTTTTTAATTTGTTTTGCACCGGTTAGGGTCTATTTTCACATTTGCTACAAGTTCTGCTCCACCAAAAAACCCTTACATATTATTTGTCTTTTAAACCCCATGAGAAAAACATACAACACTTCCACATACCAATATGAAAACAATCATTACACCACACCATTGCAGCATCACATGATGTACTTCTGCGACTCATGAAGCCACGCTCAAACCATCACCAAACATCTTGTCATGTCTCTGCTCAGATTTAAATCTGTTGCTGTTTGGATATTTAGTAAATAGTTTGTTAAAGTTTCATACTTTGTTCTCAACATTTAAAAAAAACTGTACATGCAGCTGTGCCGCCTAAAATCAGTGACATTAAAAACTGTAATAACAACAGACTTAATATCTGGTTTTATTAAAGCAATGCCAGCACAAGTCAAAACACAGAACAGGAACTTGCATGCAGTCAGATTGATTGACAGGTCTTTAAATACACACATTGACACTGTATAATTTGTTATGTGAATACTTTGTGCTAAATTAAAGTTATTATAACATAGAAATGGGCAGATGTTTAGAGTAAAAAACATTGTGTGTGTGTGTGTTTACCTGTAATCTATATGATCTAAATCCCTATCTGGCCTTTTAAAACCATAAACATATATTGTAAAGTAACTAGTTAATTAGCTAAGACATTAATCGCCCACTCTTTGGGCGATTAATGGAAAAAAGTTTCAGATTCCCCGATTACAGCCACTTAAATGTGAGTATTTTCTCTGATTCGAGGAATGACTGCTTTCGGTATTACTTTTCTAAAAAAGAATTAAAAAAAGAAACAGACGCACCATATTACAACACATCCTGTTGTCAACTCAAGTGACATCTCCGTCTCTGCTCTGCTCCCACTGTCTGTCTGGACACTGCTCCAACAGTGAAACACACATAAAGGTGTTAGAAAACATGAAAGACTGTAAATGACAGAAAAACACAGTAAAGACTCTCATCCTGACCTGAAAATGAAACTGGTTTATTTAACAGCATATAGTGAATTTAATGACGTGACAAACAGCCAGAAGGCACAGTTTACTTCTGAAGCATTCCCCGTCATAATTCAAAGATGATTTTTCCTTCAGCAATTTATTTTGATTAAATGCCCTCATATTCATTGAGAAAATGTGATTCATGACATGAATTAGGATTCAAAACAGCATTTTTTTTTTACTACAGTTAAATCAAGTCGGCTGTATTAAAAAAAAGAGAAAGTTCAGCTTACAATGATTACATACAGATACAGTTATCAGTTCAAAACAGAACTTGCAGATCCTCTCTCACTTTTATTAATGTGAACCTGACTGTTGCCTCACCGCTGAGGAGATCACACCATCTGATACTCAAAGGGACACACTATTTTCTACCTTTGTTGGATTCTATGTGCATGGGACATCCAGACTCCTTCTTCTGACTCCTGCATTACTTAACGCTTTAAGCCTTCCTTGAAATTCCTTTATCAGCTCGTGGGGAATCTCCTCAGTGAAGCGCTCCTCTGGATAGTTGCCAAGACAGACCTGATGATACATTTAAAAAACAATTATGTAACAAGTATGTATTACAGTTGCAGTAAGTGAGCAGGATGATATTTTGGCTGTGGTGAAATGTTGACCTACAGTACTTTACACAACTTAAACATTAATATGGTTTATGTAATTTTTCATGACGTTTGGTCACTTACAAAGTCAATGGACTGCTTGCTGAGTAGCCACACGGCGGCTATTCCATTAACTGTTGTGTTGACGTCAGGGAACGTGTCCAGCATCGTTGCCTTGTTTGTTGTCCCCTTTTTGGTTGGTGGAGGACGTTGCAGGGAGGTAGGAGCGTTGGGCATCCAGCCACCATAGTCATACTGCAATGAATGATTAACAAATGATAAATTAAAGAGGCAATATATGCGTTCAAGATTTCCCCTTTCCTTAAGTGTGCAGCTTTTAAACCCAAAAACCCAATGTCCATGCCAAAGGGGGAAATTCTTTCCTACATATGGAGGATCTGACTGAGAACCCAAGTACACACTATGATAACAACTTAATCACAAGATAGCTTTGCTCTAACCCCCCCCCCCCCCCCCCCCCCCCCCGCTGTTTAACGTCTATTTTACTCTAAAAGCAACTGAAAACATCCTACTCCTCCCTTCAGGCCTCTCTCCAGAGCCACTCCTCTCACTGCAGTCAAGCTAGAATGTTAGTATGGGAAAACTTGGTTGCACTGCCAGTCTTGTGCCACTAGCTTGCTAATAGCTTTAAAAATACATCCATAGACACCAGTCACACGCAATGAGTGCAGAATGCAAAGGGTGGACACAGGCAGGTACAGTAAGTACATAGGTCAATAGACAGGTTGTCTCTCCATGTAGCTTATTGGAGGCCTGCAATAGCCAACATTACTGGACTTTTTATTTTATTTTTCAGAGCATTTGATTTATAGCTTGCTGCCAAGATGTTCAACGATTTTCTACAAAAATGCTTGTAGAATAACTTCCCAACCCTTAAGCATTTTTGGCCAGAATGTATTATTCTCCTTTCATTGTTGAGAAATCTGCTAAAGCTCATCAACCCATTTCCCAAAAATACCATGAAAAGATTCACCTGTCCAGAGTTGACAACCGCGTGTTGTGCTAAGCAGGTGAAGATCACCATGGTGACGAACTTGACCAACTCAGCCACAGAGGTGAAGCTCTCAGGAAATCCTGATAATTAAAAATAAAAAAAATCCATTACTTTAAACATCTAGATGGCTAAATAAACGTGTATTATGCTCACATTTTGATAATAAAATGGTACATAAATGTGGAGATTTATCCTCATTAGGGTTTAAGCTAAGCCTACTTGTGCATCTTGAAGAAAGGAATCCATGTTCAAAAATGTCCCAAACCCACTCCTGCAGTTCAGAGTCTTGCTTGACCTCAGCATTATTCTTGTAGTAGTGTGTGAGCACTTGATGCACAAACCTTGGAGAAATGTGGTGAAACAAAGTTTGAAACATATTTCTAGTTCTATTATTCCTTACATTTTTTATACTTCCCTTAAAACCACCACTGTCATACATATGAAAGTGGTGGTTTTAAGGTAAGTTCATCAGCAAGTACTCTGTGGTGAGATTTTAAGTTCTGTCAGCAGGAGTATCTAACTATCTAGCTAGCTAACTTCAGCCTCAGGGTCAATAACATGAGTTTCCATTTTGTCTTGCGTAAGCAACATCCTTCCTTCTTGGAAGTCCATCATCTGTGTAGTTGAAGTTTGGCACATCCCCCAGTCCACGCTCAGCAATGTCATCTGGTATACAGAGTGAGCTGTAGGTCATCGAAGACAGTGATCTCTTCAGGATTTCAATCATACCCTCTCCACTAGATGCTGCAAACTACGGAACAGTCAATTATGTGAGGAAAATACTGTACATGATATTGAAAATAAAGAAACATTGGGTCTCATTCACCAATATCTTCTTTAGAATCTTCTTAGATTCTTTCTTAAGTTGTTCTTAAGAGGTTCCTTAAGAAAACCCTACGTCAGATTCACCAACTCGTTCGTAAGCCTCAGAATTGTTCGCAGCTGTGTTCTTACATTGGTGAAAGCCGCAGGAGCAATATATATGCCATTGTTTTGCGGGCCTTGGATGGAGAAATGCCACGTATAAATAGGGTGGGGGGGGTTACTAATTGATGGCATGTTTCCAATTTACTTGATTTATCTTAAATCATTGGCACATTTAATTTATTTTAGAATTTAAATTCTTTGTAAATTACCAAAAATATGAAATAAATAAATGAATAAATATGACAGAATTATCACTGTAATATTGCATTTTATTGAACTACACAAGAGAAGAAAACACAACCATGCCAACATTTCGGCACTGAAATATGCGTAAGAGTACTCCTGAGTGTTCGTAGGATTTGTTCTTGCCAAAGAAAAAATCCTAGATAAGAAAAAATTCATGAATGCCACAATCTTCGTAAAATCTTCGTAAGTGGGACTTAAGAACAAATTTGTTCGTAAGAACGGTTCATGAATGAGGCCCATTGTTTACGTAATGTTCCACTGGATGTGTTAGTTGCTTCATACATAGAATGTCGAGCCATAATGTTGACATGCAGAGTGTAGCAAGTGTGAGGTATGAGGAGCTGAAAGAGAGAAGAAACTTTGTCATTACTTGTTAACAAAGACAGAAATCTTGATGCTTTAGTGTGAAATACTTAGGATTATATACAAACTAAATGTTTGTGTAAAAGTTGGTTCCTTAACTTTGGAAAATAAAAAAAAATAAGCAAGTTGAAATGAGTACAACTACATAAAGTTCAGTATTTTCCCTCACCTTACCTTGTACAGAGGATGCACCATGGGTAAGTTGTGCAGCAGTGACACTGCAAACACTTCAGCCAGCAGGTGAGTGTGCAGCAGGTGAACCTTGAGTTGATGCATGTTGATATCTGAACTTGTCGCAAAGATCTTGGCCATCAACCAGTCATACTCAGAATCAGTAGGAAAGAAGATGGGGTTGTAGTCTGCTGGAGTCTGCTTCAGCTGCAGGAGAAGGAAGGAGGATGAGGTTCATCCATTCCATTTGATCCATTGCTCGTATCAATAAAGGTTTTGTGGTATGTTTGAAAACTTGCGACATATCTGTTGTGCTTGACATGTTTGCCTAGTTTGAAATACTGTTGAAGTGGAGATACATCATTTCATCAGCGCTTGTATGTCATAAGTGATTCTCCTCGAAAAAAAGACCAGGAAATAAAGTTCTTATCTTTGACATATCCAAAACCTGTCTGGTTGAAGTAACATAAAACTGAAAGCTGGAGCAGGTTGAGGAAGTAAATTCTACTTAAAGAAAGTTGAACCGTAACTGGCTATACTGCATATCTGAGTTACATGAGCACTAACACCTTTTTTTCCTCATTTTATTGGATATAATCCAGGGAGTTCACACAAACTACAGTCTGTGTGGACAATTTTCTAAACATAATTAGGCGATACATGTATCGTTTTGGCTCCGACTCAATAAATTGGACTGCTTACTGAGCTAAAGGCATTTACATTTAGCCTCCATTAGCACTGGCTTTAGCCACAAAGCTACCAGTATCTGTCTCCCAGGAAACTCCATAGATCACCTCAGAAATGTAAATCCTCCTCTGGCTGGGTAGGCTACTGCTCTGTCATTGTTGGGCCTGATACTGGCATATAGGTGAGCAATAGAGCAAGATGTATGTGCAAGTGTAGTATGAAGTTATGGCCTAAAAGGCGTCCCATATTAACTAGCTGAGCAGTACGTCACACATTTCTGGTCTGCGGCCAGTGATAAACCCCTTGGAAACTGAAAATCAAGAGAGAGGTTAAAAAAACAAATCTGCATTTGTGAGTTTGTCTGGTGATTCCAGGCTACACCTTTATGTATCAAAAGTAGAAGTACTCAATATGCAGTAAAATGTCAATGTCAAACTGTCTCTCCATTTTGCCTGCAGCCTGAGCTACCCACTTTTCTTTTCAGAGATCTGGGCTGTTGAATCAACTCCAGATTGATGTTTGGCATTTGTTTTGCCAAGTAAGAGTGTAGTCTTATAGACTGTGTGCAATGTGGATAACCAACAATGGCACCTACTGATTAAAAGCATCATTACCTCATTACTGCCATAAAACACCAAAGAAGAACAAGAAGGAGTGAAATAGGGACCAAATGTGTGTGTGTGTTCAGGTCAACACTGCATAAAAAGGTACATGAGTTAATCCTGCATGTGAAACAGCAGGCCTCACGCCAGGATTCATTATAAAGCGATGTTATTTAGTAAAAACATCTGAGATTGTAAGGAAGTTTTCACACTCTGTTCTCAACATTGAAAGAGCTGTACCTACAGCTCTGCAGCCTGAATCCAATGACATTAAAAACTGAAACAACAACAGAAGATATATCTTTTCTCTATTGAGGCAATGCCACCACAAGTCCAAACACAGAGCAGGAACTTGCATGCATGTCAGTTTGGTTGACAGGCATTTAAATACACACATTGACACTATATAAATCGTTACATGAATACTTTGTGTTAAGTTAAATATATCATAACATTGGTAATGTTTGTAAAATGGTCAGATCTGCAGGGTAAAAAATACAGAGTTAAATTACATTTTTCATTCAGAAATCAAACTCTTAAATGTAGGCTCTGTGTGTATGTGTGTGTCTATATGATCTGAATCCCTATCAGGCTTTATACATATTGTATAGATACATAAAACAACATGTAGTAAATTTAGCAAAGCGAAATAATTGTAACTTCAATGTGATATTTAGTCTTCAGGCACAGTAGTATATCTTTCACAACAGTTATATAGTCAGTTATCACATAAAGTAGACTTTACATCCCTATAATGCAAAATAATATCTTACCCCCAGTAATTTAGTTTTATTAGATGTCCTGTATATTTATTAACAACATACGTTTTATACTGTGGATTTCCACATTTTGACCACAGATGAATCAATTCGTCTGTATGAGAAGCATCACATTCAGATGTACAGTTATCGGTTAAAAACACAACATGCACATCATTTCTCACTTTTGTTAGTCTGAACCTGACTTTTGCCCACAGCTGAGGAGCTCACTCCATCTGATACTTAAAGGGACACACTATTTTCTACCTCCGTTGGAATCAAGTATGTGAATTGAACTTTCAGTTTTTCGTTTCTGACTTTGACGCAAGCTTCAATTTCTTTAACCTTTCCTTGAAATTCCTTTATCAGCTTGCAGGGAGTCTCCTCAGTGAAATGGTGCTTTGGGTAATGGTCAAGAGGCACCTGAAGAGATCATACATTTATTTTTTATTTTTTTTAGAATCATTTGAATGGTTATCAAACATAGACTATTGGTAACATAGTGTGCAGTTATTGAAAGTGAGTATTATAGCTGTAATAATATATAGATCTATATAAATACTTTACATAAATAATATTTATATTCATACATTTTTCGTGAAGTCTTGTCACTTACAAAGTCAGTGGACTGCTTGCTGAGTAGCCACACAGTGGCCATTACATGAACTGTTGTGTTGACATCAGGGAATGTGTCCAGCATTGTGTCCTCATTTGTTGTCCGCTTTTTGGTTGGTGGAGGACGTTGCATCCAGCCATCAGAGTCATACTGCAATGAATGATTGACAGATGACTTTCCCACACCTGTTGTGTTTTAGCTCATATTATATTAGTTTTTTTGTGTACGTAAAACATACACAAGTTTCACACTCTGGGAAAACATACTCTAAGACACCAGCCTTAGCTGTATTGTTTTACTCCTAGTTTTCACGAATATGTGTGACTGGTGTCCGTAGATCTGTAAATATACGGATAATGCCCCTAGTGTCAAACGCAAGGAAATGTATCCTTACAGAAATGTTTTTTATTTTTTTTTTATTTTTTTTATATAGAGATTCTATAGGAATGAATGGACCTTCAGTTGACTTGCCTCCATACACAAACGTTTGTGGAACCAAGACATCATGCTTTTGTACCAAATGTAAACTAAGAAAGTGACCTTAGGAAACATCATACCTGAGTATATTAGTGTCAAAGTACAGCCTCATTTGGCATGGCTATAGGCTTAGATTAAAAATATTCACCTGTCCAGAGTTGACAGCCGCATGCTGTGCTGAGCAGGTGAAGATCACCATGGTGACGAACCAACTCAGCCACAGAGGTGAAGCTCTGAGAAATACCTGTGAATTAAAAAGAATATTGTGTTTAGATAACTACATTAATAAAATGGTACATTAATGTGCACATTTATCATCATTAGGGTTAAGTTTTTATTCAAAGCCCACTTGTGCTTTCCTTGGAGAGGAATCCATGAACAAATATAAATAAATACGTTTATTTAATAACCAAAAACGGTTAAAATGATTGACATACAGTGACTGAGAGTAGAAGAATGGTTAATGCTGCATATGAGTCTGAGATGGTTTAAGAAGCTTGTTGTACATTAAGAGAAGGATATTTCAGACTTACTGCTCCTCTGATGAAGGCTAAAGAAACTTTGTAGTCTATGAGATGGGTACGGTGGCTCTCTCCATCTGTGCCCACCAGCTTAATGTAGACATCGTTATAAGTGGTGGCACGGTTGAGGCTACCTGTGAACACGGACAATTCATAATCCACCATTTCCACTCTGAAAAGCAGAAGAATCCTGATTGGGAGAGAATTGTCATGATCTGGGTCTCGGCAGTATCTTCTCTCCCTGTGTTGTCTCTCTCCCTGTGTCTGTCTGATCCTCCTGTCTCCCCCTCCCCTGTCTGTGTTGTCTGTGCATGGGCGTGGCTACTCTCTCCTGTAGGAAGCACCAGGTGGGACACATCCAGCAATCAACTCCTCCATAAAGCCTCTGGACCTTCAGTCACTCATCGCCAGATCCTACTATCAGTCATAGCGGTATACTGAGTTCTCGATCCTGGCTCCTCCTGTTGAGTTCTGCTCATTCGAGCCATTTGCTTGTGTAGCTTTGTTTGCTGACCTGTATCTCCTTGTGTCCCAGTGTTTCTACTGCTCCTTCCTTCCCGCCTGCCTGCCTGCCTACCAGTCTAAAGCCCCTGCCTACGTTTTGGGTCGAGTCATCGACATCTACGTGCCCGCCCGGGTTCCTGTGCTTCCCTGTGGCGTGGCTACGCGGCGCCGCCATTGCCTCCAGGGGACGCCAAGCCACGAGTCGTCGTTTCTACTACCCACTACGATTCCTAATATTACAATAAATATTGACTGTACTAAAGCTGCCTGAGTCTCGAGTCGTGCATTTTGGGTTCGGCCTCTGTTGATATCATAACAAGAATAATAAAAAAACTATCTCAGCACCAATTAGGTTAACTTTCATTATACATGAACCTGATTGCAAAAAAAACTTTCTGTGCTGATTTCATAGCAACATTTAGTCCAGGTGTTACAAAGTGAAATTATTTCATAAAGCATTTTTCTTATCTGTTAATGAGTTCATATGATGAACGGCACTTTTGATCACATGATGTTCAGTCAGTACCAGTAAGTCAACTGTGCTGAGAATCAGCTGCCCAAGTTGATGGAAAAAAGTTGAGATATCTGTTTGAAGTTACATAAAAAAAGTATTGCAGTATTGCCGAGTAAAAGCAACTTTATCTGTATCTCTCCATACTCCATATCTGATCAACCGAATGTTCGTTTTTATACTTTTATCGGATCAATCCAAGTTTGTGTGTGCCATTTCCTTATAAAAGGTTATCATCTGACATCATAAAAGTTTGTTCTGACATTTTTAAAGAACAGGAAATACTGCACTGCAAGTGTTTCAGTTTAACCGTGTTCCAGGTGAACCAGTGACCTTGTTAACTGGTGACCTTTGGCTGAATGCATCTGTAGCCCTTTTCACACAGAGACTCTGCATAATCGCTGCAACCAAGATTTGCCCTTTCTCCGCCTTTGTTGTGTTCACACTAAACCAAGTGCTGTGGAACCAAAAGAGGCGTGTTGGTACACATCATGATCTTGATATCTGGTTTTTTAAATTTTTTTTTTTACGTGTTTACACTTAATCTAAGAGCATTAATCTAAGCATGTGTCCATCGACAGTTTATAATCATATGGATGCAGTTATAATGTGTTGTTATTAAGATCCTGACACACCATGCATCCTAGAAAATGACAAAGATATTGTTGTTTCTGGCCTGTCTTCATCGAAGGTGTCGGTGTATAGTTTGATGATGAAAAAATTCTGCGGAGGCAAGGCTAGGTGGAATGATAGAGCAATCTTTATTGAAACAGATCTCAAGCCTGCATCCGAACCAGGGTGGCCGCCCCCTAAATTCTGCCCTCTGGAAGTGTCAATGGGGCTTGTGGTAACCAGTGACAAAAACTAGCTTGAACCTCTACAGGCTCCTAGCCCCACAATGGATCCAATTCAAAATTTTCACTCATAGAGTCATCCATAACCAGGCCCCTTCCCACCCCACTCACCTGCTCCACCGCCACACCTCCTCTTGCAGCCTTCGCTCCTCTGATGCCTAATCTTCTGTCTGCACCACTTAGGATTAAGCACCATACCTGGGACCTTTGAATAGCTGCCCCTCCCTCTGGGACTTTCCCCAACCACATGTGGAACTGAAAGGTCACTCTCAAGAGCACCTTACCATGTTTAGATTCCTGGTAGGACAGGAAATATGTATATGTACGACCATTTCATGAGAGGGCAACAAAATAGACATTTATACTACTCATTTGATACGGCAAATAAAAAACAAACACTCAAAGAATACAATGAGTTCACTCAAGCAATACAGGCAAAGACACCGAAGCAGCAAACACTTGCAGATACTTTCAAAAGTAAAAGAGAAATACCCTCGAGACAGTGACATGGCCAAAAAAATTATGGAGAAGGTAATTAAATTAATCGCTCTGGATAACCAGCTCATCTCTGTGGTAGAGGGTCAGGGTTTTCTTCGTCATCTGGAGTTTTTGAATCCCTGGTATGTCCTACCATCTCGGCATTACATTACATTGACTCCACTTTTGAGTTACAACTTGCTGGTATGCGCACTAGTTTTGTGGGTCTCATACAGCAGAGCATGTAAAACTGGCAACCGAGAAGACGCTGAACACGTGTGAAATAAACAAGCAACGCGTCCACGTCATTTTAAGTGTCAACGTAAGGAATATGATAAAAGCATCGGATGATATGGAAGTATGAAGCGTGGGCTGCGTCTTGCACATACGTCAGCTGGCTGTACACAAGGGTCTGCTGTCACAGTGCAGCGTCACAGACTCACCTGCTAACACAAGGAAGATGGTAGGCCAGTGTTGCAGTAACATATGCAAAGAGCCATTTGAAAGTATATACTTTGTTTCAACAAAATAAAAAAAACTATTAAGGAACAGCTTGGATGCAGGTACTTTGTTTTCTTAATGCAGTTGTATTATCTACGAAAATATTAGTTCAGGCTAGGTATCGGATCGGGACTTGGTATCGGCAGATACTGAATATTAAAGGACTCGGATCGGGATCAGGGTAAAAAAAACCTGATCGGGACATCCCTAATAATAACGTTGTCTTCTATGGTCATTAGAACAAGTGTGAACGTAGGTCAGCTTCGCCGACGACCTCTTGCCGAGATAAAGGGGAACAGTCTGCTTTCAGTTCACTCATTGCCCAAGATTCCAAAAACAACAAAAAACGGAAGCGGTTCAGAAGCAAAGGGATTTATTTCTCTTAACTGCTTCCTTCTAGTCATTTTAGAAGTCTTGGGCACTGAGTGAACTCACTAGATCCTTTCTCTGAAAGGGGAGGCAGTTTAGAAAAATAACTTTCTCTTTCTCTGAACTGCTTCCCTTTTCCCTTCCTTAAAATTAGAGTGCAAGTTTTCGAAGAACTTCCAAATATAAATTGAAGATTAATGAGGAATTCCTGAAAATTAAAAAGAATATTGTGTTTAGATAATTAGATTAAAAGTTAATTCATATTTGAACTTTCACAATAAAATGGTACATTAATGAGCACATATTTCACCATTAGGATTTGTTTTTCAGTAAAGCCCACCTGTGTTTTTCTTGGAGAGGAATCCATGAACAAAAATGTCCGAAATCCACTTCTGCAGTTCAGAGTCTTGCTTGACCTCAGCATCATTCTTGTAGTAGTAGCCGAGCACTCCCTGCACAAACCTTTGAGAAATAAAACACATTCCTAACTGACTTACACATTTTTATACACACTGCAGTAGAAACACACTTGTAATGCTAACAGAACAAATAGATCAAATTATGTCACTGAAACAAGTTACCGCAGGAGATATGATGCTCAAAATTATAATCATTCCTTTCACAGCTGTTTCTTCACATAAGCTTACATCACATGTGTTCATCACGTGATGTACTTATCACACAGTTTGGTCATTGTGTCAAATTGACTTTACAGTCTAACTCTCCTGCTGGCTTCTGTAAACGGCATTTTAAATAGATGTTACCAGCCTTTTTGTTTTGTTCTTATTTCATGGCCTCTGACAAACCCTACCACTGTCTTAGTCTTTACACTGTAAAGACTAAGACAGTGACTTCATGTAACTAAGACCTCAGATCATAATGCATATAGTACCTGTTAATGATATCCCAAAGCCGGAGTCCATCATCCCTGTAGTAGAGGTTTGGTACATCCTCCAGTCCACGCTCAGCAATGTCATCTGGTATACAGAGGGAGCTGTAGGTCATCGAGGACATGGATCTCTTCAGGATTGTGATCATACCCTCTCCACCAGATGCTGCATACTAGGGATCAGTCACATTTGTGAGGAAAACAGTCAGTGAAGGAATACTGTAGATGATATTGTTCTACTGGGCATGTTGGTCTTTTCATACCTTTGTGAAAACTCCTGTCTTAGATATCAGAAGCAGTCGAGCCATGATGTTTATTTGCAGAGTGTAGCGAGTGTGAGGTATGAGGATCTGAGGGAGAGAAGGAACTTTGTTATTATTTGTCAACCAAGTCAGAAAGCTAAAAAACAAATATCAGCAGTTAGAATAGACTAAAACTACAGTAGGTTCAGTATCTCCCTCACACTTACCTTGTACAGAGGTTGCACCATGGGCACATTGCGCAGCAGTGACACTGTGAACACTTCAGCCAGCAGGTAAGTGCGCAGCAGGTGAACATTGAGTTGATGCATGTTGAAATCTGCACTTCTCACAAAGATCTTGGCCATCAACCAGTCATACTTAGAATCAGTAGGAAAGAAGATGTGGTTGTCGTCTGCTGGAGTCTGCTTCAGCTGCAGGAGAAGGAAAGAGGATGAGGTTCATTCAGTCCATTTGATCCATTGCTTGTATCGATAAAGGTTTTTTGGTATGTTTGAATATTTGTGACATATCTGTTGTGCTTAACATGTTTGTCTAGTTTGAAATACTGTTGAAGTGGAGATACATAATTTCATCAGTACGTGTATGTCATGTAAATATACTTGACAGCTTCATCACTGGCTGTATTTGGTGCTAGTCCCACCTGAATAGCGATTGGCATCAGCTGATTATCAGGGGTTTTGTGGAGCAGCACGAGGGGAGCCATCAAGAACTGCTTCTTACCATTGATGGTGTTTGTTTCCACCCCATCCAAAAGTTTGTAGTCAACCAGGAATATGTTGCCTTTCTGTGGAAAATATTAGGGAGGATGAAAAATGATTTGACTCAAGTGCATTCAGTGTGAATATTACACATACAAATTAAACATGTAAATGCAACATGCATTGCCAAATTGAATCGTCATGGGTCACAACATGACCCCAATACTTAGACCACCAAGGTCAAGACAATCACCTTCATTTCAGCTTTCAAACTACACTTTCCACAGAGGGAGACCATGTCATCAGTAACTGAAAGTTACAGGGCAGGGTGGTGCAAAATCTGAGCATCATGGCGTTCAGAAACTGGTGCCAAAGAAAGCATCCTCCTTCCAAAGTTCCTGGACGTATTCTGGCAAAATGAAGAAGTTTAATGTCACTGAGTTTCAACCTTGTTTTAACACTTTAACACACTATTAGTTTATGTGTGCATTGCATGTGAAACAAAAATGGGAAAATAATTTCAAACTCAAAAAACAGAGTCAGAGACATGATTGAGCACTGTTTCTAGTATTTTCAAAGTAATTTGTCTAACACAGTCTTCAGTATATAAACATTAATACAGTTTCCTGGAAAACCTAAAATTAGGTTTGGCCCGCCAGATCTTATTTTTTGGCCTTTATGGCTTTATTGACAGAACAGATGAAGATTTTGACAGGAAACAGGGTGAGAGAGAGGGGAGTGACACGCAGCAAAGGGCCACAGGCTGGGAGTAAAACCTGGGTCCGCTGCAGTGAGGACAAAGCCTCTGCACATGGGACGCCCGCTCTACCCACTGGGCTAAACAGCGCCCAACCCGCCAGATGTAAGAAAATCTGAATACATTTTAAAAATTACATTTTTACGCTATTTTTGGGTGCTTTTGGGGGGTATGTATGTTGTTCTTGTCAGCGTCCGTCTTTGTCCATGCTCCATGCTCCATTTCCTGTGCCTCTGCCTCTGTCTGTTCCTTGTTCCCCCACGGTATGTGTTTTTGGAGTTTTGCATTTTGCATTTTTGATTTGAACTTTGCCTTTTTCTTTGTACTTTGGCTTGCCTTTTAGTTGCCACTTTGCCCTGCTTTAATTTGCTACTTTGCCTCGCTTTCATTTGCTACTTTGCCTGCTTCTGTTTTTGTGTTCAGCTTTTAAATAAAGCTCGCCTTTTGTTCCCCACGCCTTGCCTCTCGGGTTTAACTGCATTTGGGTCCACCTTCCCCTTTTCCATAGTCTCCCCTTTTACCCCAACCTGACAGAATGACCAGACAAGGAGTGAGGGGAACACAGAGACTAAATACACAGACACTGATGACAAGACGAGGAACAGGTGAGGCGGACCAACAGGTGAGACAACGAAGGGGAGGAGCACATGAGAACATGAAGGGAACAGGGCAATAGACAGAGGGAGCCAGAGGGAACATAGGAAAAAACACAGAACTTAAAGGACACATGAGGGCATGGGAAAAACAAGACACAAGACAAGATACAAAGACATAAAATCAAATACAAGAAAACACAAGACAAAACCAGACAACATAACAAACAGATCTACAGTCATGACAGTATAATCTCATGAAGGTAGAGCTGAGGAAGGATGTTTTACATTTAGAAAAGGATGTTTCAGACTTACTGGTCCTGTGGCGAAGGAAAAGGGCCCTTCAGCCCACGTGTGGCCGCTCTCCCCATCTGTTCCCACCAGCTTTATGTAGGTACTGTTTATTGTGCTACCACCAGCACGATTTCCAGTTTGTATGGTCACTTTATATTCCACCATTTTCACTCTGGAAGGCAGATAAATCCTGGTTGGGAGAGAATAATTAAAACCATTCTCAGCATCGATTAGGTTAACTGTCTCTAGATGACTGCAAAAAAAAAAGAACAACATATTGATATCATCACAATTAATGTAAAGGTAATTTCCCCATTTATCTAGGATCAATCATTAATAACTGAAATCATCTCCTAAAGCGTCTCTCCTACCTATTCCTTTGATGAACAGCTCTTTTTAAGTAAATGATTCACTACTGACACCTACTTTTATAGGCAAAGATTTGTGTGAGTGTCCAGTCATACCAGGAACTCTGGTTCTGTGAGGAATTACTCTACTGCTTTTACTGCGGTTTACAGGAAGGTGCTGCCAGACATCCGGAAATATCAACTAAAATTGTGTCTTCTAGTCGACAGGGGAAACCCCCTTATAGACTAACAAGGAAGACTTCATACATTCAAAATATGCGTTGAGGCTCCACTCCATAATTTGATTATACTTCCTTAATAAAATCACAGAGTAACCCAGTGTGTGACAGGCTTTTAAGAAATGGTTTGTACAGGAGGTTTATCACAATTAAAAAAGATTATCTAATAAAATCTGACTGACCGACAAACACAGACATATAAACACCTTTCAAAGTACTTGGAACTTCTTCCATGTTAGTTCCTGCTACAAAGGGTGTCTTTTCCATTATGACACACACATGGATGCACTGGGTGAAGACTTTACCAGTCAACGCTGTGGTGGTTGGTAAACAATGTAATTATCGTGCTTTTATAGATATTTGTATAGAAGTACAGGTATATACTGCAGTCAAAGAATGTTTATACTTGCTCCCACAGTTTGTGCCTTAAAACCTACGCACACTGTTTCCTGCCCCACCTACCAGTAGATTTTGTCCGACACAGACATAATCCAAAAGCAACCTTCCTAAATTTGGAGACTCACTGAGTAACATATTTTGAGACCTGGCATACACTGGCCCATGCTTGGACCATCTTCAGCTCACCTGTGAGACTGAAGAGAGATGCTCATAAGAGAGATGTCTCATCATACGCAGCACATTTTAGAAAGTCCTTATTTGGTTTTATTATTTGGCCCTTTAAAGGCAGGAACACACTGGCCCAACCGTTGGACGTCTGAAGCGTTTGGGGAGACTCGGACGAGGTTGGGAACAAATCTGTTCGGTGTGTTCAGCTGCGTTGAAAGCTTCCGGAGCCGCGTGGACTGATCCGATTCAACATGCGAAGTCTGAGGAGGTTGGCTGTCGGCCGTCTGAGCCTGTGGATTCTCTGATTAGCTGTGTGCTAGCGAACCAGCGCGGTGTGTGGCAGGGCCGGAATACTGTGTGCGCATTGGTTTTCTACGCACTCCATTCCATCATTTCTTGTTTTCATGTTTTGGAGTACTGGCATGAGACTAGCTGTTATTATGTCTGTTCAGGACAAATTAATCTGTGTTCGTTTGGTAATGCCTCACTGCATGTTAAGTATGCAGCTGTTTTTGTCTGAAATAATTCAGTTTCGCTAAAACAACTTTTATTTCATCACTTTATTGGACATAATCCAGAGACATTCATACAAATTGCAGTCTTTGTGGAGAATTTTCTAAACTAAGTTATGCAATCTATGTATCTGACCACATCTTGGCTCTGACTAAATAAATTGAACTGTTTACTGAGCTCAGCGCAGTTCCATTTAGCATCCATTAGCACTGGCTTTATCCACAAAGCTACCAGTATCTGTGTACAAGGAAACTCCATAAATCAGCTCAGCACTGTAAATGGCCTCCGTGGTCATTCTGGCTTGGTACTGCTCCGTCATTGTTGGGTCTGATACTGGCATATAGGTGATCAATAGAGTAAGAGGTGTGCTGACACATTCACTGGAACTTGAACTTATGGGAAGCTGTTTAGGCCATAACAACATACTTCACTTGCACATATATGCATTTCCACATTCATATACACTACTGAGAGTATGCATGTATGTGCAAGTGCTCAGTTTCAATATATATGTATGTGCAAATGTAGTATGTATGTATGTGCAGGTAGAGTATGAAGTTATGGCCTAAATGGCTTCCCATATTAACTAGCTAAGCAGTACGTCACACGTTTCTGTTCTGCGGCCAGTGATAAACCCCTTGGAAACTGTAAAATCAAGAGAGGTTAAAAAACAAATCTGCATTTGCGAGTTTGTCTGGTGATTCCAGGCTACACCTGTATGAAAGTAACAAAAGCAGAAGTACTCATTATGCAGTAAAATGTTCCATATAAGAAAGCTCTTTCCAACTGTCTCTCCATTTTGCCTGCAGCCTGAGCTACCCACTTTTCTTTTCAGAGATCTGGGCTGTTGAATCAACTCCAGATTGATGTTTGGCATTTGTTTTGCCAAGTAAGAGTGTAGTCTTATAGACTTTGTGTAATGTGGATAACCAGCATCGTAATTGCACTTCAAACACCATCTATCCAACTATCGTCTTTATTTGGTATATTTCATGTCCTACACATACTGTCATTTGTATGTTTACCCTTACAAACATGTTATTAAGTATTAAGTTGCCAATGAGCTCTTATAATCTTATCAGAATATTTCCTCTTTCTGTCTGACATTTAAAAACTGTCTCCCTCTGATCCATCTTTGCTCCCACTTCTGTTCAGTGTATTTAGACCAGATAACATTGTGTGTTTCTAAGTTGGTTTTGCATGTTCACCTGTCTCTTTACTATTCACTGCCATTCATTAGTCATTATTTTACTTCAAGCCCCATGAATAAAAGATGCAACAATGGCACCTACTGATTAAAAAGCATCATTACAGCATCACAGCGTCACATTTTTTTACTCCTGCAACACATGATGCTACACTCATTCACAATATCACGGTGCACTCAGTGAAGTAGGTATGTAGCATTGATCAAGGAGGACTGAGGTTAGGGATCTGCTGGGATATATATTTCCCTTTTGAATGCAACTGGACTAGTTAAAAAAATAGAACTGAAGACCCAGAGATGAATTGAGCCAGAAGGAGGCAGTAATGCAACTCAAAGAATGGCAACTGCCATAAAACATCAAAGAAGAAGAAGTAGAGCGAAGTAGGGACCAAATGTGTGTGTGCTCAGGTCAACACTGCATGAAAAAGTACTTGAATCAAACCTGCACGTGAAACAGGGAAGCTGGCCTTGCGCCAGGACTCATTATAAAGCGTGTGTGTTGCTGCTGTTTGGATGTTTAGTAAATACCTCTGAGATTGTAAAAGGTTTCACACTCTCAATGTACACTGTGTGTGTCTATATGATCTGAATCCCTATCAGCCTTCACACATATTGTATAGAGACATAAAACAACGTATAGTAAATTTAGCAAAGTAAAATAATTGTAACTTCATTGTGATATTTAGTCATGAGGCACAGTATTATATCTTTCACCACAGTTATATAGTCAGTTACATCACATAAAGTACATTTGTGTCCCTATAATGCAAAATAATATCTTAACACCAGTAATTTAGTTTGATTGGATGTCCTGTATATTAATTAACAACATACGTTTCATACTGTGGATTTGCACATTTTGACCATAGACAAATCAAGTCGGCTGTATAAAAAGCATCACATGCAGAAGTACAGTTATCTATCTATTAAAACAAGAAAGCTCTGTCTGTGTGTGTGTGTTTGTGTTTGTGTGTGTGTGTGTGTGTGTGTGTGTGTGTGTGTGTGTGTGCCTGAAATATCTCTTCAGATCAGGATCAGACTGACCTGAGATTTTCAACATGGCTGCTGCATGGTTGAAGGGTGTGCAACCCCAGATTTGTTTAGACTACAAAGATACTGTTAATAAATGATTTAATAAATGATTTACGATTCCCACCAGCATTGTCAACCATAGCCACGCCCCCTGAATTTGTGCATACCAAAGCCAATCACTGCAGAGCCCACCCCCACGCCCCACCTCCTGTGTTTCGAGTCTCAAACCACACGCTCACCCGCACATCACACTCTCATTTGAGATGTGTTAGAAACACCTCAAGAAACAAGCTACTTTGAGTGGAGATTATGCAAGAAACACAACAAACACGAATCGGAATTGGATACTTGTACAGAACACTGGTATGCGAGAGATACGCGAGGACAACAAACTGGAATCAGAATCTGTGGATGTTCCTCTGGATGTTCATGTGTAACTAGCTGCTACCCTACACATGATGTAGGCTATCTATAAAATCTTCACTCCCTTAGACCTACACATTCTGGATGTCTGGATGTTTTCTGTGCTCATCTGTAAGTTACACTCTTATGTCTCAAAATGTTTCTCCAGGCTTAACTTCATGCTAGTGCGTTTACTATTTGTCTACATTATTGATCCATTGTCAATGCTAAGGCTAAAACACGGTTACATGTTTCAAGTTCCTATCTTGCTAGCATGTTAGGCTTAAATTTGCCTATCTATGTTAGGCTTCTGTTTAGTAGTTTATTTTGGTGTTCGTGGAGAAGTTTTTAATATGCGTTTTTTCATATTAGTTGCACGTTTGCATTTTGCTTGGTTTATCTTCTTGCTAGCATAAAAAACATGTCACTTTGCATTGATCCAATTTGAGCCAAATGATTCTGAATTAGGTACTACTCAGCGTAAAGCTGTGTGTGTGTGTGTGTGTGTGTGTGTGTGGATGGGTGTGTATCTGCACATGCGCCAACCACGAATATTACATATATTTAATCAATTACCTATTATGATTAACTCACTGCATGACCCTCACTAACACTAACCCTCACCATAACTAAACAGACAATTTCTCTTTCTAATAAAGACAGCCGTCTTTCTCTACCTTCCCAATTTCTGTCTCACAATGAATTATTAAAAACTTAACGTGTTTGTTTAAACACACTAAGGGTTTGTGTTTAACACTAATGCAACAGCATAACCATGTTGGATAAGAAATTCATACTTATTACAATATTTCCCCATACATACCCTTTACTTCACCTCAAAACAGAATCTAACCAGATTTTGCCTTCAAAACACTTTCAAACATCATGCTGTCGCATTAATATTTTTGCTTCTTCCTGATGGCTAAAGAGCAAAAGGCACCAGTAGTGGTACTTTCACATTAGTGAAATGGGGTTCAACTCCCTACATTGTCCTTGCTAAAAGCTAAAGTATATGAAAACACAATAGTTATCAATCTACACATTTCACAACAAACCTAAATGTCCCTGGCGTCCCACCTTCAAACACAGCCTCATTTGGCCATCCATGAAAAAGCTATTTAACCTCCCACTTTTCTGCAGGAATATATACTTCCTACAGGCAATGCACTAGTCAGTTAAAAACAGAACATGCACATGATTTCTTCCTTTTGTTCGAGTGAACCTGACTTTTGCCCACCACTAAGGAGCTCACACCATCTGATACTCAAAGGGCCACACTATTTTCTACCTCGGCTGGATTTAAGTATGTGTATGGGACTCCCAGACTTCCGTTTCTGGCTTTGACGTGAGCTTCAAACTCTTTAACCCTTCCTTGAAATTCCTTCATCAGCTTGCAGGGAGTCTCATCAGTGAAATGGTGCTTCGGATAATGGCCAAGAGGCACCTGATGAGATCATAGATTTAAAAAGCTTTTTTTGCAAAAACATTTAATAGTTTATCAAACATAGACTATTGGGAACATAATGTACAGTTATTGAAAGTGAGCCAGGTGATTTGCAGTGGCTCAAAGGTGGTATTTTAGCTGTGATCATATATAGACCTATATAAAGATTTATATTATTTATACAGATACAGATTATTTATGTAATTTTTAATGAAGTCTTGGCACTTACAAAGTCAGTTGACTGCTTGCTGAGTAGCCACACGCTCGCCATTACATGAACTGTTGTGTTGACATCAGGGAATGTGTCCAGCATCGTGGCCTCGTTTGTTGTCCCCTTTTTGGTTGGTGGAGGACGTTGCAGGGAGCTGGGGGCGTTGGGCATCCAGCCATCAAAGTCATACTGCAATGAAGGATTGACAGATGACTGATTAAAGAGGCTGTATTAGGCTTTATGTTTTTTTCTCCCCTTCTGTCATGTGTTATATCATATTATATTAGCTTTTTGTGTATGTAAAACATCTGCAAAGTTTCACAATCTGCAACAATATACAACATACCTAGTTTCCATATATGTGTGTGACTAGTGTCCATAGATGTGTTAATATACGGATAATGCCCCTAGTGACCAACTTAAGGAAATGCATTTCTTTATGTGTGAATAGAAACTACCTGTTAAACCACATGTGAATGGCTGTCACATGGTCTCTCCGAAATCAACGGCAAAAGCTAAATTTTTTGACATACTTTAGGCAAATTCCAGTCCAATATATTACGGAGAGGAGGTTTTTCCAGGCACATTGGATATTCTATAGGAATGAATGGTTATGCTTTTATACCAAATGTAAACTAACATAGTGACCTTAACATACCTGACATCATATCTGAGTATATATGAAGCATAGCGCAAATTCATGCTGGACACGGAAGTCATAAGCCCCAGCCGAGTCAGCTGACAGCCAGCTGATCAGATCAGCATCAGTCTCTGACCAACCACATCCACTCTTCCAAATTAGGCAGTCCATTTAAACCCAAGCCGTCATTCACTGATCTCTCCTTCAACACCCCAGCCTCCACCTGCTTAGTCTGAGCCAAATGGCTAATTTATCTAGTTGCTTCGACTCCACTCCTGCTGGGGGTATGCATTGCGCTCCCCGGATTGACTTAGCATGCTGCTTGTCAAATCCAGGGAGCTTCTGGAGCGGAGCCTTCAGCGCCAAGCCTAACTGTGTATAATTTGTTGCAATAAATGATTTAATCAATAACGAGAGTGTTCCTGCATGAATATCATTTGTCGCATTTAGCTCAAAAAGGACTGTGTCAAAGTACAGCCTCATTAAGCATGGTTGTAGACCTAGATTAAAAAGATTCACCTGTCCAGAGTTAACAGCCGCATGCTGTGCTGAGCAGGTGAAGATCACCATGGTGACGAACTTAACCAACTCAGCCACAGAGGTGAAGCTCTGAGGAATTCCTGAGAATTAGACAGAGTATTGTGTTTAGATAACTACATCAACATTTGATTGATATATTTGAACTTTGACAATAAAATGGTACATTAATGAGCACATTTATCACCATTAGGGTCGTTTTTCAGTAAAGCCCACCAGTGCTTTCCTTGGAGAGGAATCCATGAACAAATATGTCCAAAATCCACTTCTGCAGTTCAGAGTCTTGCTTGACCTCAGCATCATTCTTGTAGTAGTAGCGGAGCACTCCCTGCACAAACCTTTGAGAAATGTGGATAAGTTCAGTAAAACACATTCCTAATTGTCTTACATGTTTTTATACACACTGCAGTAGGAACAAAATGTTTTTTTCAGACAATTTAATGGACATCACTCTTAGCTCCCAATAGCTATTTTCAGGATGTAAATTAAACCCGACCTTGCAAATAATTTCTGCATTGTGGATAGAGCTCGAGAGACTTTTCTAACTTCTTGTTTAGCCCTCTAATACCTTGACCGGGGATGACTGATGAATGTAGCCAATGAGATTTCAAATACAGTAATATAAAGTTTGTATCAGTTGTAAAAGCCCTTAACTTGGATATTATGCAAGTTTATGTAGTTTTATGCATTTTTGTCTTTGAATAGACTGTTTATGGTTATTATTTTGTAATTGGATGATTTAAGATGCACTAAAAAAAGAGCCCAAAACCATGCCTGTTCTTCAAATGGTTCAACAACAGCACTGAATTTGCTTTGGGGAAGACTGGAATATGCGTTTTAGGATAATTTTACATACATTTCCAGGAATGAGAACAGAGCATGGAGCACAACTTCCAGGTGAACGAAATGGAATAAACACTTTATGGTACTTCATGGTCTCATTTTCTTTTTAATGATGATATTGCAATAATACAACAATGTCACTAAAACATCTAAGATTTTGCACCAATGTAATTTAAAATCATAATGCGTGATGAAAACAGCCTACAGTACCTGTTGATGATATCCCAAAGCCTGAGTCCATCATCCCTGTAGTGGAAATTCGGCACATCCTCCAGTCCACGCTCAGCAATGTCATCTGGTATGGGACATTGATCTCCTCAGGATTGTGAACATACCCTCTCCACCAGATGCTGCAAACTAGGAAAGAGGAATATAGTTAGTGACAAATACTGTACATGATATTGCTCTACTGGCCATGTTGGTCTTTTCATACCTTTCTAAAAGCTCCTGTCTCAGATATCAGAAATTGTCGAGCCATGATGTTGATCTGCAGAGTGTAGCGAGTGTGAGGTATGAGGAGCTGAGGGAGGAAGTAACTTTGTTATTAACACTATTATTTGTCACCCAAGTTAGAAAACTCGATGCTTCAGTGTGAAATACTTTATATCATTTAATATATTCAAGCTAAAATATATTTGGTCCAACAACTTTGCAAGACACAAAAATCAGCTGGTTAAATAGACTTAAACCACAGTAGGTTCAGTATTCCCCCTCAGTTACCTTGTACAGAGGATGCACCATGGGCACGTTGCGCAGCAGTGACACTGTGAACGCTTCAGCCAGCAGGTGAGTGCGAAGCAAGTGAACGTTGAGTTCATGCACGTTGAAATCTGCACTTCTCACAAAGATCTTGGCGATCAACCAATCGTACTCCGAATCAGTAGGAAGGAAGATTGGGTTGTCGTCTGCTGGGGTCTGCTTCAGCTGCAGGAGAAGGAAGGAGGATGAAGATCATTGAGTCCGTTCAATCCATCACCAGGACTAGTGGATAAAGTTTTAGTATTTTCTTGTATGTTTGACTATTTACTACAGATTTGTTCTGCTTGGCAGGTTTGGCTTTTCAGTTAATTATTCTGTTAATCCCTTAAGGGGAAATTCATTATTCATTCAATGTTTGTGTGCTATGTAACAATAATTAACTTGATTTTCCTTGACTTGTGTTTGTGTCACCCTGTCAAACTTGAATATGACTATGGGAGAAACCTTTTTACATGTTCTGGGCTGACATTAGAAGAGGAGAACTTCCTTTCCCAGGATTAACAATGCATAGATGCCACCAACTCCTGCTTCAAAAGCATTTTCAGCAAGGTGGATGCATCTTCTTGCATGGGAACTGACGTCATACAGTTTGACTGATATCAATACTCTATCTTACAGCTTTATTTTTGGCTATATTTGACTGCTAATCTCACCTGAATAGCAATTGGCATCAGCTGATCCTGAGGTGTTTTGTGCAAGAGAACCAGGGGAGCCATTAAATACTGCTTCTTCCCATTGATGGTGTTTGTTTTCACTCCATCCAAAAGTTTGTAGTCCACCAAGAATATGTTGCCTTTCTGTGGGAAATATTAGTAAAGATGAGATATGATTTGACTCACATGCATTCAGTGCGAATATTACAGACACTAAGTGAACGTCTAAATTCAACATGTAATGCCAAATGTAAATGTCATGGGGCAAAACATGACTGTAATACGAAGATCAATCAAGGTCAAGACAGTCACCTTCATTTCAGCTTCCAAGCTACACTCTCCACGGGGAAAGATCATGTCATCCGTGACAGGAAAGTTGCTGGGCAGGTTGGTACAACGTATGATCAACATGGGGTTGATGCCGTTTAGATACTGGTAGCCGAAAAACACATCCTCCTTCCAATGTTTCTGAACATAGTCTGGAAAAAGGGGATTAACTGACAACCTTATTTTAACAATGTTATCAGTCTAAGTGTGCATTTCATGTGAAAGAGAAAAATGGGAGAACAATTTGTTTCACACAAATCAGAGTGACAGACATGATTCAACACTGTTTCTAGTAGTTTCAGTCATTTGTCAGTCAGAGTCTTGATTATATGCAATTAAATACTGTTATCACATATGTTATACACACAAATTTTCTTTTGCATTTTTTTCCCCCATTTAGTGAGTCAAGTAAATAAGCCAATAGATTATTAAGCATTCAATCAAAACTCATAACTTATATCAGGAGTAGAAAACAAACAGTTTTTTAGGTAGCATGATACAGTAGAATATCTGAATAAATATCATTGAATGTATACTACTTTGCATACAATATGAAGTATTCCATGTAACTACCATAACAGTACAGTACCTGCCATGTCAGTTTCATGCCAGAACACATGACTGAGATGATACATATCGTTCCACTTCTTCTTGCAGTTCGCCAGCCCCTCCAGCGTCAGCTCAGTCATCCTAGGAAAATAAAAACAAATATAGACTTAATTATTATACATTTAATTGTTTTCTAAACAGGTCTAGAGAGCTGAAAGCTGAAATGTCTGATATAATTTGAGGAAGTCACCCTGCGATTTCAGTGAAGGCAAACTGGATAGTCTTGGTGAAGGAGAAGCGGACCTCAGGAGGCAGAGAACAAGGGTCTCTTGCCTTTATGCAGTGTGGTATTCCCTTTTTATACACTTCCCAGCTGGGAAAAATAGAGCAGAGCAGTGATACGACTATATCTGCAGTCTTATTTTAGAGCATAATATGGTTTGGATGTTAGTTTTGGGGTTTGTATGTATTTCCTGAACTCTTACCGGTACTCTTCCTTTCGCTGCTTCAGCTCCTGATTACGACTCTTCCTGCCAAGAGAATGGTTGTCTTCAAAGACTCTCAGAGCTTAAAGAAAGAAGCACAAGAAGGTTTAAACTTGTTGATATAAACAGTATGTAGTAATTAACTTTGTCCTTTATAAACCTCCTTAAAAATTTTGCTTTTATGTCTTCTTACAGTACACAGCGTACAGGATAACAGGATGTCAGACAGCAAATTCCACAAACCTGTTGACTCTCTGAAGCTGTGCACCTTGCTGTCAGTGATCCAGCGGCAGATGGGGACCATAGCGTCTCCCTCTGGGGATTTTACTTCCACCTTGGCAGGGAACCAGGAGTCTTCTTGGAACAATGAGAAAGGCTGTTTGTCTAGCTCTATTAGAACCAGCTTTCCAATTGATTCAGGGCAGGAAACAGTAAAACTAGACACCTGGAATAAAGACAGAAATTGTTTGAAAGCATCAAGGTGTAGATAAAGTTGATTTGATAACCAAGAACGGAGTTGTAACATCAACAATAATTGACATACAGTTGCTGAAAGTAGAATGGTGAATAAAATGAACTTTTGTATAAAATACCATCTTATGGAGCTCATTATGGGGATTTTTCCTTTGACATTTGTGGCCATATGTTGAAGAATTGCATTGCAACACATATCTTGGTGCTGCACATAGGAGTCTGAAATGGTTGAAGAAGCCTGTTGTACATTTAGAGAAGGATATTTCAGACTTACTGCTCCTTTGATGAAGGCTAAAGGCTGTTTGTAGTCTCTGAGCAGGGTGCGGTCACTCTCCCCATCTGTGCCCACCAGCTTAATGTAGACATCGTTAAAAGTAGTGGCATGGTCGAGACTGCCTGTGAAAACTGTCACTTTGTAATCCACCATTTTTACTCTGGAAAGCAGTAAAATACTGATGAGGAGAGGCAAACAAATCCAGCAGGGAGTAGGCAGAGGCGAGGTCAAGGGAAACACAGGCTGAAGTCAAAACCAGGAATCACAAGTATATGCTTGGAACAAAGGGCTGGGACTTTTATTTACGGGGACAAGAAGACGAACTGGCAACGGACAGGGGAAACACAGGGACTATACACCCACACACAGAAGCACCAGGTGGTGAAGGTGATCAGGGCTGAGATAGACAATCAGGGAGGTGGACAAAACCACACACGCAGGGGAGGGAGATCTGGAACGAGAGGAGAGGTGAAACACAAGACCAGAACAGGAAGAAACTATAACATGGGCCCAGACATGACACCTATCACTGGATGAGTGCAAAAAAACTTTCAACTAACAAAAACTAATGTGAAATTGGTTGTTTTCCATTTATCTAAGTCATTACAAAGTCAAATTATTTCATAAAGCATGTCTCTTACCTGTTCATGGGTTCCTTTGATGAATGGTACCTCTGAGTGAACAAATCACCACTGATACCTATTGACAAGTTTTCTGACACTTCACTCTCCAAAAAGCAGTCTTTATTGAAGGCAGGCTTATGACTGTGCTCAGTCATACCAGTAACTCAACTCTGGTGAAGGAATTTTGGGCATCTATGAGGAAGCAGCTGCTTTTGCAAAACCACAGGAAGGTGATGGCAGTCATACAGAAATATCATTTTAGATTGTGTCTTCTAGTCGACAGGTGAAACGAGGAAGAATTCATACATTAAAAATATGCGTTTAGGCTCCACTCCTTAATTTGATTATAGTTCCTTCATAAAATGACAGAGTAACCCAGTGCATGACAGGCCCACTGCACACTGTATAGTTTATTTTTTTAAGGACATGGTTTGTACAGGACGATTCTCACAATTAAAACAGATTGTTTAATAAAATCTGACTGTCAGACAGACGTGTAAACACCTGGCAAAGTACTCAGAACTGCTTCCACGTTAGTTCCTGCTACAAAGAGTGTCTTTTTCCATGATCTTCTACTTCTCCCACAATTTGTGCCTTAAACCCTACCCACACAATTTCCTGTCCTGCCAACCAGTACATTTTGTCAGACACAGACATAATCCAAAAGCAACCTCCATAAATTTGGAGACACACTGAGTAACATACATTACATGGCATACATTTGCCAGTGCTTGGACCATCTTCTGTTCACCTGTGCGACTGAAGAGAGATGCTCATCAGAGAGATGTCTCATTATATGCAGCTCATTGTAGAAAGTCCTTATTTAGTTTTATTATTTGGCCCTTTAAGTGGAGGCATCTGAAGTCAGCATCACTTAAAAAAACATAACTCCAAGTTTTCTCATAGAAAAGACAATACAGATTAAAAGCCCTCCTGAAGTGGATTCTTCTCGAGGAAATGACTGGAAATAAAGTTCTTATCTCTGACATATCCAATACCTCTCTTGTTGTAGTAACATAAAAATGAAAGCTGGAGCAGGTTGAGGAAGTAAATTCTACCAAAAGAAAGTTGAATCCTAACTGGCAAAACTGCATATCTGAGTAACATGAGAAGAAACAACTTTTTTTTTCATCACTTTATTAGACATAATCCAGGGACGTTCAAACTACCTGCGGAATGTATGGACCATTTCCTGGTCAAAGTTAGGCGATGAATGCATCCGACAACGTTTTGACTTTGACTAAATAAATTGGACTGCTTACTGGGCTCAAGGCAGCTACATTTAGCCTCCATTAGCACTGGCTTTAGCCACAAAGCTACCAGTATCTGTCCACCAGGAAACTTTATAAATAATCTCAGCACTGTAAATGGCCTCCGTGGTCGTTCTCGTTGGCTGGGTACTGCTCCAGTCCAGAGAAGTCATTAAGAAGTTGCTGGTTTCATTATGTTTGTTAGCAGTTAATTAAGCAACAAGAAAAGCGGCTTCCCATATACAAGTGCTCAGTACCAATATATATGTATGTGCAAGTGAAGTATGAAGTTATGGCCTAAACGGCTTCCCATACTAACTAGCTAAGTACAACGTCACACATTTCTGGTCTGCAGCCAGTGATAAACCCCTTAGAAACTGAAAATCAACTAAGAGGTTAGAAAACAAATCTGCATTTCTAAGTTTGTATGGTGATTCCAGGCTACACCCTTATGAAAGTATCAAAAGCAGAAGTACTAAATATGCAGTAAATGTTCCATATAAAGGAAAACTCTGTCAAACTGTCCCTCCATTTTGTCTACTTTTTTTGCCAAGTAAGAGTGTAGTCTTATAGACTTTGTGTAATGTGGATAACCAGCATCATAATTGCCCTTCAAACACCATCTATTCAACTATTGTCTTTATTTGGTATATTTCATGTCCTACACATATTGTCATCTGTATGTTTACCCTTACAACGTGCCCAAAACCGAAACTATGGTAAATCTTAAAAGTGCCTCTTTCGTCGTAATTATGCTTTCACACGAAGGTTTTACTCATATTCAATCCCAAATAAAGCCTTGGTTGCTTTTTGGCGAGAGTTTCGCTTTAAGTTGACAATGAGCTCTTATAATCTAATCAGAATGTTTCCTCTTTCTGTCTTTGACATTTGAAAACTGTCTCCCTCTAATCCATCTTTGCTCCCACTTCTGTTCAGTGTATTTTAGACCAGATAACATTGTGTGTTTCTAAGTTGGTTTTGCATGTTCATCTGTCTTTTTACCATTCACTGCCATTCATTTGTCATTATTGTACTTCAAGCCCCATGAATAAAAGATGCAACAATGGCTCCTACTGATTAAAAAGCATGATTACAACATTACAGCATCACATTTTTTTCCTCCTGCAACACACAATGCTACACTCATTCAAAATATCACAGTGCACTCAGTGAAGTAGGTATGTAGCATTGATCATGGAGGACAGAGGTTAGGGATCTGCTGGGATATATATTTCCCTTTTGAATGCAACTGGACTAGTTAAGAAAATAGAACTGAAGACCCAGAGATGAATTGAGCCAGCAGGAGGCAGTAATGCAACTCAAAGAATGGCAACTGACATAAAACATCAAAGAAGAAGAAGAAGAAGGGCGAAGTAAGGACCAAATGTGTGTGTGCTCAGTCAGAGACGTTCTACTATTGTAGAGACAGATCACTCTGATCATTTTGAATGGGGAAAACTGCGACGCCAAAGATGGCGCATATCCCGCCCCTTTCACCAACAGCCAATCACCTGCGTTGTCACAGCCGAACCGGGAAAATTATAGCCCAATCATGTTGTTTCACCAGCGCATGCGCACAAGTACCATCAAAGTCCTTCACGTCTCTGTCTTTATCTAATTTATAGCGTGATTGATAAGAAATGATGTATTAGACATTATCTGGTCCATACATCAATGGTCAGGTAGAGTAGAGCCAGAGCACAGCAGCCGGCACAGATTCAGCCGTACGATGGACGTCGGTGTCGTAAATCCTCACGCATGCTCAGTGGAGTTCTCCCTGTCGGAAAAGAGCATTTTAAACATCATTTCTACGGTAAAGTCGATGTTTTTTGGTTTTCATTTGTATCTTATTTCACTGGCGAGCATGTCTGTATGTTTTTTTCCGTCCTGCTATCACGTTAAAGGGTGGATTTGACCATGCCTCCATTCATTTAGATAGGGGTCTGGTCTCTTTGGGCTTTTCGAGGCGTCGCCAAGATGGCCGCCGAGTGGCATGACTTGCCTAGAAGGACTTTGGCTCAGGTCAACACTAGTGATGGGAACGGCAGTTCTTTTTTACTGTACTGAATCTCTAGAATCCGTTCATTAAAATGATTCGTTCAAAAGAGTCGTTCACCGAATCGTTCAGTTCTCTCCAACTCCCTGAACTGATAAGCAGCCAAACGATCCGTCATTCAGTTCATTAATCAGCCCTGACTCTTACGTTCACTTATTGAGGGACGGTGCGTTCACGGGCTACAGTACACAATCATTCGCGGGAGACGCAGCGCTGCTTTGAGTGGTATACATGCACTAAAATTATTACATGGTGAAAGTGTCCTCTGTGCACAGTAAAATCAATTAACATGATGCTAAACGGATGTTAGCAACACAGCGCTAGTTTTAGGTTACTAAACGTAAATCAACTCCTCTGCCCTGTGTGAGTGGGTGAGTGACACAGCACCACTTTCAGCACAGTACATGAACGAGAATCACGTCCTCAGCGACAGTTCTGTGTGCAGTAGGTTCGCGAATCATGAACGAATCACAGCGCGGACGTGAATCACGTCCTCACAGTTCTCTGTGTGAGTCGCGGCAGTTCCACTCCCGGCCGGCATGCTCACGGCTGAGCTCAACTGAACTGAGAAAGGAACGAATCAGTTCATGAAGTGATTCCGTTCACTTCGTTCACTCAAAAGATTTGTTAGTTTGAACGACACGTTCGCGACCGACACAACACTAGTCAACACTGCATGAAAAAGTACTTGAATCAAACCTGCATGTGAAACAGGACAGCTGGCCTCGCGCCAGGACTCATTATAAAGAGTGTGTGTTGCTGCTGTTTGGATGTTTAGTAAATACCTCTGAGTTTGTAAAAGTTTTCACACTCTGTTCTCAACATTGACAGAGCTGTACCTACAGCTCTGCAGCCTGAATCCAATGACATTAAAACATGAGACAACAACAACAACAGAAGATATATCTGGTTTTATTAAAGCAAATGCCACCACAAATCTAAACACAGAGCAGGAACTTGCTTCCAGTCAGACTGATTGCTAGGTCTCTAAATACACACATTGACACTATATAAATCGTTATATGAATACTTTTTCCTAAATTAAAGATATTATAACATTCGTAATGTTTGTAAAATGGCTAGATGTGCAGAGTAAAAAACAAAGAGTTAAATTACATTTTTCATTCAGAAATCAAACTCTTCAATGTACGCTGTGTGTGTAAGTGTGTCTCTATATGATCTGAATCCCTATCAGCCTTCACACATATTGTATAGAGACATAAAACAACATATAGTAAATTTAGCAAAGCAGAAATTATTTTTGACTTCATCGTGACAATTAGTCATGACAGTTTACCTCAAGAGTATATCTTTCACAACAGTTATTTTGTCAGTTACATAAGGTAAAGTACATTTGCGTCCCTATAATGCAAAATAATATCTTACCCCCAGTAATTTAGTTTGATTAGATGTCCTGTATATTCATTAACCACATAAGTTTTATACTGTGGATTTGCACATTTTGACCACAGATGAATCAAGTCGACTCCATGAGAAGCTTCACATTCAGATGTACAGTTATCAGTTAAAGTCAGAATATGCACATAATTTCACCCTTTTGTTAGAGTGAACCTGACTTTTGCCCTCCGCTGAGGAACTCACACCATCAGATACTCACAGGGCCACACTATTTTCTACCTCCGATGGAATTAAGTATGTGTATGGGACTTCCAGAATCCCGTTTCTGGCTTTGACACTGGCTTCAAACTCTTCAAGCCTTTCTTGAAATTTCTTTATCAGCTTGCAGGGAGTCTCCTCGGTGAAATGGTTCTTCGGGTAATGGCCAAGAGGCGCCTGATGAAATCATACATTTAAAAAGGTTTTTTTTTCTTATTGAAAGTGAGTATTATGGTTGTGATGACATATAGATCTATGTACATTCTTTCCTTAAATATAAAATATATAAAGATTTATATTATTTATACAGATACAGATTATTTATGTCATTTTGAAGTCTTGTTACTTACAAAGTCAGTGGACTGCTTGCTGAGTAGCCACACGACGGCCATTCCATGAACTGTTGCGTTGACGTCAGGGAATGTGTCCAACATCGTGGCCTCATTTGTTGTCCCCTTTTTGGTTGGTGGAGGACGTTGCAGAGAGGTGGGGGCGTTGGGCATCCAGCCATCAAAGTCATACTGCAATGAAGGAAGTGCAAGCTAAGCTTGAACGTACTCAAAGCAAATCAGTTAAAATGTTATGGAGGGGAGGAGTTTCACAGGCAAATCAGATACATGACTCACCTCCACACACACACATGTGGGAACGAAGCGTTATGCTTTTGTACAAAATGTAAACTAAGAAAGTGACCTTAGGAAACATCATAACTGAGTATATTATCATTTGTTGCATTTAGTTTAAATCAGGACTGTGTCAAAGTACAGCCTCATTAAGCATAGCTGTAGGCTTGGATTCAAAATATTTACCTGTCCAGAGTTAACAGCTGCATGCTGTGCTGAGCAGGTGAAGATCACCATGGTGACGAACTTGACCAACTCGGTCACAGAGGTGAAGCTCTGAGGAATTCCTGAGAATTAGACAGAATATTGTGTTTAGATAACTACATTTAAAATGTGATTCATATTTGAATTTGGACAATAAAATAGTACATTAAAGGAGTCATCACCTGGTTTTTTACATATCCAGTCCCTCTTGCATCGCTTTGGATCAATTCTTAAAACTTATTAGAATTTTTTTTTTTTTTTTAAATCAAACATAGAGCTTGTTCTGACACTTTTTCATACCGCGACTTTCTCACGCGAGATTATGCGCGAGGTTTTGACCGGTCCGGATGTGCATTGTATTAATATGTAATGAGGCGCGCGTTGATTGGCCGCAGGAAGGACAGAGCCGGAATGGGGGGCGAGCCTGCATGCACACACAGACTCCAAAACATAAACATCCCCGTCATGGCGCACACACTAAATGACGAACCTTACGGAATTCAGGCATTTATGTACGAGCCAGAGTCGGAAACCGAACGGGAGAGTGAAGAGGCAGAGACGGTGGAAGAGACACGTTTACAGCAGGATGTCTCTGAATGGTAAATTCTTTTTTTTTCCGTCTTACTTCTCACACTCGTGTTTTACATGTAAGACCTGAGTTTTAATGCTGGCGGTGACGATGTATGGCGTGAAAATGACAGAGAAATAAGCAGATTCGGCATGCTCACTCTGGCTGAGGACGGCTGTGAGCCGATGTTTATGCAAGTAGCCTCCTGTGGTAACGTCACCACAGGAGCAGAGTCAAAATCTCGTGCTTTAGGAACGCGCACTACTGTGCGCTATTCCTGTTCGGAAAAATAAGCCACTTTCAAACTCCAGCTTTTCAGGCAAGTTTCAACAGAGGTCCAACACCAATATGCATGATTTAACGAGAGAAATTGCGATTTCCGGGTGATGACTCCTTTAATGAGCACATTTATCATCATTAGGGTTTGCTTTTCAGTAAAGCCCACCTGTGTTTTTCTTGGAGAGGAATCCATGAACAAAAATGTCTGAAATCCACTTCTGCAGTTCAGAGTCTTGCTTGACCTCAGCATCATTCTTGTAGTAGTAGCCGAGCACTTCCTGCACAAACCTTTGAGAAATGTGGATAAGTCCAGTTAAACACGTTCCTAATTGACTTGCACGTTTCTATACACACTGCAGAAGTTTTTCTAATGTTAGCAGACCAAATAGATACAATTATGTCATTGAAACAAGTTTCCACAGGAGATATGATGCTCAAAAATGTTATCATCCCTTTTACAGCTGTTTATTCACATAAGCTTACATCACGTGTGTTCATCACGTGATGTACTAATCACACAGATTGGTCATTGTGTCAAATTGACTTTACAGTCTGGCTCTCCTGCTGGCTTGTGTAAACGGCATTTTAAATAGATGTTACCAGCCCTTTTAACTTGTTTGCTGTTATTTGACCCCTGACAAACCCTACCACTATCTTAGTCTTTATACTGTCAAACAGTATAAAGACTTGTAGTGACTTCATGTAACTAAGAGCTAAGATCATAATGTATAATGCATACAGTACCTGTTGATGATATCCCAAAGCCTGAGTCCATCGTCCCTGTAGTTGAAGTTTGGTAAATCCTTCAGTCCACGCTCAGCAATGTCCTCTGGTATACAGAGGGAGCTGTAGGTCATCGAGGCCATGGATCTCTTCAGGATTGTGATCATACCCTCTCCACCAGATGCTGAAAACTAGGGATCAGTCACATGTGTGTGAAAAACATTTAGAGAGATAGATATTGTAGATGATATTGTTCTACTGGGCATGTTGGTCTTTTCATACCTTTGTGAAAACTCCTGTCTTAGATATCAGAAGCAGTCGAGCCAGGATGTTGATCTGCAGAGTGTAGCGAGTGTGAGGTATGAGGAGCTGAGGGAGAGAAGGAACTTTGTTATTAACACTATTATTTGTCAGCAGAGTCAGAAATCTTGATCCGTCAGTGTGAAATACTTCACTTAATATATTCAAGCTAAAATCTTTTTGGTTCAACAACTATGCAAGATACAAAATCAGCAGGTTAAATAGACCAAAACTACAAGTTCAGTATTCTCTCTCACAGTTACCTTGTACAGAGGATGCACCATGGGCACGTTGCGCAGCAGTGACACGGTGAACACTTCAGCCAGCAGGTGAGTGCGCAGCAGGTGAACGTTGAGTTCATGCACGTTGAAATCTGCACTTCTCACAAAGATCTTGGCGATCAACCAGTCGTACTCAGAATCAGTAGGAAAGAAGATGGGGTTGTCGTCTGCTGGAGTCTGCTTCAGCTGCAGGAGAAAGAAGGAGGATGAAGTTGTCAAATTAATTTGGTTCCTTACCAGTACTGGTCTCTTGTATCTTTGACTATTAAATATGAATTTGTTCTGCTTGCCAGTTTGTTTTTTGCAGTCTGGTATTCTGTTGATCCCTTTAGGGGATATTCATTATTCATTCTATGCTTGTGTGCCATGAAAATATAACTGACTTGACTTGTGCCTTTGTCAGCCTGTCAAACTTGAATATGGCGAATGACACATTTTTTTAAAATTTCACTTCCTAGCAGAAAGAACTCAGTTGGCTCTATCTTATGCATGGCACAAAGAAGCACACAGTGCAGCGCAAGTGTCATAGCTAGTTTAAGACAAAGGCTGAAAATAGCAAATGAACGTGAGCCCACCTGCGCCCCTGCACATGTTGGTCTTAAAAAGAGGTGTGGTCAGGCACACTGGTGGCTCACTGCTATCTTGAGACAGCAGAGAACAACTGCGCTGTGGACCAACAAAGCTAGTCTAAAGTCAAAGGCGTAGTATTTGCCTTCTATTTGAAGAGCGAGTTATTCAGACAGTAAGATGATCCGACACAGGCAGGTTTAAAACGTGGGTACACTCTTAGTTTATCATTAGAGAGGCTGCTTTTATTCATTTGACAGAAGTAGAGTTTTAGCTTTGACAGAGCTCTGGAGGACAGCTGCTTCACTAGGCTAAATAAATATAAAGCCTCTATGTGCTGTGCACCTTACTTTTTGCCCAGATGATCTGCTGTTTAACTAGCAAAATGGATACAGAGTCTTGCTTCAAAAACATACTTCCTGTTACGGGGGATCACATGTCTTACAGTTTGAATCATATCATGCCTCTAGCTTGCAGCTTTACTGTTGCCTATATTTGACTCGTCATCTCACCTGAATAGCGATTGGCATCAGCTGATCTTGAGGTGTTTTGTGCAAGAGGACCAGGGGAGCCATCAAGTACTGCTTCTTCCCATTGATGACACTTGGTTTCACGCCATCCAAAAGTTTGTAGTCGACCAAGAATATGTTGCCTTTCTGTTGGACATTTAGGGAGGATGAGAAATGACTTGCACTCACAAACATGATTCTAATACTAAGATCAGTCGAGGTCACGACAATCACCTTCATTTCTTCTTCCAAGCTAGACTGACCACGGGGAAAGACCATGTCATCAGTGACAGGAAAGTTACTGGGTAGGGCCATACAGCGTCTGATCAACATGGGGTTGATGCCGTTTAGATACTGGTAGCCAAAAAACACATCCTCCTTCCAATGTTTCTGAACATAGTCTGGAAAAAGGGAATTAAATCCACTGAGTTATTAGTTTAAGTGTGCACTGCATGTGAAACAGAAAAACGTGAAAACAATTTGTTTCATATAAATTAGAGTGACAGACATGATTGGACACTGTTTCTAGTTGTTTTAGTCATTTGTCAGTCAGAGTGTTGATTATATGTTTTTAAATACAGTTACCTAGACCTAGAAGACCGAGATACACATTCATTTTCTTTGGAATTTTTCCATTTAGTGAGCCAAGTAGAGAAGCCAACAAATTATCAAGCATTAAGTCAAAATTCATAACTTATCTCAGGAGTAGCATGATAACATACAGTTGATTATCTGAGTAAATACAGTTGAATGTGTACTACTATGCAAACCGTATCAAATATTCCATTAAACTACTATGATAGTTCAGTACCTGCCATGTGAGTTTTATGCCAGAATGCCCGATTAAGATGATGCATATCCTTCCACTTCTTCTTGCAATTAGCTAACCCTTCCAACATCAGCTCAATCTTCCTGGTATATGACAGAAAACAAAAAACTAAACAGTTTTTATAAACTACAGAGCTGAAAGCTGCAATATATGACAGAATTTGAGGAATTCACCCTTCGAGTGCAGTGAAGGTAAACTGGACAGTCTTGGTGAAGGAGAAGCGGACCTCAGGAGGCAGAGAACAAGGGTCTCTTGCCTTTATGCAGTGTGGTATTCCCTCTTTATACACGTCCCAGCTGGGAAGAATAGAGCAGAGCAGTGAAGGCAGTCTCTCTCTCTCTCTCTCTCTCTCTAAGGGTGCATTAATCTGAGCTCTCACCGATACTCTTCTTTTCTCCGCTTCAGCTCTTTCTCCCGACTGTTACTGCCATGACGATGGTTGTCCTCAAAGACTCTCAGAGCTTAAAGAAAGAACCACAAGAAACTTTAAACTTGAGGGTATATACAGAATGTTGGAGTGAATTTACTCCTTATGCACCTCTGTATAATCTAGCTTTTAGAACTTGTCTTTCTTGAATGTCTCATTACAGTGAACAGCGTATAGAATTACAGGAAGTCAGGTAGAACATTTCAACAAACCTGTTCCCTCTCTGAAGCGATGCACCTTGCAGTCAGTGATCCAGCGGTAGATAGGGACTGTGTAGGTGTCTCCCTCAGGGGATTTTATCACCACCATGGCGGGGAACCAGTCTTCTTCAGGGAAGAATGAGAAGCGCTGTTTGTCTAGCTCTATCAGAACCAGCTTTCCAATGGAGACAGAGCAGGACACGGTAAAACTAGACACCTGGAATATAGACAGAAATTTTGAAAAAAGTTTATTTGATAACCAAAAACGGAGCTGTAATGTCAACAATGATTGACATACAGTTAATGAGAGTAGAAGGGTGGTTAATGCTGCAGATACGAGTCTGGGATGGTTGAAGAAGCTTGTTGTAGATTTAGAGAAGGAAATTTCAGACTTACTGCTCCTCTGATGAACGCTATAGGCCCTTTGTAGTCTATGAGATGGGTGCGGTGGCTCTCTCCATCTGTGCCCACCAGCTTAATGTAGACATCGTTATGAGTAGTGGCATGGTCAAGACTGCCTGTGAAAACTGTCACTTCATAATCCACCATTTTCACTCTGGATAGCAAAAAAATCCTGATGGGGGGAAAAATAAAAAAAACAATCTCACCACCAATTAGGTTAAAACTGGGGTCAGTAAGTTGGAAAGACCGTCTAGCCAGGCCTAGATTTTGAACGTATCCGCCCCCTGCACTTGTGGTGGGTGGATTCTCCCGACTGTACCAGCAAGATGATGGTTTTCTTCAAAGAATTTTAAGAATGTTGGAGTGAATGTACTACTTATGCACCTCTGTATAATCTAGTTTTAAGAATTTCTTCTTCTTGAACGTCTCATTACAGTGAACAGCGTTCAGGATTACAGGATGTCAGACAGGAACATTTCCACAAACCTGTTCCCTCTCTGAAGCGATGCACCTCACTGTCAGTGATCCAGCAGTAGATAGGGACTGTGTACGTGACTTCCTCAAGGGATTTTATCTCCACCTTGGCAGGGAACCAGTCTTCTTCAGGGAAGAATGAGAAGAGCTGTTTGTCTAGCTCTAATAGAACCAGCTTTCCAATGGAGACAGAGCAGGACACGGTAAAACTAGACACATGAAACAAAGACAGAAATTGTTTGAAAACATCAAGATGTAGATAAAGTTCATATGACAACCAGAAACAGAGCTGCGATATCACAATGACTGACAAACAGTTACTGAAAGTAGAGGGGTGGTTAATGCTGCCGATTAAAGTCTGAAGAAGGTTAAAGAACCTTTGTTGTCTATGCGATAGCTCGCCCCATCTGTGCCCACCAGCTTAATGTAGACATCGTTGTAAGTATTGGCATGACTAAGATGGAAAGCAGAAGAATCCTGATGGAGAATAATACAAAAACAATCCCTACATGGAGTTTTGCCATGTAGATAGGTCCGCATGATAAAGATAATACAGCTTTTAGTTTTGCTCCTCACATGTGCCACGGTTTGCTGAGATGTCTTAAAGAAACTCCAGTACCTCAAGAACTCTATTGCTTGCCTGCTAACCCACTCCCTCTCCTGTGACAACATCACCCCCTGTCCTCCAGAAGCTCTACTGGCCTACAGCCCCACAATGGATCCAATTCAAAATCCTCACACACAAAGTCATCCCTAAACAGGCCCAACTCACTGACTGCCACTGTCACACTTCTTCTTGCAGCCTTCCACTCCTCTGATGCCTAATCTTCTGTCTGCACCTCTCAGGACTAAGCACCATACCTGTGCAACAGAGCCTTTCAAATAGCCCCTCCCTCTTGGACTTTTGCCAACCACATGTGAAATTGAAAGGGCACTGGAAAGGTGTCACTATCATCTACCATAAGGGCATCCAAAAGAGCTTTTTGTTTTTCAGAACATAGGGGCATAGGGGGAGGGGCTAGGTTTTAATACTTTTTGGTGTCTTAATATTCTGGCATCTCAGCTGCAAACTGTAAACAGCTGTTTCTACGTGCATCCCCAGTTGATTTTGGGTGGTTATTGTGAATGCTCAAATTGGGAAAAATCCGTTTTCAGGTCACTAAGTGCCTAGGACTCTCAAGACTTCAAAAAGTGGGGTCATAGCGGATCCGATAGAAGAAGTAAACTGAATAATGGAATTTGGATATTTAGCTATCGTTAAATGACACAAGAGAGACTAAAAATAATACAATAAAACAAGGAAAACAGTAATTAGCTGAAACCCTTCTGTGTTACATCTCCTCTCTATTTTTGGAAACAATCACACTGTCCTTTCAAACAATTTGTCCCAGTAATTCAAGCACATAATATATTTAATCGTAATTTCATTCTTAATGAAATCAACAACAACAAAAAACTGTTTTGATTCTTACTTGTCATGAAGTAAAATATACTGCAATCATTGTTCTACTAGTTCCCATAGTTTGTGCTTAAAACCCTAGCCACACTGCATCCTGCCGCACCTGTGTGCATTTTGTTAGATCCAGACATAAGATAAAAACAATTAGCATTAATTCAGAGACCCATTGATTCAATATTTTACAATGACCTGGCATAGGCCCTGACCTTGTAAAAACCAATTTGGTTTACATGTGAGACTGATCACTCAACATAGAGAAATCTCAAAGGATGAGGATCTCCTCAATCCCTTTCATAGAGAAAGCAGAGGCTGGGGACTCAGAGGTTGATTCATTCATCACCCGAGCCGAAGTCACTGAGGTAGTTCGGATTCTCCTCAGTGGCAAAGCACCGGGGGTAGATGAGATCCCCCCTGAGTACCTCAAGTCTCTGGATGCTGTGGGGCTGTCTTGGCTGACATGTCTCTGCAGCATCGCTTGGCAGTCGGGGACAGTGCCCCTGGACTGGCAGACCGGGGTGGTGGTCCCTCTATTCAAAAAGGAGGACCGGAGGGTGTGTTCCAACTATTGGGGGATCACACTACTCAGCCTCCCTGGGAAAGTCTATTCCAGGGTACTGGAGAGGAGAATTCGGCCAATAGTCAAACCTCAGATTCAGGAGGAACAATGCGGTTTTCGTCCTGGCCGTGGAACACTGGACCACCTCTATACCTTCTGCAGGGTGCTCGAGGGTTCATGGGAGTTTGCCCAACCAGTCCACATGTGTTTTGTGAACTTGGAGAAGGCATTCGACCATGTCCCTTGTGGCATTCTGTGAGAGGGGCTTTTGGAGTACGGGGTCGAAGGCCCTATGCCCTTTGTCACTGGTTCTGTTCATTATTTTTATGGACAGAATTTCTAGGCGCAGTCAGGGGCCGGAGGGGGTCTGGTTCGGGAGTCACTGGATTTCATCTCCTGGCATGCCCCACCGGGAAGAGACCCCGAGGAAGACCCAGGACACACTGGAGTGACTGTTGCTGTGTCCCAATTCAGGGTCTGCACACTTCAAGGAACCGCCCTTTGCGGTCTCACCGAAGGAGTGTACTTCAGTGCGCCCTACAGACCGCGTCAACTTTTGTTAAATGGGACAGTCTACCCTTCGCAGCATTTCCTGGTTGCGTCACCAGGTGTTCCCGCCTCTACTCGTACGTCACCATTTCTGCAGCCCAGGTCTGTGAAAGTGACAAGAAGAGTAAAGTTTGACTGTCAGATCTGTTTGAGCTTCAGGAATTCCTGATTTCCTTTTTAATCCTCCTGCTTGTGGAGGAAGAGGAGAAGCGGCTCTGGTTTATCTCCGGCTGAGAGGACCGTGGAGAGGTAAACCTGTCATTGAACCCACAGTAATGTTATCAATATTATCATTATTAGCTAGCTAACAGTTTGGGCTCATGAACATACCGATACATTACATTAATGCTGACATATAAACTGCTGATCGCCACTTATGGTTTTACTTAAATTTTAAAGGCATTATTCCTATTTAAAATGTTTGGTAGATAGTTTTGTTTGTTGTAATGATTTATTAGTATTATAATTATATTATGAAATTGCCTCTTTCTTAAAACATTCTTAGTGGCATGGCAGCCGTCGATCGAGTCAGAACTGCAGACCCAGTTGATGGACGATGTGGTGGACAGAGGAGACTGGACCCCTAAACACCCTGAGTACCGACCAGGGCCGGGCTGGCCATCAAGAGGTTTGGGAGTATTCCCGAACGGCCGGTCTGTTCCAGGCCGAACCGGTCGGTGGCAGGAACGTTTTATTTACCCCATAAAACGGCAGCAGGTGGCACAGAGTGGAACGAGACTGGGTCAATCTAATATTTAGCATATTAAGGGGGGATACGAGCGGCCCCTCCCAACTTGAGCTGATCCTTGTTTCTATTGAAATGTGATTGGCTCAGCCGCTCAGTCAGTCATTAAACCGTTATGTTCCTGTTTAACAAAAGAACAATAAGAAAGAGGAGCGGGATAAATTCAAATTAGCAAACATGTTAAAAAGAAATAAGCAATAGAAAGAGATAGGTGGAGCAGAAAAATTAAGGGCAAAAAAGAAAAAACGGTTAATACAGGATGCAGCCTAATGCTCCATATTAACAGAGCTTTTAGTGGTGGAGGGGCGAAGGTCAGCGTGGCTACAGTCCGCCAGGCCAATGAAGAAACGGGACCCAGCAGGAGACCCAATGCTGGTATGTCGGGCCGCGACAGGTCGGGTTGTAACTCAAGTTCAAGAAAAATACATTAACGTGAGGCAAATATTTACAGTTTGTGTGTGTGTGTGTGTGTGTGGCACTTTTGTTATGTTGATTTTTATATTGTATTTGTGTTCTAACACTGTGAATTATTTGCGAAAGTGCCATAACGTTTATCTTTGTTGCTGTTATTGTTATTATTAGCTGACAAGGCCAGTGTCAGTCATGGAGTTGATGCAGAAGGACAGGATAATGCCAGTCATAGGAGTGAGGAGGAGGAAGAGACAGATGAGGAGGGACAGGAGAAGGAGGAGGAGGAGGAGGAGGAGGAGGAGATGGAAGAGGAGGAGGAGGAGATGGAAGAGGAGGAGGAGGAGGAAAGTGGAGCAGGAACCACCAAAAAACAGTGCCAGGTACAGGTGCAGTGTGCAGGACTGGGTTGGCAATAGGTCTTTGCATAGAATTATATTAAGATGTCATATGTTGATGTTCCAATTCCAGTCACACAGAAACAATAAGGCCATCCTCTCCTGCAGTTATTATAGTGCAAATAAAGTATTCATGTTAAAATTACGGTTCCACTTGTGTCCGTCATGCAATCGGATAAAAGGCCTCTCCAAACCAAGCTCCCGGGCTGAATTTCAACCCCAGCCTGCCCCTGGTACCAACCCAGATGATGTCCCACTGACACCATCCAGCCCAGCAGCACAGCAGGGACTCCTGCTCAGCCTGTTACTGTCTGTAACTGTTTTAATATTGTTTTTAATAATTTTTTTTGTTAATAGTGAATAATAATCTGTAAATGGTTATTTATGCTGTAATTTTGTAAATAGTTGTAAATGTTAAGACCTTAATGCTAAAAAATAAAACACTGAATCCCTTGCCGTCCCTGAAAAGTAGCACTTGATGCTGTTTACTGTCATAAATTATGCTTAAGTTATAAATACTGAATGGAATAGACACCGTGTAACAATAAAACAATATTTTATTTCATGAATCATATATAAAATGAACAATTATGAACAAATAATATAAATAGGACCCATACATTAACTAAATAACAACAGATATAATGTAAGGATTGTCCTCTGGAGCAGAGAAGAGCCTCTCCATCCTCTCTGCAGCCTCATGTCCTCCTCCTCTTCCTCCTCTCTGTTTCCTCCCTAAAACACAATGAAATGTAAAGACGTTTTGTGTTATGTCAACAGACAAAAGGGTTCTAATACAGCTATATATATATATATATATATATACATATACATACATATACATATATAATCATCATAAGGATAATCATAAACATAGCTCTTTATTCAAACATTTAACTAGACTTTACAGTGTTACAGTCTGAAAATAAAGCAGGGATCACAGCCTGATCTGAATCTGTTCATCTTGGTCCATTTATGTAAAACAAGTATCTAACATCTCCACAGTCACAATGAGATATAAGATATAAGTCAACCTCTGAACGTCTAACGTTTGAAAGTGAAGGCTTTTAAGTCTTTACTTCCAAAGGCATCAAGCTGAGCATTACCAACGTATTTTACCTTGAAGTTTAACATATCTGGCGTTGGATGTTCAGAGGAGTAAAAACCGAGTATAGACCCAATACTTACATTTAAATACGAGATCTGCGCCACTTGAGGTTATTTATTTCTTCTCTTCGGGCGAGCAGTGAATCTTGGGATATGTGAGACCACGAAGGGTAGTAGCGGAGCACACTCCAAAAACAGGTAAAAGGAGTGCGCATTTGTGGGGTGCATTATGAGAACACTTTGAATTGGGACACCCTTCGCCGCGATATAGTGACGTAATCGCACTTCAAATGCGCACTCGAAGTGTGCAGACCCTGAATTGGGACACAGCCTATGTCACTCGGCTGGCATGGGAATGCCTTGGGATCCTCCCGGAGGAACTAGAGGAAGTATCCAGGGAGAGGGAAGTCTGGGTGTCCCTGTGTAACAGGTGTGAATAGGGGATGAAAGAAGATCGGCCAAGGACTTGTTTTCCCACATTTATTATCTGCAGAAGACATTAATACACATTAATTGCTTTTTGTTCTTTCTCTGCACCTCTGTTCCCTAAACAATGCAAGGCGGCAATGTCTTGCCTCAAAATACATATAAACTAGGGCTGTCAAACGATTAATTTTTTTAATCGCGATTAATCGCATTTTGGCCATAGTTAACTTGCGATTAATCGCAAATTAATCTCAATTGTTTTGTCACATTTCTTTCTGTTCTAAATGTACCTTAATGTATTTTTTTCATGTTCTTAATACTTTTAACAACATAAGAAAGGGCAAATATGCTTGCTTTATGAAAATGTTTATTCAACACTTTAAATCATGCAGGATAATAAAAGGGTCAAAAAATATCCCCTTACCCTAAATGGGATCAAAACATGGTGATGTCTGCTTTTGGCGAGGGGGGGCTCTCTGCATCTGCCATGAGTTTGGCTTGCAAATGATATTTGAGACTCGACGTACTTCAATGGTAACTAATTCCATGTCAACAGTACGTGCAGATAACCTTTGTCCTATCGACCGAACCATCTGGCAGTGTTTTTAAAGTGAATTTGCCCTTCATAAGTCCTTTCTCCATTTCCTTTCACTTTCGCTTTTCAGTCCACCGTGTTTTTCCCAAACCGCCAACCCTGCTTCTTCTTCTTCTGATTCCCTTTCATATTCGTCTGCCACCCTCTGGATCAAGACTACAGGTGCCACCAACAGCCTTAAAACAGACAATGCACGTTTCATTTTATTTTAATACCGAGCGTTAATTGTACGTTAAAAAAATTAACAGCGTTAAGAGGATGTTGCGTTAACGAATTATTAACGCGTTAACTTTGACAGCCCTAATATAAACACATTATTACAGTATGTATTTGGCTTAATATACACATTACTAGCCAAGAGCTATTTAAATTGGCTGGAAAACATTTCAACTTAAACAACATATCTCCTCAAAACCATGACAACATAAAAAGGGAGGACAGCGACCTCTGTTGGCAATTTAAAACAGTGCGTGGATGAGAGCGGCTGTACAGAGAAAACGAAACTTAACACATGAAGCGAGGAAAAGCACATACCTGCAGAAGACAGTAATACTAGAGATGGGATTTATGGCTCTTTGAGGGGAGCCGGATCTTGGTGAGCCGTTCCTTTCAAAGAGCCGTTCAGAAAAAATTTTTTTCATCTGACTGATTTTTATATTTATTAAGTTTTAAGAAGCCAGCCTGGTGGCAACTCATTTTATCTTGGAGATAATCACAGGGAGATATGATGGGGTAAGATTTGGAACAAAATAATACAAAATTAGATATCTCACCAATATCTGAGTTTAAATTATTCTGAAATATTAATTATAACCTCATTTGACATGTGTGGACTAGATTTTAAAGTCTAATCTGGATTCATTGTAAATATTCCACAAGGTTGCGCCATATCACTCTGCTTTGACAGTGACATCACTATTTTGGATTTATCCTTTGTACAAATTGTTTGTATGTGTGTAAAGCTACCATGACTTGTTATTCATGCAACACTGTGACCTTAATACTTACAAATAAACATTAAAAAACAAAGCAGGCTACAATGAATTTCCGTGCAAAACAGCTTTTAGTGCAAACATTTTCACACAATTTTACACTACTTTAATAAAGACTTATTATAAGATTAAACACTTCACACAAGAATATTTTGATAGAAAAACAAAAAAACATTTTACAAAAAAATACTTCCAAGTATTAGAAAAATAGATAAAACTGCAACGAATCAGAGGAAAATATTCACATACAGCCCACTATTACTATTAATATAAAATCTGCATATTATGGTGGACTGTCCTGGGGTGCATTTTGCTGCTTTGTAAAAAAAAAAAGTTAAACCCTGAGGAGGACTCCTGAACTGTCCTTGGGTGAACAGCAGCCTATACCTGAGCATCAGTGCAAATTCTATAGTTATTATTTTTGTTTGAAAAACTTAGAAAACAACTTGCAACATGGTACTTCAATTACAAAAAATATTTCAAGTATTAGAAAAATAGATAAAACTAGAATAAATAAGAGGAAAATATGAACATAAAGCCCACTATCACTACTAATATAAACCCTGCAATGTACTCTACGAGGCAGGGCAGTCACGCGTGTCTGTTTTTTTCTGTTTTTATTTTTTTTACCCAAAGACAGAGTGCGCATGTAAAAAAATCGTTCATGTTAACGAGCCGTTCAATAGAATCGGTTCGTTCGTGGACGTTACAACACAAAGTAATACACATTAATTGCCTTTTGTTCCTTCTCTGCACCTCTGTTCCTAAACAGACAAAATACCAGAGTTTACATTACTTAATGGATGCTGCGGTGTCCGAAACTGAACGGAAACGGTACACGGGGCGGTCTGCTGCGTTACAATGGCGTCAAGAAAGTTAGACGAAAACATCTACAAAACTTATGTTGATGGTCAAAACAGCACACAATAGCTGGATAACGTAGCAGTGTTAGCGGTAAGTAACCATTATGCATTAACGTTACGACGTAAATAATTAAATTTCTGAAGAAAACAATAAAATAGCGCAGCAGCATTTTCCACTAGACTTACCCTCACCAATGCAAGGCGGGTCAGTTTCACTTGCGTTTATTTTAACTGGCGACGGTCCCAGATGTGTTGGAGGTGTGGTTTGAGAATCCCGTCTGGAGAGGGGTCCTCAGCCATGTCCGCCAACCAGGAAAAACATACCGTTCGCCCCGCTCATCGATCCAAGTCATGTATATGTATATTCGCTTTGACGTGGCTTGAACACTACTATTCCACACGGAGATGCCGGAGTCTGCGACTTGCAAACCACTGTTAGACGAGCGCTACAGAGTACACAGTGACAGTCTAGGTGACTTTGACGATGCCTGTCCGATAAAACGCAACTGTCAATAAATCGTCCAAAAGTGCATGTTGTCGGTCTCATATATTTGTCGTGAATGTCTGTACTTACACACAGCTGGTGGGTGGAACACTGTGAGGCATCTGTTCACACCGAGCGGCTCGAGAGCAGCGTGGAGACTGCAGTTAGCTGTGGGGCTGAGAGCACAGCGTCCAGGTTAACTTGTGACACCTGTTACCATCGAGTAGCCTATTTCTTTCATTCCGCACTGCATTCAAATGGTTACTGAATGAGAGCCACCGTTCCCAGCCGCATACATCGTTATTAAGCTGAAGCCAAGTCGATGTGAAAACTGTGTACACTGTCATACAGCCTGCTCGTCAAACAGTCTGCAGAGTATGTTGACACCCAGCCCGAACTCAGCGGGAGGTCGGTCAGCTGTGGCAACGCGTGAGACGTCCAGGTCAACCTGTGATACAAACGCCTGTAGCGATCATTTACGAAATAAAAGGACTAGCCAACAACAAATTGAAGCAGAGTAGCAATAAAGAGCTGTATATGCAGACCTCCTGAAGTCCTCTCTGTGTTTGTGTGAATGTACCCAAAGTGGCTTCATTTCACACATAGCAGCAGCCTGGATTTCAAAATCACAGTACAAATGATATTTCAGTCTATTTCAGTGTGACTTAATGTTTCTTTTTTGTCCTAAGCCACATACAGCGACCAACCCTCGGGCTTGAGCATTAATCACAATGGGCCTCATTCATGAACCATATACGAACAAATTTGTTCTTAAGTCCCACTTACGAAGATTTTACGAAGATTGTGGCATTCATGAATTTTTTCTTATCTACACTGTAAAAAAAATTCTGTAGAATTTACGGTAAAATACTGGCAGCTGTGGTTGCCAGAACTTTACCGTAGAAAATACGGTCACAATGTAACTGTAAATTTCACATTAGAGAACTGTTATTTGTTTACGGTAATTTGCTGTAAAAATAACAGTTATCATATAAACCTGTTTACGGTAAATTCTTTTAAAAATAACATATATACTGTAAACCTAATTACAGTCCATCAGTGAAAAAACACGGTAAAACTGTAAGATATATTACGGTATTTTATTGCAAAGTTCAACTACGGTAAAATACTGGCAGCTGTGGTTGCCAGAATTTCACCGTAAAAAATATGGTACAACACATATGGAATTACAGTTTGTTGGCGTAGATTTTACAGTCAGCAAATGCAAATGGTAAATTATAAAGGAAATAACCAATTAAGCCCATTGTAAACCAAAGTACAGACTATAATTGATAAACTTTAAGAACATCTCTTTGCATATACACATTCTCTTTGAAAAACAGAACTTGTCTAGTATACTCACAAGGCAGTGTTGACATCTTCAAAAGACAGTGTGTGTCCATACATATGAAGGATAGTCCATGGTAGAAGAAATAAACGTCATGAAAAAAGGAGCCACTTGCCCTGTGTTGATCAACACTAATGAGTCACTGAGTCCAGACTTGGCTGAAGAGGGCTCTTAACATGGAGATGGTGTTCAAGAAACTGGAACTTAAAGCATTCAGCAGTCACCAGTTCTGCTTGAAGACTCATGTGTTGTCCATCTGGTGTCCACTGTAGACTGGCATGATCCTCTCTGCAGCCAGAAAAAAGAAACAAAGCAAAGGTTAGATTGATGCAGTGCCTGAGCATGATGCCTACAGAGATAAATTCAGCCTTCTGCTGTTAAACTGAGCTCCAATGAGCTATACATAGAATGAAACCAGTACTCTGGAATATAGTTTTGCAGGTCATCAGGAGTATTTCATTTATTTTATTGTATTAGTGTGAAGTAGAAACAGTCACTTTTCAGGACTAAGTGATCATCACTATTTGTTTCACCCTTGTCGAATTGCAGCCTAAATCCTGAATCCTGTCCATAATACTGATTTTTTTTTTTCTACTGTATGTTTGTATGAAGCTGTTGGCACCGTTCACTTGAGGGAGATCGATTGAGTGTAGTTTGAGTGCTTGCATCTACTCATTTGCTACACTGACATAAACCATAGCTTACCTCTAATTAGCCTTGACAAGACTGGTGTTTGAGTCATTGGGTCCAGACTTGACTGAAGACAGGTGGGACAGAGTCTTATACAGACATGTTACAATGTTAAGGAAACTGGAACTTTGGGCAGGTGTTGTCATCATTCCTGCTTGAAAATTCACCAGCAGTCTTCAATCAGGTGTTTACTGTGGACTGGCATGAATCTCACTGCAACCAGACAAAGAAAGACAACAAAGAAAACATTGTTAATGATAATAATGATAATTATTATTATATAGCACTTACACTGTTGCAAAGTGCTTCCCGCAACAACAACAACAAAAAACAAAACATTAATTAAAGAAGTTGGAACAGAAAAAAAATTAAAGTAGGTTTAAAAAATCTCATAAAAAGGCCATCCTATAAATATGATTTCAGGAGGCGCTTAAAACAGTTAACAGATTTAGCAGATCTAATAGATTGAGAGAGACTGAGGGAGAAACTGTGGAGAGTGACTACAGCTGAAAACACACAATCCTTTGGATTTGACATCGAATCAGTGATTTTGATTTTTTTTAGGATAGTTCCGAGGATTTACCCTTAAGGAACTCCAGATAACAGGGTAGTAGACATATATGGGGGACATAATTATTGATGTGGCCATGTAAGTATTTGACAGGTATGAAGAAACAAAAACATTTAATGGCAGCACCAGTTCAGAAGCTAATCTATTTAAATGTACTCACTGAAGATGAGTGCTGATAACGATGACGACGAATCAAGAGTACTGGCCATACCGCATTCCTGCAAAGTTGATTGCCTTACATTATCCAGCTGCACCGTGCTGTGGAGAAGTTGAAATTATTTGTTAAAAAATTGTATGGCTAAGGTGTTAAAGGGATCATTCTCACTTGTTATGTTATCTTTGAATTCGCCTAGATCAAGTGTCAATAAATGTTTCCTTCGTAATACATCCAAGTCTCCTTGTATCATCTTTTATTAAGAGTAAACCAGTTTCTCCATTATCAAAGTCTTAACCGACTTGCTACAGAAGTTACAGCAAAACATTTTTCTAGCATTAGCAACGTTAGCTGTAGCTAACGTTAGCGACTTCTCAGAGCCCTTAAGTGACTCTTTTATTCGGCAAAAAGCAGATAGTGACATGTCCAGCAACTTTTAAGATATAGCTACCTGAACTCCTCTGCTTGAAAGTCAACGAATAAGAGCTAACGTGGCTCTGCGGCTAGCTAACGTTAATCAGACAGTCTCAATGAGCTGTGAATGTGCTTACCTGAAGAAGAGACTCTGCTCCTGTGGGCGCGAAGAAATGGCGGTGACCTGAAATTTCAAGCTTCCGTTAACTCGCGGTCCTCTCTCTCTCTCTCTCTCTCTCTCTTCTCTGTCTGTCTGTCTGTCTGTATCTATCTGTCTGTATCTATCTATCTATCTATCTATCTAGCTGTGTGTCTGTCTCTCTGTCACAACAACAAACACTGCTCCTGTGGGCGCGAAGCAATGGCGGTGAACTGAAATTCAAAATTTCTAGCTTCCGTTAACTCAGCGGACATCTCTCTCTCTCTCTCTCTCTCTCTCTCTCTCTCTCTCTCTCTCTCTGTCGTTCTCTGTGTCTCTCTCCTCAATTCAATAAAGCTTTATTGACACGAACAACTACAAACACAACAACGTTTTCATTGTCATGTTTTACATATAATAAAAAAAGGACATGTACAAGAATAAAATAAAAATAGAAATTGTGTTTTCACTATACAAAAGAAAGATATAAAATAAAATATACTATTATTTTATGGAAGCCCATTTTACGCCACTTGACAAAAATTATAAGATACTTTGACTTAGTATCTCATAATTATGACTTAGCTATCTCATAATTTTGACTTAGTATCTCATAATTTTTTTTCATCAAGTGGCGGAAATGGACTTCCATATTTTTCAAAAAGGATGTGTTAACAATGTTGCAATAAAACTCTATATGATAAACTCTAACGATTGTTGTAGGCCTATGTTTTCCTGTGGGACAATAAAGTTAATCTTATCTTAATTCACTGTGTTTTGACAATAATACAACATGTATAGTTTTCTATTGCATTAAGTGCTTGTGTCGGCCTGAACAATGCCCCTTAACTGTGATATAATAAGCACATACCACGGCCTGTCATGATGTATTGCTTAAATATACCATACTTTTCAACATTCTACTTTCTATACAAATGATGGTATGATTTAATGGTTGTGTACCGTAAATTTAAACGTAAACATCAGTAAAATCTGTAATTCAGACAGAATGATACCGTCAATTTTAGGGTAATTACACGCTTGTGACATTACGGTATTTTACCGTGAATTTAGCAAACTTTTTATAACATTCACAGTAAATTCCATATTTTCTACTTAGTAAGGACGTAAAATTTAAGTTATTTACTGTTTCTTGATTTACGGTAATTCTTTGTGTAAATACATTTCTTTAATGTATTTACTACAGTGATATACAATTTTTTATTTTACGGTATTTTACTGTTGCTATTGACAGTTTTTTTACCGTAATTTCTACAGACATTTTTCTTCTTAGGCAAGAACAAATCCTACGAACACTCAGGAGTACTCTTACGCACATTTCAGTGCCGAAATGTTGGCATGGTTGTTTTCTTCTCTTGTGTAGTTCACTAAAATGCAATATTACAGTGATTATTCTGTCATATTTATTCATTTATTTATTCATTTCATATTTTTGCTAATTTACAAAGAATTTAAATTCTAAAATAAATTAAATGTGCCAATGATTCAAGATAAATCAAGTAAATTGGAAATCAATTGCAATCAATTAGTAACCCCCCACCCCTATTTATACGTGGCATTTCTCCATCCAAGGCCCGCAAAACAATGGCATATATATTGTAGTGAATGACCCAGTGGGTCGGGAAGATTGAGTGAGTGATTGTGTGGAGATAATTGAGGTGAGTGACTGCACCTGTGAGGGGAGTGTTTTAGAGGAACGGGAGTATTTAAAGGAAGAGAGTTGGCGGCTGCTGGCGTCTCTGGGGAGCGGAGCTCGGTGAGTGTTACGGCGTGACAGCCCAGCCGAGCACTTGTTTTTGCACTCGGGATCGGGGGGTGGTGGCCGCTCGCATGCCGTTTAGGGCTGCCGGCGGCGAAGATAGGCAGCGGGTTTAGGGAGAGGTTCCGGCGCTAGGTAGGGCTGAGATAGTGTGAGCGGGGAAACGTAGTGTGCTTCTGCCCGCTCCCCAGCTTGGTGGCGAGGCTCTCCTGCTGTTCGTGGAGACGCCTCACTGCGCTGGACCGGCGGTCGCCCCACAGCTGACTCCGACTGAAGCCGGCCGGCGCCAAAGCTCAGACCCTGGGGGAGGGTCTCGGACCCCGGGAGAGTTAAGTGGTTTTAAGATTAGTTCGTTTTGAGTCGTCTTGTTTCTGTGAGCTGTGTAATGAACTGTTGTAGCTTTTAAGAGAGCAGTGTAGTCACAGTACCGGGGTGGGAGGGGCAGCTGGGGGTGATCGACAGTTTCCATAGTGCCCTGCGTGTGTGCCCTTATCACGTGTTAGAGCATGAGTTTGGTTGCAGTGTAATCCTGTGTGCTGTGCCCTGTGGGTTGTCTAGAGCGTTTTGCTGCGCAGTGTTTGCAGTGCCCTAAAGGGGTGTAACCCTGGTGTGGTGTGTTTAATGTTGGCAGTGCCCTTACACCTGTTTTTGGCCAATGAGAGGTACAGAGGAGAGTAGGCTGTTGGACTCATGCTGTGTCCCGTCCCTGTGTGTGTGGCTATGCACTGTATTTATGAATTGGTGTCAATAAAGATTATTACTTTCTGTACAGTTCTTCCTTCTTAATTGTGTGCGCAGTAGAAATATTCAGTGCTCGGGCTCTCTACATCTCAACAGAAATAAGGTTTATTACAATATTGCTCCTGCGGCTTTAATCGATGTACACAGCTGCGAACAATTCTGAGGCTTACGAACGAGTTGGTGAATCTGACGTAGGGTTTTCTTAAGGAACCTCTTAAGAACAACTTAAGAAAGAATCTAAGAAGATTCTTAAGAAGATATGAATGAGGCCCAATGATATTAACTCAGCATCATTCAATTAATCACAACTTGATTGAACAGATACAAGTGTGCATGCTGCACATTTTTATTGGCACCCTTTACAAAAGAAGTCGTCCTCAGTTGAGGGACGACCAACACATTGCATGTGGTACCACATGGTGCATGTGGTGCACTCAACCTGAAAGGGAAATGGAGAAACAGATGTCAGATTTTGCTAAACAGGGCAGCATCACAGCCAGGAAAGTGTGTGTATACAATGAATGAAGTAGTCTAACTAGGGGTGTCAACGTTTACAATTTTTTTCTACACGTGTAAACGGGGCTTCTAACCGACGTGTACCCGGTTACACGTCGGAGATTTATCATCTTTCTATCGCAGTTGCGCTATATAACCACTAGAGGGTTCTGTCTCCATTCAAACACCTCCTAATCCATTAAATCAAAGCCATTCCAGTAGTTATAGATCCACTTCAAATGGGTACTAAATTATAGCAAACATAACAGATAAATCACAGAATTTCATTTAACATTTTAAGGCTTAGGCCTACTTATGACAGAAAGTAAAATGAGTTGAAAATAAAATCACCTATCATTTTGACAGACAAGAAAACGTACAAGTGAAAGCTGAAAAGGGTTTAACCTTCTTTTTTTGTTCATTGTTTAAAATTCTCACATTTACAATTTGTTTTTAAACTTTTTTTAAAGTGCAAAACTGCAACTGCCATCACTGAAATGGGCGAAAAAAATGTGTTTTCTTCCAGGTTGTAAAAAGCCGACAGTACACCAACCAACAATATAATCAATGTAGAACAACACGCAACAGTAAAGGCCAAAATAAAAAGCCATTAACAGTTTTTGTTTTCAGCAGCACTATGATGACTCGAGCGCTGCGCTCTTCTCCCCTTTCCTCCGCAGCTTATTTTACACAGCAGCTGTCTTGCCTTTGAGTGGTCTCGCTGGTCTGAAAAACACAATTAATAACAATTTTTTTTTTTTACTATTATTTTTACGAATGGCCAAGAACGACATTTTACTGGTATGCAAAATACATCACCGAGTGCAAATAAAATGGCCTAACTCAGATCAAAACAATGATGGAAATTAAATTAATATGGGTAATAGGCTAATAGTGCAAGAGAAAAATAATTGTATAATAATTCACTACCTCTGCAGGTTTTTGTTGAGGAAGATGAGCTTATTGCCATTGTCTGGTAGTAACCTGGAGTGTGGCTTGGACACCACTTGGCCTGCTGCAGAGAAAACTCTCTCGGATGACACCGAAGTGGCCGGTATGGAGAGGAACTTTCTGGCCAACCTTGACATGATGGGGTAGTGCAGTTCATAGGCTCTCCACCACACAAGGGGGTCTGTCTGAAGAGGAATGGCCGGGTCGGAGAGGTACTGCTCTAATTCACATTCGGTGTCGTCCTCGTCTTCTTCCGCACAATAGGATGCTCCACACAGAAAAGCCATGGCACTAGTCTCCGTTTTCTTCCCCTTTTTTGCACCTGGTCCCCGATCTTCACCTTGTCTCTCCTCCTCCTCTTCACCATGTCTCGCTCTTGCCTTTCCTTTTTCTGCTTCAAATATTCCCTCCATGTGCGCCTTTGCCGCAACTTGTCCTTCAGGTGAGAGGAACCTCTGCTTTTTATGCTGGGGGTCGAGGACTGCAGCAACCACAGCGTGCGTTGATGCCGTCTCGATGTCAAAAGGCAGGAATCTTTTGGCGAGTGACTCTTGTACCGTGTTCACAAAAGTCCTGATCCTGCCATCGCTTCGGTTTGTTGCAAGCAGATGTTCTTTCATGAGGCCACACACCACCGGGTACACATCTGACAGTGAGACCGCTTCCTCCAATGCTTTCAGTACCGGCTCGATCTCCATCATCCTCCAATAGTCATCTCTCAGCTCTAGGATGCGCACATCCCCGCGTCTGGTGACAGAGCGATCAGACAGCACAGCAGTGATCGCCCAACGTTGTTCCAGCAGCCGAGCAAACATGTTATAAACAGAATTCCACTGGGTCTTGCAGCACTGAATAAGTGCATGTTCCTTGTCGGGAACATTTGTTTTTGCCTTGCACAGAGAGCTTGCGTCGTGATGGTGCTATGGTGGAAGTGCGCTACCAACTTGCTGCTGGCTCCCACGACGCGCTCCAGATTCGGGACAGATTTGAACCCGTCCTGTATTGCCAGCTGCAGAGCATGGGCAAAGCAGCAGACAGACTCCCACTCACAGGCCTGGTTGGCTTTGATGATATTTGCTGCATTATCGTGAACGCACGCACTCACCCGGTCACTCTCCATGTCCCACTCCGCCACAACACGTTTTAACTCCTTCTCAAGGTTTTCTCCTGTGTGCCTCTCCTCCAGGTTTTCCATGTAACTGCGGATAACTGCACTAGTGGGAACATTTAAGTGTATAGTTAGCTTAAGATAATAACATTAACTTTCAGGCAACATTATCACCCCTAAGAATACTATATATATTGGTGAGAAATGAACGAGGAGGAGGAGGAGGGGGAAAAAAAAAGACGTGTAAACGGTTATGATTTGTTATCCGTGTACCCGTTTACACGTGTCGATGTTGACACCCCTAACACACACGGATGTGTGCTTCTACTTCTCCCACAATTTGTGCCTTAAACCCTACCCACACTATTTCCTGTCCTGCCAACCAGTACATTTTGTCAGACACAGACATAATCCAAAAGCAACCTCCATAAATTTGGAGACACACTGAGTAACATACATTACATGGCATACATTTGCCAGTGCTTGGACCATCTTCTGTTCACCTGTGAGACTGAAGAGAGATGCTCATCAGAGATGTCTCATTATATGCAGCTCATTGTAGAAAGTCCTTATTTAGTTTTATTATTTGGCCCTTTAAGCGGAGGCATCTGAAGTCAGCATCACTTAAAAAAAACATAACTCCAAGTTTACTCATAGAAAAGACAATACAGATTAAAAGCCCTCCTGAAGTTGATTCTTCTCGGGGAAATGACTGGAAATAAAGTTCTTATCTCTGACATATCCAATCCCTCTCTTGTTGTAGTAACATAAAAATGAAAGCTGGAGCAGGTTGAGGAAGTAAATTCTACCAAAATAAAGTTGAATCCAACTGGCAAAACTGCATATCTGAGTAACATGAGAAGAAACAACTTTTTTTTTCATCACTTTATTAGACATAATCCAGGGACGTTCAAACTACCTGCGGAATGTATGGACCATTTCCTGGTCAAAGTTAGGCGATGAATGCATCCGACAACGTTTTGACTTTGACTAAATAAATTGGACTGCTTACTGGGCTCAAGGCAGCTACATTTAGCCTCCATTAGCACTGGCTTTAGCCACAAAGCTACCAGTATCTGTCCACCAGGAAACTTTATAAATAATCTCAGCACTGTAAATGGCCTCCGTGGTCGTTCTCGTTGGCTGGGTACTGCTCCAGTCCAGAGCTCGTCATTAAGAAGCTGCTGGTTTCATTATGTTTGTTAGCGGTTAATTAAGCAACAAGAAAAGCGGCTTCCCATATGCAAGTGCTCAGTACCAATATTTATGTATGTGCAAGTGTAGTATGTATGTATGTATGTGCAAGTAAAGTATGAAGTTATGGCCTAAACGGCTTCCCATACTAACTAGCTAAGTACAACGTCACACATTTCTGGTCTGCAGCCAGTGATAAACCCCTTAGAAACTGAAAATCAACTAAGAGGTTAGAAAACAAATCTGTATTTCTAAGTTTGTATGGTGATTCCAGGCTACACCCTTATGAAAGTATCAAAAGCAGAAGTACTGGGTTTTTCAAGATGGCGGCTTGAGAGAGGGTCGCATTCGGGAGAGCTGGTGCGCTAAATCGCTAATTTCTTTCATTTAACCCTGCAAAGTTGGCACTCCAACCTCTTTATGGTTCATTAGCCTAACATGAACATTGACAGCTACTTTCTGAGGCAGTCCGACAGCATGCCACGTAAGAAAAATCAAGCTCTTAATGATGGTGAACTTGGCCAGCAGGCTGGTAGTGCCCACGCAGGAGCTAACACCATAGCCGACACTGGAGCAGAGGCTAGCTTACTGGCTCTTCGTGAAGCAGTTGGTGAAATAACTGCCAACATCTCCAGAGTTATTGACGAAAAGCTAGGCCCACTGTCAGAGCTCTTAAGAATACATCGGGAGGAGCTCGACAGCTACGAAAAGCGCATAACCGAGGCCGAACAGAGGATTTCAGCGCTGGAGGATACCACAGACCTGGTCGGCGGAAAACTGAAAGCGTTAGAAAAGATGGTATGCGAAATAAGTGAACGAGCTGACGACCTGGAGAACAGAGGGCGACGTAAAAATATCCGTATCGTCGGACTTCCAGAGGAGGCTTAGGTTGAAGACCTGACCCAGTTCTTTTTAGACCTGCCTCCCTAAAATCCTGCACATTAAAACGAAGTCAGGTCGAGTGAAGTTGGAGAGGGCACACCGCTCACTGGCCCCAAAGCCTCCCTCCACCCAGAGACCACGGCCGGTGCTGGTTCGGTTCCATAACTATCAAGATAAACAGCGTGTTATGACTGCGGTGTTGGAAATGGGACGGAAAAATCAAGAGCTGAAATATGAAGACGCGACGGTGATGATATTTCAGGACTTTTCCGCATCCGTTATCCGTAGGAGAAAGGGATACGATGGCGTGAGGAAACACCTGAGAGCACTCGACTACAGGCTGATCTACCCGGAGTCTATGAGAGTCACCTGTCGTGGAAGATGTTCCACGACCCAGTCACGGCAGAGAAATACGTGAAGTCACTTAAGGATACCCACCGTGACGATGTGTGAACATTACTCTTTAAGTTCCTTTTTTTTCTTTTCTATTATTGCATTTTTTCACTTCATGCTGAAGAGTGGATTCGTCGGACTTTTATTATGTTTTACAGCTCAGCAATGGACATTATGGACATACATTGCACTTAATCTGGAGCACTGAGACTGTTATCTTTGTAGGCTCACGATTTGCAATGCCTCCCGACCTCCCGGAGAGAGATCTTTATTTTGTTGCTAGAGAACCCTTTCACTCGAGCTCCTCTAAGTTTAGGAGGACAGTGTCTACGTTTTAATGCCAAAGTTAGGCAAGGGGTGCCTTAGATGCACTGTTTTTTGTTATAACTGTTATTGTGTTGTGTCCTGGTTGAATTTGGCTCACTCTGTTAGATTACTTTGCAGGCGATATACTCAGGCATTATTTTATCTTGTAATCTATGACCACATCGGCTTTGAAGCTATGCACTTGGAATGTGAACGGTGTTCATACACCTGTTAAACGGAAAAGGATCCTTACCTATCTTAAAAGGGAATGTGTTGATACAGCGTTGTTGCAAGAGACGCACTTAAATGACAGTGAACATTTGAAATTACAAAAAGGAGGTTTTGGACAGGTTTATTTTTCATCTTTTACTTCAAGAAGTAGGGGTGTGGCCATCTTAATCCAGAGAAATTTGCCATTCAAACTTGTAGATTGTTCAAAAGACATGACAGGTTGTTACGTGATTGTGAGAGGCATTCTTTACGGGGAAAAAATTGCTATAATGAATATTTACAACACACCTGGATACCCCAGTGATCTGCTGACAACTTCCTTCTCTAAAGTGATAAATCTTAACATTAGAAACACGTTTATTGGAGGAGATTTTAATTGTCATCTAATCCCACTATGGATACATTTCCACCTGGGAAATCCTCACTTTCACCTCAGGCCAAAATTGTTTCCGCACTTTGCGAGGACCTTGACTATATAGATGTGTGGAGAGCCCAACATATAGCTGAGAAAGAATATACCTTTTTTTTCAAATGTTTACAAATCCTATACTAGGATTGATTACTTTTTCCTTCCAAGAATCTCGCTGCAGTCAGTTATCTCCAGTTCTTTAGGAAATATAGTTATTTCAGATCATGCTGCTGTGTCTATGCAATACAATTTAAGGAACCCAGTCAACCAAATTAGACACTGGAAATTCAATCCCTCTATCCTAACAGACCATAAATTCATATCTTACTTTAAAGAAGAATTTCAGTGTCTACCAAGGACCCTTCGTTACTGTGGGAAACATCCAAAGTCTATTCCAGAGGTCTTATTATATCTTATGTGTCCTCTAAGAGGCGTAGGCAGGACAAACAAAGGCACATTTTAGAGTCCAAACTGAAACATGCTGAGAAAGAATGTGTTAATAACTCATCTGTACAGAAGCTTAAAGAAATTTCTGCACTTAGGAGCACTTTAAGCCTGCTACTAACAAGGGATGCAGAGGGTAAAATCAGACTTGCTAGACAAAAAATGTACGAACATGGGGATAAAGCAGGGAGATATCTGTCATATCTGACGGAAAAAAAGCAGATTCCCAAATTATTTCCTCAATTGTAGACAGTTCAGGTAAACAGGTTCTCGACACCATAGCTATTAACAATACATTTAAAACCTTCTATGAAAATTTGTATAAATCTGGAGTGCAGACTGATACAACTGAAAGAATGAACACTTTTTTTTTCTCCTCTCTCAACCGTCCTAGTTTATCTGACGACAAGAAAACATCTCTTGAAGCTCCGATATCTAAGAAGGAAGTGCTCAGTGCTATTAAAGGGTTACAATCTGGTAAAGCTCCAGGTCCAGATGGACTCAGTAGTGAATTCTACAAAGAGTTCCACAACTTATTAATTGACCCTCTTTTAAATATGTTTAACGACTCTTTTAGGAAGGGCATTTTACCGCGGTCTTTGAGAGAAGCGCACATCTCTCTAATTTTAAAAAAGGACAAAATTCCTGAGGACTGTGCGTCATACAGGCCCATCTCCCTGTTGAATGCTGACTTGAAACTCCTCTCCAAAATATTAGCAACAAGACTAGAGGGCCTACTCCCTATTCTTATAAATGATGATCAAACTGGATTTATTAAAGGTCATAAGTCATACAATAACGTGCGCAGATTACTAAATATAATTCAAGTTTTTCAGCAGCAGTCTTTGAATGGTCTGGTGCTCTCTCTGGATGCCGAGAAGGCATTTGACCGCGTTGAAACTGGACGTAGAAAGCTCAATGTCCAAATACCCTCTGAGTAATCTTTTGTTTATTAGAAAAAGTGCATCCTTGAAGTCTGCTTGTACTAACCCAATTACAATTTCCACAGTTAAGGCATGGCATGCCATCAGAAAATTAGAGGGTAGATCACAATTCACCTCTGTTTTCACTCCAATATGCAATAATCCTGATTTCCCTCCTGGAGTAATGGACAATAACTTCCGTGTCTGGGCAGATAAAGGGATATCTACTTTACACAAATTACTGGATGGTTCTACCATGATGTCTTTTAGTCATCTGAAAAAGAAATATGGCATTCAACAACAGGATTTCTTTCGATATTTGCAAGTAAGAAACTTTGTCACAAAGGATACCACAATCCTTCAGTGTCAAAATATTTCACATTTAGAGAGACAGCTGTTCTTACAGAAATCTGGCAGCTCTATTAGTCTATTCTATAATGTCCTTAATGGGTGCAACACCACAAACACCTATTTTCTGAAAGGCTTATGGGAGAGAGAACTCAATGTTGAGATAACAGACATTGACTGATGCGATGCGTGGAAGAATGCAAAAACATTGAGTGTGTGTAACCCAGTGAGAGCCATGCAACTCAAGCTCCTACACAGTGCCCACATATCTCCCTCCTAACGTCACAAATTTAACCTTAATGCATCTCCACTGTGCCCCAAGTGTAAGATAGAACTTGGTAGCCTTACACATTGCCTATGGCAATGTAGGAAAATACAGCAGTTCTGGCAGGTCATAGGGCAGGAGATTAAAAAGATTTTGTCCACTAATAGAAACAATAACCCTTTATACTTGCTACTTGGCATATCTGATTTGTCCATCACTGACAAATTTAAAAGAAAACTTCACCAAACACTTACTTTCTGTGCTAGAAAGTGTATTCTTCTGAATTGGATAATGGATAAAACTCCATCTAAGGGTGACACTTGAGTACGTTGCATTGGACTATCTGACGTGTAAACACAGCAAAGATGATGTTTTTCGTAAAACATGGGAACCCTTTCTGTCATATATTGGTTTGAATGTTTCCACCATTCTCACAAGAGGGTTTGTATCATAGCCCCGAATGCTCTGCCTCATAAATGACACCCTGTGTCACGGACGGTTTTTTCTTTTTATGTACCTCTCCTTGATGGTGTGGATGTATCATACAGGGCAACGTGCCCTCAATTCATTTTACTTCGTGTGTATGTGTATCATATGCATATATGTATGTATACATGTGCATATGTTTATATGTGTATGCATAATATATTATCTGTTTGCTTATTTGTTTGTTTTAAATGTGTAGGAGGTTACTCCTGAATCTCTCGCCTGTATAAGTTGAAAATTAAATGTGTATGTGAGCCAAATGTTTGTTTGTCGGTTTGTCTATTTGTTCTGTCATATGTTCTGGTTTTACCTTTTGGAAAATAAATAAATAAATAAATAAATAAATATTATTATAAAAAAAGCAGAAGTACTAAATATGCAGTAAATGTTCCATATAAAGGAAAACTCTGTCAAACTGTCCCTCCATTTTGTCTACTTTTTTTGCCAAGAGTGTAGTCTTATAGACTTTGTGTAATGTGGATAACCAGCATCATAATTGCCCTTCAAACACCATCTATTCAACTATTGTCTTTATTTGGTATATTTCATGTCCTACACATATTGTCATCTGTATATTTACCCTTACAAACATGTTAAGTATTAAAGCGAAACTCTCGCCAAAAAGCAACCGAGGCTTTATTTGGGATTGAATATGAGTCAAACCTTAGTGTAAAAGCATAATTACGACGAAAGAGGCACTTTTAAGATTTACCGTAGTTTCGGTTTTGGGCACGTTAGTTTTGAACGGGAGTGCATGGGGCAAGACATGCTAGCATCAAAATCGCTATTTTTAGAACACTAAGAAGGCTCGACACAACATGAAACTTTGCTCGTAGCATCACTAAGATCTCTACTCATGAACAAGAGCATTAAGAACATTGTTTGTGTACACAGAGTTTATGAAAAAGAAGGTTTTTGAACTACTCACGTTAGCTGCTGCACCTCCTGCACGTCGCCGTCATGCCAGACAAAAAGTGTTGATCCCCGAGTGCGACCTGACAGGCAGGAGAGTAATGGTGAACCGCTCCTCAAGCGTGCCTGTCAGGTCGCACTCGGGGATCGACACTTTTTGCCTACCATGACGGCGATGCGCTGGAGGTGCAGCAGCTAACGTGAGTAGTTCAAAAACCTGGTGGGACGTTAGGGATATTTAGGTTTGTTGTGAAATCCGATATTCCAGGGTATAATTGGCTGTTTTTGACAATTTAGGGTCCGGGCAGCTAAGCTGCCAGGACACTATTGTATTCCTAGGAATTCTTTCTTTCTTACTTCTTTCTTACTTCCGAGGAAGTCATACTTCCCAAGGGCGAAAACTCACCAAACTTTACAGAAATGTCCGGCCCCATGCCAGATTGAGTTAATTCCAAGGACATGTCAATATTCCTCCTTCCAGCCAATTAGCTCAGCGAGTTAGGAGCTGGTTCTTGGTGTCAAGGGTTGTGTGTTCGAGACCCAGCAAGGGTGATGATGAGGATGATGACAGATCAAAATGTCAGATGTCCTCAATATGAAACACAAGACAATTGTCCTGATGGTGGCATCACAGCAAGCCTCTAAATTAAATAAAAACAAATGGCTTGGACTGGACCATGGGTGAAAGCTAACCGAATTTTGCATAAAGGTCCAGTCTCATGCCAGATTACTTCAGCTGTAAACCCAAGCCAATAGTCCTGATGGTTGCGCTACAGCAAGCGTCTAAAGTTAAAACTTTGAAAATTCATAACAAATCAACCTGCTAGAACTTCACACTTTCATTAAACTGTAGCCCCAGTACTAAAGAAACTTTTGTACATTTAAACCTATTAAAAATTATGAAGTCCATCACTCTGTTTTTTTTTTGAAACTGTAAAACGTATGAAGACCTCCCACAATTTTTGCCTACAGTGCATGAAAATGTTTGACTGTGAACACTACTGTAAACATATAGCTTACCTGCAAATAAATAGATAGATAAATAAATCTTCAATGTTCATGAAAAAATTGAACATTTTTTAGAGTCATGGTAGATGATGTTTGACAAATATCAGAATTTTACCTAAAAAACTGAATTTTTGAGAACATTTTGAATTCTGCTCTCATGTGAATAATTGCAGTCAATGCAAGCAGCATTTTTAAACATTAGTTATTCACTTATGGAGCAAATTAATCATTTTTAAAAACAAATTACCAACATCTCCATGCTGCAATATGTGTATTTTCAGATTTTTGTCTTGATAACTGAATTTTTTACAGTGGTTTCAAATCTGCCTGCACAACAGTGAATGGCTTAATCAATTTGTCAAGCCACTGTTATAATGCCACTTGCCAATTAGCTCAGAGTGATAGATGACAGTCTTTGGTTCCAGAGGTTGTGAGTTCAAGCCTCAAGTCGTCCAAAGTGAACATTGTTGTCAACTGTCTTGTCTTCCTATTCTCCTGTTTGTTGCTCAGAATTGCCTAATTTTGCCAAAAAATTGCCCGGACCAGACCCATCGCTGCGTAGCAGCTATAATTTTGATTTTGCCATTATATTTCATCTTGAAAGCTATTTACTTGGTGTCATTATTTTCAGCACAACCTCACATGTGTGACTGTACAGTTTTTTTATTTTGACATACTGTATTAACACAATGGACCTAAAATCACAAAAAAAAACATGAAATCCGAGTAGAAAAAGTTAGATTTATTTACTGTGAAAACCACAAATATGTTTAACAAACCATTATTTTTTTTTTTTTTTTTTTTTACTTATAATGCAAATATAAATTGTTGTTTATCTAAATTTGTGCATACATTTAAAAAATTTAGAAAGTTATATGTAACTATTTACATTTAAATGCAGGCAATGCTCAGGTCTGCCTGTGCTCCTTCCAGCTGAATAAATAGCTGGACTGCCTGCTCCACATTCAGCTTCTCCTCATTATTCTGACTCATTAAACAAAAAAACGACCCCACTACTCACTAAACACACTACACCAAACACTACATAACACACTAACTATATACTCCAAACACGCCAAATGTCACAAATCTCTCAACTCTCACACACACCGACCGTCGTTGCATGTCAATCATCCGCCTAGGATCCTCCCACAACTTCCTGTTCCTCAACAACCAAACTTGCTGCTTGGACACTTTCGTGACAAAAGCCTGTTTTTACCGTTTCTTCCTGCACCAGACACAAAGCAAACATGACGGCGATGTTCGCGAAAAAGCATGGCGAACATTATTTACCCTAGGTCCGGTTTTGGATGTGCCGATGCTTCCGGTCCGTCGCCTCGGGAGGTGGGCCGTGTAGCTAGCGGCTAGCTAGCCGCTAGCAGCTAGCTAGCGGCTAGCTACACACGAACATCCACAGATTCCGATTCCAATTTGTTGTCCGCGCGTCTCCGGATCTCCTCAGACCCGAACAGACTCGGTCCGGACTCATTTAATCTCATTAATCCACAACAGTCAGTTTAGATGCACAGAACAGAACAGAACGGGACCGAACCGCCGGCAAAATCCCGGTCCAGCTTGCGCCGCTGCAGGTATAAATCTGCTTGTTTCTTAAGGTGGGGGGTCGCGGTGGGCTCTGCAGTGATTGGCTCTGGTGCGCGCGTGACTGTGGTGGCTCCGGTGGACAATGCTTGCAGAATTTGTAAAGCATTTATAAAATAATTTATTAACGGTATCATTGCAGTCCAACAAATGCGAAATAGCACACCCTTGAACCACGCAGCAGCCATGTTGAAACTCTCAGGTCAGTCTGATCCTGAGCCGCAGAGATATTTGAGGAACACACACATACACACACAGACAGACAGACAGAGATTCCTTGTATTTATAGATAGATGATGCTAAACGGATGTTAGCAACACAGCGCTAATTTTAGCAGTACGGTTACTGAACGTGAATCAACTCCTCTGCCCTGTGTGAGTGGGTGAGTGACACAGCACCACTTTCTGCACAGTACATGAACGAGAATCACATCCTAAGCGACAGTTCTGTGTGCAGTAGGTTCGCGAATCATGAACGAATCACAGCGCAAACTTGTTCCTCACAGTTCTCTGTGTGAGTCGCGGCAGTTCCACTCCCGGCCGGCATGCTTGCGGCTGAGCTCAACTGAACTGAGAAAGGAACGAATCAGTTCATGAAGTGATTCCGTTCACTTTGTTCACTCAAAAGATTTGTTCGTTTGAACGACACGTTCGCGACCGACACAGCACTAGTCAACACTGCATGAAAAAGTACTTGAATCAAACCTGCATGTGAAACAGGACAGCTGGCCTCGCGCCAGGACTCATTATAAAGAGTGTGTGTTGCTGCTGTTTGGATGTTTAGTAAATACCTCTGAGTTTGTAAAAGTTTTCACACTCTGCTCTCAACATTGAAAGAGCTGTACCTACAGCCCTGCAGCCTGAATCCAATGACATTAAAACATGAGACAACAACAACAACAGAGGATATATCTGGTTTTATTAAAGCAAATGCCACCACAAATCAAAACACAGAGCAGGAACTTGCTTCCAGTCAGACTGATTGCTAGGTCTCTAAATACACACATTGACACTATATAAATTGTTATATGAATACTTTTTCCTAAATTAAAGATATTATAACATTCGTAATGTTTGTAAAATGGCTAGATGTGCAGAGTAAAAAACAAAGAGTTAAATTACATTTTTCATTCAGAAATCAAATTCTTCAATGTACGCTGTGTGTGTAAGTGTGTCTCTATATGATCTGAATCCCTATCAGCCTTCACATATATTGTATAGAGACATAAAACATATAGTACATTTAGCAAAGCAGAAATTATTTTTGACTTCATTGTGACAATTAGTCATGACAGTTTACTTCAAGAGTATATCTTTCACAACAGTTATTTTGTCAGTTACATAAGGTAACGTACATTTGCGTCCCTATAATGCAAAATAATATCTTATCCCCAGTAATTTAGTTTGATTAGATGTCCTGTATATTCATTAACAACATAAGTTTTATACTGTGGATTTGCACATTTTGACTACAGATGAATCAAGTCGACTCCATGAGAAGCTTCACATTCAGATGTACAGTTTTCAGTTAAAATAAGAACATGCACATCATTTCTTCCTTTTGTTAGAGTGAACCTGACGTTTGCCCTCTGCTGAGGAACTCACACCATCAGATACTCAAAGGGCCACACTATTTTCTACCTCCGATGGAATTAAGTATGTGTATGGGACTTCCAGACTCCCGTTTCTGGCTTTGACACTGGCTTCAAACTCTTCAAGCCTTTCTTGAAATTTCTTTATCAGCTTGCAGGGAGTCTCCTCAGTGAAATGGTTCTTCGGGTAATGGCCAAGAGGCACCTGATGAAATCATACATTTAAAAAGGTTTTTTTTTTCTTATTGAAAGTGAGTATTATGGTTGTGATGACATATAGATCTATGTAAATACTTTCCTTAAATATAAATATTATTTATGTCATTTTGAAGTCTTGTCACTTACAAAGTCAGTTGACTGCTTGCTGAGTAGCCACACAGTCGCCATTACATGAACTGTTGCGTTGACGTCAGGGAATGTGTCCAACATCGTGGCCTCATTTGTTGCCCCCTTTTTGGTTGGTGGAGGGCTTTGCAGAGAGCTGGGGGCGTTGGGCATCCAGCCATCAAAGTCATACTGCAATGACGGAAGTGCATTTCTTTACATATGGATAGAAACTACCTGTTTAGCCATAGGTGAAAGGCTAATTCTTGTCTGTTTTACACTAGTCCGCCATGTGAAACATGAGGTTGGTGCACTAGAAGGACAGGAACAGGACCAATCATGTTAGCTAGCTAGCAGCCTGATAGCTAAGCTTGAACGTACTCAAAGCAAATCAGTTAAAATGTTATGGAGGGGAGGAGTTTCACAGGCAAATCGGATATATGACTCGCCTCCGCACACACACATGTGGGAACGGAGCGTTATGCTTTTGTGCAAAATGTAAACTAAGAAAGTGACCTTAGGAAACATCATAACTTGTATATTATCATTTGTTGCATTTTGTTTAAAGCAGAACTGTGTCAAAGTACAGCCTCATTAAGCATGGCTGTAGGCTTGGATTAAAAAGATTCACCTGTCCAGAGTTGACAGCCGCATGCTGTGCTGAGCAGATGAAGATCACCATGGTGACGAACTTGACCAACTCAGTCACAGAGGTGAAGCTCTGAGGAATTCCTGAGAATTAGACGGAATATTGTGTTTAGATAACTACATTAAAATGTGATTCATATTTGAATTTCGACAATAAAATAGTACATTAATGAGCACATTTATCATCGTTAGGGTTTACTTTTCAGTAAAGCCCACCTGTGCTTTCCTTGGAGAGGAATCCATGAACAAAAATGTCCGAAATCCACTCCTGCAGTTCAGAGTCTTGCTTGACCTCAGCATCATTCTTGTAGTAGTAGCCGAGCACTCCCTGCACAAACCTTTGAGAAATGTGGATAAGTTCAGTTAAACACGTTCCTAATTGACTTACACGTTTCTATACACACTGCAGTAGTTTTTCTAATGTTAGCAGACCAAATAGATACAATTATGTCATTGAAACAAGTTTCCACAGGAGATATGATGCTCAAAAATGTTATCAACCCTTTTACAGCCGTTTATTCACATAAGCTTACATCACGTGTGTTCATCACGTGATGTACTAATCACACAGTTTGGTCATTGTGTCAAATTGACTTTACAGTCTGGCTCTCCTGCTGGCTTCTGTAAACGGCATTTTAAATAGATGTTACCAGCCTTATTATTATTATTATTATTATTATTATTATTATTATTATTATTATTATTATTATTATTATTATTATTATTGTTACCAACTTATTTGTTGTTATTTGACCCCTGACAAACCTTACCACTATCTTAGTCTTTATACTGTCAAACAGTATAAAGACCTAAGATCATAATGCATATAGTACCTGTTGATGATATCCCAAAGCCTGAGTCCATCATCCCTGTAGTTGAAGTTTGGTACATCCTCCAGTCCACGCTCAGCAATGTCCTCTGGTATACAGAGGGAGCTGTAGGTCATCGAGGCCGTGGACCTCTTCAGGATTGTGATCATACCCTCTCCACCGGATGCCGCATACTAAGGATCAGTCACATATGTGTGAAAAACTGTCAGAGAGGAATACTGTAGATGATATTGCTCTACTAGGCATGTTGGTCTTTTCAGACCTGTGTGAAAATTCCTGTCTCAGATATCAGAAGCAGTCGAGCCAGGATGTTGATCTGCAGAGTGTAGCGAGTGTGAGGTATGAGGAGCTGAGGGAGAGAAGGAACTTTGTTATTGACACTATTATTTGTCAACAGAGTCAGAAATCTTGATTCGTCAGTGTGAAATACTTCACTTAATATATTCAAGCTAAAATCTTTTTGGTTCAACAACTATGCAAGATACAAAACTCAGCAGGTTAAATAGACCAAAACTACAAGTTCAGTATTCTCTCTCACAGTTACCTTGTACAGAGGATGCACCATGGGCACGTTGCGCAGCAGTGACACTGTGAACACTTCGGCCAGCAGGTGAGTGCGCAGCAGGTGAACGTTGAGTTCATGCATGTTGAAATCTGCACTTCTCACAAAGATCTTGGCGATCAACCAATCGTACTCAGACTCAGTAGGAAAGAAGATGGGGTTGTCGTCTGCTGGAGTCTGCTTCAGCTGCAGGAAAAAGAAGGAGGATGAAGTTGTCAAATTAATTTGGTTCCTTACCAGTACTGGTCTCTCGTATCTTTGAGTATTAAATATGAATTTGTTCTGCTTGCCAGTTTGTTTTTTGCAGTCTGGTATTCTGTTGATCCCTTGAGGGGATATTCATTATTCATTCTATGCTTGTGTGCCATGAAAATATAACTGACTTGACTTGTGCCTTTGTCAGCCTGTCAAACTTGAATCTGGCAAATGACACATTTTTTTTAAATTTCATTTCCTAGCAGAAAGAACTCAGGTGACTCTATCTTATGCCTGGCACAAAGAAGCACACGGTGCAGCGCAAGTGTCATAGCTAGTTTCAGATAAAGGCTGTAAATAGCAAATGAACGTGGGCCCACCTGCGCATCCCTGCGCATGTTGGTCTTAAAAAGAGGTGTGGTCAGGCACACTGGTGGCTCACTGCTATCTTGAGACAGCAGAGAACAACTGCGCTGTGGACCAACAAAGCTAGTCTAAAGTCAAAGGCGTAGTATTTGCCTTCTATTTGAAGAGCGAGTTATTCAGACAGTAAGATGATCCTACACAGGCAGGTTTAAAACGTGGGTACACTCTTAGTTTATCATTAGAGAGGCTGCTTTCATTCATTTTAAATGTTTCCATGAACGTAGTAATGTCACTGTCACTAATGCTGTGGCACATTTAAGTGGCAGTGGCAGTGGAGTTATTAATTTGACAGAAGTAGAGTTTTAGCTTTGACAGAGCTCTGGAGGACAGCTGCTTCACTAGGCTAAATAAATATAAAGCCTCTATGTGCTGTGCACCTTACTTTTTGCCCAGATGATCTGCTGTTTAACTAGCAAAATGGATACAGAGTCTTGCTTCAAAAACATACTTCCTGTTACAGGGGATCACATGTCTTACAGTTTGAATCATATCATGCCTCTAGCTTGCAGCTTTACTGTTGCCTATATTTGACTCGTCATCTCACCTGAATAGCGATTGGCATCAGCTGATCTTGAGGTGTTTTGTGCAAGAGGACCAGGGGAGCCATCAAGTACTGCTTCTTCCCATTGATGGTGTTTGTTTCCACTCCATCCAAAAGTTTGTAGTCAACCAAGAATATGTTGCCTTTCTGTTGGACATTTAGGGAGGATGAGAAATGACTTGCACTCACAAACATGATTCTAATACTAAGATCAGTCGAGGTCAAGACAATCACCTTCATTTCTTCTTCCAAGCTAGACTGACCATGGGGAAAGACCATGTCATCAGTGACAGGAAAGTTACTGGGCAGGGCCGTACAGCATCTGATCAGCATGGGGTTGATGCCGTTTAGATACTGGTAGCCGAAAAACACATCCTCCTTCCAATGTTTCTGAACATAGTCTGGAAAAAGAGGGAATTAAATCCACTCAGTTATAAGTGTGCACTGCATGTGAAACAGAAAAAATGTGAAAACAATTTGTTTCATATAAATTAGAGTGACAGACATGATTGGACGCTGTTTCTAGTTGTTTCAGTCATTTGAGTCTTGATTATATGTTATTAAATACAGATTCCAGGAAGACCTAGATCTAGAAGACCGAGATACAAATTCATTTTTCTTTTGAATTTTTCCATTTAGTGAGCCAATTAGAGAAAACAATAGATTATCAAGCATTCAGTCAAAATTCATAACTTATCTCAGGAGTAGCATGATAACATACAGTTGATTATCTGAGTAAATACAGTTGAATGTGTACTACTATGCAAACCGTATCAAATATTCCATTAAACTACTATGATAGTTCAGTACCTGCCATGTGAGTTTTATGCCAGAATGCCTGATTAAGATGATGCATATCCTTCCACTTCGTCTTGCAATCAGCCAACCCTTCCAGCCTCAGCTTAATCATCCTGGTATATGAAAGAAAAAAAAAACTAAACAGTTTTTATAAACTACAGAGCTGAAAGCTGCAATATATGACAGAATTTGAGGAATTCACCCTTCGAGTGCAGTGAAGGTAAACTGGACAGTCTTGGTGAAGGAGAAGCGGACCTCAGGAGGCAGAGAACAAGGGTTTGTTGCCTTGATGCAGTGTGGTATTCCCTCTTTATACACGTCCCAGCTGGGAAGAATAGAGCAGAGCAGTGAAGGCAGTCTCTCTCTCTCTCTCTCTCTCTCTCTCTCTCTCTCTCTCTCTCTCTCTCTCTCTCTCTCTCTCTCTCTCTCTCTCTCTCTCTCTCTCTCTCTCTCTCTCTCTCTCTCTCTCTCTCTCTCTCTCTCTCTCTCTCTCTCTCTCTCTAAAGGTGCATTAATCTGAGCTCTCACCGATACTCTTCCTTTCTCCGCTTCAGCTCTTCCTCCCGACTGTTACTGCCATGACGATGGTTGTCCTCAAAGACTCTCAGAGCTTAAAGAAAGAACCACAAGAAACTTTAAACTTGAGGGTATATACAGAATGTTGGAGTGAATTTACTCCTTATGCACCTCTATATAATCTAGCTTTTAGAACTTGTCTTTCTTGAATGTCTCATTACAGTGAACAGCGTATAGGATTACAGGAAGTCAGGTAGAACATTTCAACAAACCTGTTCCCTCTTTATAGCGATGCACCTTGCTGTCAGTGATCCAGCGATAGATAGGGACTGTGTACGTGTCTCCCTCAGGGGATTTTATCACCACTTTGGCAGGGAACCAGTCTTCTTCAGGGAAGAATAAGAAGCGCTGTTTGTCTAGCTCTATTAGAACCAGCTTTCCAATGGAGACAGAGCAGGACACGGTAAAATCAGACACCTGGAATATAGACAGAAATTTTGAAAAAAGTTTATTTGATAACCAAAAACGGAGCTATAACGTCAACAATGATTGACATACAGTTAATGAGAGTAGAAGGGTGGTTAATGCTGCAGATACAAGTCTGAGATGGTTGAAGAAGCTTGTTGTAGATTTAAAGACGGAAATTTCAGACTTACTGCACCTCTGATGAATGCTGAAGACCCTTTGTAGTCTATGAGCCGGGTGCGGTGGCTCTCTCCATCTGTGCCCACCAGCTTAATGTAGACTTCATTATAGCTAGTGGCTTGGTCGAGACTGCCTGTGAATATAGTCACTTCATAATCCACCATTTTTACTCTGGATAGTGAAAAAATTCCTGATGGGGGAGAAATAAAAAAAAAACAATATCACCACCAATTAGGTTAAAACTGGGGTCAGTAAGTTGGAAAGACCGTCTAGCCCGGCCTAGATTTCGCCCCCTGCACTAGTGGTGGGTGGATTCTCCCGACTGTACCAGCAAGATGATGGTTTTCTTCAAAGAATTTTAGAGCTTCAAAAAAAAAAAAACACAAGAAAGTTTAAACTTGATGGTATATACAGTATGTTGGAGTGAATTTACTACTTATGCACCTCTGTATAATCTAGCTTTAAGAATTTCTTCTTCTTGAATGTCTCATTACAGTAAACAGCGTTCAGGATTACAGGATGTCAGACAGGAACATTTCCACAAACCTGATCCCTCTCTGACGCTTTGCTCCTCACTTACTGTAAGTAGAAGGGTGGTTAATGCTGCCGATATGAGTCTGATGAAGGTTAAAGAGCCTTTGTTGTCTATGCGATAGCTCGCCCTATCTGTGCCCACTAGCTTAATGTAGACATTGTTGTAAGTATTAGCATGGCTAAGATGGAAAGCAGAAGAATCCTGATGGAGAATAATACAAAAACAATCCCTACATGGAGTTTTGCCATGTAGATAGGTCTGCATGATAAAGATAATACAGCTTTTAGTTTTGCTGCTTACATGTGCCACGATTTGCTGCAAGGTCTTAAAGAAACTCCAGGTACCTCCAGAACTCTGTTGCTCGCCTGCTAACCCACTCCCTCTCCTGTGACAACATCACCCCCTGTCCTCCAGAACCTCTACTGGCCCACAGCCCCACAATGGATCCAATTCAAAATCCTCACACACAAAGTCATCCCTAAACAGGCCCCTTCCCAACTCACTGACCGCCACTGCCACACTTCTTCTTGCAGCCTCCACTCCTCTGATGCCTAATCTTCTGTCTGCACCTCTCAGGACTGAGCACCATACCTGTGCAACAGTGCCTTTCAAATAGCCCCTCATTCTTGGACTTTTGCCAACCACATGTGATATTGAAAGGGCACTGGAAAGGTGTCACTATTATGTTTTATCTACCATAAGGGCATCCAAAAGGGCTGTTTGTTTTTCAGAACAAAGGGGCATAGGGGGAGGGGCTAGGTTTTAATACTTTTTGGTGTCTTAATATTTTGGCATCTCAGCTGCAAACTGTAAACAGCTGTTTCTACGTGCCTCCCCAGTTGATTTTGGGTGGTTATTGTGAATGCTCAAATTGGGAAAAATCTGTTTTCAAGTCACTAAGTGCCTAGGACTCTCAAGACTTCAAAAAGTGGGGTCAAAGCAGATCTAATAGAGGAAGTAAATTGAATAATGGAATTTGGATATTTAGCCATCGTTAAATGACACAAGAGAGACTAAAAATAATACAATAAAACAAGGAAAACAGTAATTAGCTGAAACCCTTCTGTGTTACATCTCCTCTCTATTTTTGAAAACAATCACACTGTCCTTTCAAACTGTTTGTCCCAGTAATTCAAGCACGTAATACATTTAATCTCAACAACAACAAAAAACTGTTTTGATTCTTACTTGTCATGAAGTAAAATATAGTGCAATCACTGTTCTACTAGTTCCCATAGTTTGTGCTTAAAACCCTAGCCACACTGCATCCTGCCGCACCTGTGTGCATTTTGTTGGATCCAGACATAAGATAAAAACAATTAGCATTAATTCAGAGACCAATTGATTCAATATTTTACAGTGACCTGGCATAGATCCTGACCTTGTAAAAAAACAATATGGTTTACATGTGAGACTGAACACTCATCATAGAGAAATCTCAAAGTGTCGTCTGGCTGTTCGGACAAAGAATAAAGTGTATGAAGCACTTGCATATTTAGAATGATAACTTAGCCCTTATACGGTTGGCATAAGAAGTCTCAATATTCTGTTAAGTTAACTTATAACTGAGACAAGACACAATAAAGGTTAGAAACTCTGCCATAGTTAATTATCCGTTCTTTGGAAACAAAGTTCATATCTTTTACATACCCACTATCTGTCAAGTATGATAAATGATAAAACTTCCAGTTGAACTGGGTTTGAGGATGTAAATTCAACTTAAAGAAATGCTAAACTCCTCAGTTCCATCCAAACAAGTGTCACAAAGTCACCAGGAGAAACCTTTTTTTTGTTTTGCACCATATGAATTTATTCCTAATTATGCGTGTGTGTGTGTGTGAATCACTGTTTCGAAGTGTCTCTCTCTCCTGTGTGGCTGAAGAACCTTCCCCTGCAGCAACCTGGGACACCTGCAAGTACTAATCACCTTCCCAATTAGATAAAAAGGAGAAAGAGCACCTTGTCCTCCCTTTTTCCTGGAGTGAAGGAGAAGTAAAGACTGGCTGGACAGCTTTTGGACCTCTGGTAAATACTCTTTTAAAGGACTGTGCCCCTTATCTGGATGCTGTACTGGAGAGGAGAATTCGGCCGATAGTCAAACCTCAGGAGGAACAATGCAGTTTTCGTCCTGGCCGTGGAACACTGGACCAGCTCTATACCTTCTGCAGGGTGCTCGAGGGTTCATGGGAGTTTGCCCAACCAGTCTACATGTGTTTTGTGAACTTGAAGAAGGCATTCGACCGTGTCCCTTGTGGCATTATGTGAGAGGGGCTTTGGGAGTACAGGGTTGGAGGCCCTCTGCCCGTTGTCACCGGTTCTGTTCATTATTTTTATGGACAGAATTTCTAGGCACAGTCAGGGGCCGGAGGGGGTCTGGTTCGGGAGCCACTGGATTTCATCTCTGCTTTTCACAGACAATGTTGTCTCGTTGGCTCCTTCGAGCCAGGACCTCCAGCATGTCCTGGGGCAGTTTGCAGCCGAGTGTGAAGCAGCTGGGATGAGAATCAGCACCTCCAAGTCTGAGGCCATGGTTCTCGACCGGAAAAAGGTGGCTTGCTCCCTCTGGGCTGGCGGGGGGAGTTCCTGCCTCAAGTGGAGGAGTTCAAGTATCTTGGGGTCTTGTTCACGAGTGAGGGAAGGGTGGCCATTGTATCGATCTGTTGTGGTAAAGAGAGAGATGAGCCAAATGGCGAAGCTCTCGATTTACCGGTCAATCTAAATTCCTACGCTCACCTATGGTCATGAACTTTGGGTCGTGACCGAAAGAATAAGATCCCTGATACAAGCGGCCGAAATGAGTTTCCTCCGCAGGGTGGCAGGGCGCTCCCTTAGAGATATGGTGAGGAGCTCTGTCACCTGGGAGGAGCTTGGAGTAGAGCCGCTGCTCCTCCACATCTAGAGGAGCCAGCTGAGGTGGCTCGGGCATCTGTATCGGATGCCCCCTGGACGCCTTCCTTGGGAGGTGTTCCTGGCATGCCCCACCGGGAAGAGACCCCGAGGAAGACCCAGGACACACTAGAGTGACTGTTGCTGTGTCCCACTGCAGGGTCTGCACACTTCAAGGACCCGCCCTTTGCAGTCTCACCGAAGGAGTGTACTTTGGTGCGCCCTGCAGACCGTGTCAACTTTTGTTAAATGGGACAGTCTACCCTTCGCAGCATTTCCTGGTTGCGTCACCAGGTGTTCCCGCCTCTACTCGTACGTCACTATTTCTGCAGCCCAGGTTCCTGAAAGTGAAAAGAAGAGTAAAGTTTGACTGTCAGATCTGTTTGAGCTTCAGGAATTCCTGATTTCCTTCTTAATCCTCCTGCTTGTGGAGGAAGAGGAGAGGCGGCTCTGGTTTATCTCCGGCTGAGAGGACCGTGGAGAGGTAAACCTGTTACTGAACCCACAGTAATGTTATCAATATTATCATTATTAGCTAGCTAACAGTTTGGGCTCATTAACTTACCGATACATTACGTTAATGCTGACATATAAACTGCTGATCGCCACTTATGGTTTTATTTAAATTTTAAAGGCATTATTCCTTTTTAAAATGTTTGGTAGATAGTTTTGTTTGTTGTAATGATTTATTATTATTATAATTATATTATGAAATTGCCGTCGATCGAGTCAGAACTGCAGACCCAGTTGATGGACGATGTGGTGGACAGAGGAGACTGGACCCCCAAACACCCTGAGTAGCGACCAGGGGCGGGCTGGCCATCGGGAGGTTTGGGAGTATTCCCTCCCAACTTGAGCTGATCCTTGTTTCTATTGAAATGTGATTGGCTCAGCCGCTCAGTCAGTCATTAAACCGTTATGTTCCTGTTTAACAAAAGAACAATAAGAAAGAGGACCGGGATAAATTCAAATTAGCAAACATGTTAAAAAGAAATAAGCCATAGAAAGATGGGTGGAGCAGAAAAATTAAGGGCAAAAAAGAAAAAACGGTTAATACAGGATGCATCCTAATGCTCCATATTAACAGAGCTTTTAGTGGTGGAGGGGCGAAGGTCAGCGCGGCTACAGTCCGCCAGGCCAGTGAAGAAACGGGACCCAGCAGCAGACCCAATGCCGGTATGTCGGGCTGCGATCGGTCGGGTTGTAATTTTCAGGCCCGTTGAGAACTCTAGTTTGTGTTTTTGGATGTGTTCAGGGCACACAGAACTAGGCTGTCCGCTGATCGGATCGGATGATATTTTGAATTTTGAGCAATTTGTGAGATCAGTGTAATGTCTTTCACCGATCCGATCAATGACGTCTGTAACGCCCGCCAATGTAATAATGCCCGCAAACGTAATAAAACCACAAACGTAAAAAAAATCAGCAGCATTTAATGTAATAAACCCACAAATGTAATACATTTTCCACAAACGTAATAGCCGCTGCCTACTACACACGTAACACGCGATTTCCCACAAATGTAATAACTATCACGTTTGCAGGGATTTATTACGTTTGTGGGGAAGTGAAAATCTTTATTGTAATAACTTCCCACAAATGTAATAATACAATGAATAATGGTCGTTGTGGTTGTTGTTTGTGTGTTTGCCTATACACCTACTATACTTCTGACCGTGGGTGCAAAATCCAGCTGCTGACTCTCTGCTCCGCTGTCAGGATTATGTTTGACCTATTTCGGCCATAAGCGGTCATATTGACCGCACATCATTTTGCAAGGTTTCATTGTTATGTTTTTTGTGCTTCCCCGCTAATTTACTTGTAAGTTAATTATTATATAGTTGTATTATAAGCCTGGTTGGCACCATGGGCAAACAAAAACGGAATTCCCCCCCCTCCCCCTCCGTGAAACAGCAAGCAGAGCTGTTCCAACACCAAGGTGCTGAACTGACTGTGTAGCAGGGAAAGCCGAGGAAAAATGTCTGCATCCTGAGCACCGTGCACACAGATGTGGGCACCTTTTAGTGGGGCGAAGGCAAAACCAGTCTGTGATGTACTATAACAACACCAAGTACCGGGGACGTGGACGTCCTGGACCAGATGCGAGGGCGTACTCCATCAAAGGTGGAAAGATGGTCAGTGGCAGTCTTCTATAACATCCTCGACCTGGCTGGGATCAATGCCCGCATCTTATTCAATGAGCACCAGCAGCAACCCGGAGGAAAGTCCTGCAGCAGCTGACAGAGGAGCTGAGGGCAGAATACATGGAGGGGAAAGGGGCCACGGCAGCCAGCACAAGGTGGGCAGCAGCGGAAGCAACCACCGCAGCAGCAGCAGCAGACATGGAGACGGAGGCAGTGCCGGTCCGAAAGAGCTGCAAACGGAACCAAACGTCGGACACTTGAAATGCCACAAGCCTGTGTGTGGTAACTGTGCGAGGAGAGCGGAGGTAATCTGACTGTGACCAGTGATCACAACGGCTCTTTTTTGTTTTAGATCAGCTCGTTTCCAGCTTTTTCGATTATTATTATTTTTTAATTAGTAATATTAAGTGCTAAAATGAAATGTTTCATAATCAAATAAGTTACTTGTAATTGTTAATTTGCGTGTTCTGATATTTCTCTATTAAATTCTTGTGTCAATATATGCAATATTTAAGGTTCACTATGTGCGATGATATGAATATTGATAAATGTATGATAAAACTTGTTAAAATGTACATTTTGGTGTTATTTCGTTTTTTTTTTTTTAAATATCATACAGTCATCACTCAATTGAGTATTTAGGCTACATGAAGAATATAGAGTTTAAATCTAGCGGTCCAAATGACCGCTTACAGCCGTTCTAGTAATGTTTGAGTTCCAACCCTTCTGAAGTCCAACTGACACTTTGGTCCAATCAGAAACATATAATTTGACCAGATCTAACTCTGGGGTCATGGAAAGTGCACTGTTAAGCCTTAACTATAGATCATTAAGATTAATTGGATTAGATCTGACTGGAATGAACCCGCCACAGTGGTAAACTGATTCAATTCACCCGCCAGCACACAAAATCACCCGCATTTGGCAGGTGGCGGGTGCTAATTTCCATCCCTCACACAGCACACAAGTAATGGTACTGTCCTCGGTACTCTTTTCGTGGTTCTTGGTGCTTTAGAAATATTGTTGTTGTGGCATTCATGCCAACAAAATAAAGCCCATTTGAAATGAATTAAATTAATAAACCTTTAGATTCTTGCCTATAGACTGATAAGTGCAATAAATCCAGATTTCCTCAGATTTTTATTGCCAATGGGAATTATATGTCAGGCGATGTTTTCCTCGCGGAAATTTATTTTTTTCAAGCTAGCTGTCTCTCTCTGTCAACCACAATCTGTCTCCTCTGCCAATAAACTCGATTCAGTCTGTCAATTAACATGTGTTTGGGGGAAACGCCTCCGACCTAATGTTACTAAACCAGTTTCTAAACTACAGCTTATCATTTGAATGTTGACTACGGCCTATATATGAAAGCTGAGATTGTATTAATTCTGAAACACATAAAAACCCAAAACAGCTCAAAATTCATTTTCTTCATGTAAGACCACGTCTAGGAACGGGCTGCTGCAGCTTTCGACTCATTTTTATGTTAATGTAACACATTCACGCAGGTAGTGATGCGCAGCACTGCGGACAGCCCCCCCTCAGAAGTTAGTTAGAAGCCTATAATAATCACTAAGTCATAATGTTAACATTTCATGGATTTAGCTTCAATATCGACGTTATGAATAAAAATTTGAATATTATGTTTGTGTGGTGGTGGTAGGGGGCACACACACACACACACACACACACACACACACACACACACACACACACACACACACACACACACACAATAGGACTGAAGAATAACCAAGATTAAATAAACTGAATTCTCAAATTAAATAGAGAATTGATAAAATGGTCACAACAAATGTCATACTTACTATCAAATTAGTACATGGTAAATGTTACTTTATGTTACTGTTTCATTGATAGACAAATAATATTGATTGTAAATATTAATATTACGGTTATTAAACACAAATACAATGTTTGTGTGTGAGTATATATGTGTATGTGGGGGGCTGCTCACACATATAATTCAAAATAAGGCCAACACTGTAATTTTATAGTTACACATAAAAATGAACACATCTCCAGAACCAAGAACTCCCCGTTCTGTTGCATCACACTTGTCTGTGGCCACTGTGTTGCTCATGATGCCTGAAGATCCCTGGTGAAACGACAAGCTGGACAGATGTCTTTTAGCTTAGTTTCTTTATTATGCTTTTGAGCAAACAATGTGTGGGTAGTCTGTACTGTGCTTAATGAAAGCATCCTCTGGTGAGCAGGCTCGGCCATATACAGGAAACATGGAGAGAGCATGGCAGCTTCCTGCAAACAAGATCCTGTATAATATATGGGCAATACAGTCCTTGCACTGTATCACCACCAATGATTTACAGCAGGGGTCCCCAAACTTTTTTCGGTGGGGGCCACATCAACTTTCCTTTCTGTGGTGGGGGGCCGGTGTCAGTCTATAACAGGAAATGATATGGGCCAACTATCACTGTTCAGCTATTAAACACCAAGTCCTTACCATCATTACCCATTAATCTCAATGTCCCAATTCAAAATGTTGCACCATAACTGCATATGAAAAACTATACAAAGGGATCTACCATGTTAAATAAAGTTTATTTAACATTTAATTTATTTTCATTAATTGTATATATTAGGAATTGAGGAAAACATCAACACTTATAGAGAAAATATAACACTTATAACATTGAATGAAAAATGCAATACTGCTGTTACATGACTTTTCCTAAAAGTGTCTGTATTTTAACTTTGAATAGTTTTTATATAAATTACACAAAATATGATATGTTAACCTGTTTCGGCCATAAGTGTTCAAACTGACCGCACATCACTTCGCTGGGTTTCATTGTTCCATTTTTCGCGCGGTTTGCTGCTTTCATTGTCTCTCTTGTCTCTAACTGTGTTAGCGGTATCCAGCTGTGCCTCTTTGTGAATTTACTTGTGAGTTAACCCTCTGGACTCTATGCTGGCCATTTGTGTTCACCTCACTTCCTTTTTGTTGATCATTTTAGCTGTGTTAATGCATATGGAATGATATTTCCCAAGGGTCTGGATTTTTGGCTGATCTTTCAATTTTCAAAACCTGCTCTTTAAATATGTCAATATTATACTGTGTATCTACAATTGTACCTTATGGCTCTATCATGGACACTTTTGGCCAATTGAAACCCATTAAAACCACATTTTTTAATTCATTGTGATTTACAGTATAAAATCATATCATTTAGGTAAAATGGCTTTCATTCTAAACTCAACACTTGAAAATTTTAGTTTTTAATGTTTTTTACCAGATTGTGTCATTTGTCCATTTTTGGGCAAGGGAGCATTTTCAGTTAATATTCTTAGTTTCCACTAGGGGCGTATGATGGCTTCCTGCACTCCAATGGAGCAAATGAATGACACAATTTTGACATAGGTGTGATCCTAAGGATGTCAGGTAATGATGTGTGTTTGTGCATGAAAAAAAAAGTAGTATTAGCAAGATAAAGTGACATAAATTACAGTGTATCATACCATACAAGTTTTGGTGAATTTCTCTTGGTACAGGTTATTGAGCTTTGAGTTTCCAAGGCAAACCTGGCTGTGATGCACAGGTTGAAAACCCCTGTAACTTTGATCTTTTCATAAAAAAAATGCCACACACAACTACACAATAGCTTTTACATTCTCAAATAGCTGCTCTCCAAAAAAAAGGATCACAGGTCATCTTGACCTCTGGCTTCTGGGGAAACAAAAACAAAGTCTGACACTGTTTATAAATCTGTCCTGGAGTTTTTGCAGGTGCAGTCAGTACTAATGCTATAAGTGAGCCTATCAGCTCCCAGATCCTTCTTTATCTGTAGGATGGCGAGAAGGTCATATGCCCTGACTGAAGCACTTGAGTATGTGATGGGCTCAGAGAGTAAAGATGGAGAGAAATCCTCTGCGGTTGAGGAGGAGAAATCTTCTACCCAAGATGAGGACACATCCTCTCCTGAAGATGATGGGACACCTTCCTCAGAGGATGACAGCAACACCACTGATGACGACTTCCAGCCAGTGCCTGATTCCTCTTCCTCAGGGGAAGAGGACAGTACAGACACAGCGATGGAGGCCGATCAGCTGATGGCAGAGACAGAGGGGCTGGCGGGTGAGTGGATGTCTCGTCATGGGAAAATAATGTGGTTTCCCACTGCTGAAGAGACCCTGCACCACAATCCAGTATCCACTGGTTTCACCCCAGGGCCCACCCTGTATGCAGTTGCCCATATCAGCAACCTGAGGTCTGCCTTTGACCATTTTATTACAGAGGAGATCATTCAGCTGCTGTGCACCAACACAAACCTGCATGGAAGGCGAAGATGTGAGGATTGGAAGAATGTGGATGAAGTGGAGATGAGAGTCTACATTGGGATTCTGATTCTGGCTGGTGTCTACTGCTCAAGACATGAAGCAACACATGGCATGTGGGATGCCAAGACAGGACGGCCACGTTTTGTGCCACGATGCCCCTCTACAGCTTCACTCAGATCAGCGCTAACATCTGCTTTGATGACAGGCTCTCCCACCCAGGACGCTTCAGGAATGATAAACTCGCTGCATTTCGCATCCTGTGGGAAAAGTGGGTTGCTTGCCTCCCCCTCTTATTTAATCCAGGGGTTGATGTGTGTGTGTTGACGAGCAGCATGTTGCATTCATAGGTCATTGTGGACTTCGACCAGTTGCGTGCACAGACCTTTTGAAAGGCAGGGGCGAAAGGCAAAAAAAGGGCACATACAGCAAGTTATTGTGACTGAAGAGGGCACAGTAGCGCGCGTTTTGGCTCCGAGGAGGGCACTTTAGTGCCTGATTTTGTCACCCAAGAGGGCAGTTTATCATGTTTTAACCAGCCAAGGGGGCAGTTTGTTGTGTTTTGCCAATCAAGAGGGCACTTTAACGCACTTTTTGGCTCCCAAGAGGGCGCTTCAGCGTGCGTTTTGGCTCCCAAGATGGTGCTTCAGTGCGCATTTTGGCTCCCAAGAGGGCACTTTAGCAAGCATTTTGGCACCCAAGAGGGCACTTTAGTGTGCATTTTCCAACAATTAGGCCACTACCCACCCCCCCATGCACACCATTGACATCTACAATATATTCCCAACAAGCCTGCACAGTATGGCATTAAAATCTGGTTCACCTGTGATGTGGCAACCTCCTATGCCTGGAGCATGGAGATTTACATGGGAAAACGACCCAGTTAATTCTGGAATTGATTAAAATTTTGGATTTCATGATCAGGACTGATGTCAAATTTGAAAAAAGGAGCAAATATTTTCAGTATGTAGTGTTTGTATATAGCATTTTGTAAGCAAACAGGAGGTGGACACTTTTGGCCATGCATAAGCTAAGAGGGAGTTTTTATGTTTTTTCTGCCACTGCACAAAAAACTAATGAAGCATAAAAAACATTGATATTGCTTATTATTGACAACCATTTAGCTGCAATGATGGTTAAAGAATAATTCAGGTAGCATGTATTATTTTGTAAAAACATGGTAATTTAATGCTATTCTCCCTTATAAATAATCAGAATTATGTTATCTAATAGGCATTTAAAGGGTTAAAATTCAGAATTTATATGAAATTTTAGTTTTCATGACCAGGACTGATGCAAATTTAAAAAACTGGGGAAAAAAAGTGGAATTATTTTTATATATGTATTAGTTTTATAGCATTTTAGAAATGTAAACAGGAGGTGGACACTTTTGGCCACGAACAAGCTGAGAGGGAGTTTTTATGTTTTTCTGTCACTGCACAAAAAACTAATGAAGCATAAAAATCATTGATACTGCTTATTATTGACACACATTAAGCTGCAATGATGGTTGAAGAATAATACAGGTAGCATGTATTATTTTGCAAAAACATGGTGATTTAATGCTATTCTCCCTTACAAATCATCAGCATTATGTTATCTAATAGGCATTTAAAGGGTTAAAATTCTGAATTTGAATGAAATTTTAGTTTTCATGACAAGGACTGATGCAAATTTAAAAAACTGGTAAAAAAATTGGAATTTTTTCAATATATATATTAGTTTTATAGCATTTTGAAAATGTAAACAGGAGGTGGACACTTTTGGCCACGAACAAGCTGAGAGGGAGTTTTTTCTACTTTGCCTTCCCTGCACAAAAATAACAATGCATAATAATCAATGTTGGTGTTAATCAGTTACATATCTCAGACTGTGTTATTGATAATACAAGATAAACCGGTAGCACTAAGAAGATCGGCAGTGATCATTTTTGTGGTAGTTTTCCAACAAGCGCATTGTGCAAACAAATTGGCATTTGAGGGGTTAAAAAATTAAAAATGAATTAATTTTTTGTACTTATGACAAGAACTAATATTAATTAAACATTTTATGCAGTAAAAGCATCAAAAAACATACAAAATCCCAAAAATTACAGACTCAATCTGTTGGTGGCCATTTTTGGCCACGAACAAGCTGAGAGGGTAGTAAAAACGAACAAGGCCAGAGGGTTAATAATTATATAGTTGTATTAAATAGCTTGTTTGGCACCATGGGCAAACAAAAACGGGAGTTCCTCCCTCCGTGAAACAGCGAGCGGAACTGTTCACAACACGAAGGTGCTGAAATGATGCGACTCTGACTGTGTACCAGCCAAGGAAGAATGTCTGCATCCTGAGCACCTGCACACAGGTGTGGGAACCTTCAGTGGGGCGAAGGCAACACCAGAGTCTGTGATGTACTACAACAAAACCATGTACGGCGTGGACGTCCCGGCACAAGGTGGGCAGCAGCGGAACCAACCACCGCAGCAGCAGCAGACACAGAACTGGAGGCAGTGCCAGTCCAAAAGAGCTGCAAACAGAACCAAACATTGGACACTTGAAATGCCACAAGCCCGTGTGTGGTGACTGTGTGAGGAGAGCGGAGGTAATCTGAGTAGACTGTGACCAGTGATCACAGCTCTTCTTTTGTTTGAGATCAGCTTGTTTCCAGCTTTTTCGATTATTATATTTTTTTAACTTATATATTATTATAAAATCATTCATAATCAAATAAGTTACTTTTAATTGTTCTAACTTTTCTCTGTTAAATTCTTGTGTAAATATGCAAAAATAACGGTTTACTATGGTATTAATAAATGTATAATTAAACTTGTTAAAATGTACATTTTGGTGTAATTTCATTAAAGAAAAATATATCATGACATAATGAATGCATTCATCACTCAATCGGGTATTTACATGAGAGATTATAGAGTTTAAAATCTAGTGGTCCAAATGACCGCTTACGGCCGTTCAAGTAGTTGTGGATTTCCGGCCTTCTGAAGTCCAGCTGACACTTTGTTAGAATCAGAAACTATAATTAAATAATAATTTGACTGGATCTAACTCTTGGGTCGTGTAAAGCGCACTGTTATGCCTTAACCAAGATATAGATCATTAAGATTAATTTGATCAGATCTGACTGGAATGAATCCGTCACAGTTGCTGGTAAACTGATTAAATTCACCCACCAGTTGCCAGCATACAAATTCCCCCGCATTTGGCGGATGGCGGGTGCTAATTTCGATCCCTGCAGTGTAATGAAGACATACATTCATTCTTTCCCCGTTACATAGTTAGATATGATTATCGAGAGCTCTCTCTCTCTCTCGCCCTTGCTCTGGCGTCTTGCAACGAGGATGGCGCCCGACACTGTGGCAGGTTGCCAAGCTCTATAGGAAATGCAATTTTAAAAAAATAGGCATGTTTAGAGAGATTGTTTGGGCTTTTATTTGGCTTTATTTTGGTGATTAACTAACTTCCGCCTGAGGCTTCCGGTATGGATTGGATTAATGGCGGCTTTTATTTTGGTGATTAACCAACTTCCGGTTGGGACTTCCGGTATGGATTGGATATATGGCGGCGCCCTTGGCGGCCATCTTGACTGCAGATATTTATAAGCAGAGACGTTCTACTAACCACCACAACGACCATTATTCATGGTATTATTACATTTGTGGCGCACAGTCAATTACATGTGCTGCCACACCTTAAAAATTCAGGCATAAATAAATCCAGTGTTAGAGAAAGGAAATATTTTACTGTCATCTTCCACCGCAGTCTTTGACGTTAACTAGCATGTTGGATATTTAGCTTGATAATTAGCTAGAGGATTAAAATGGTCACTTAGAGCAGAGTCCTGCACGGGTCACCACATCCGACCTGTTTTCCGACAGTAGCACAAATTACATTCCGTAACCGAGCCGACCCGCTATAAATTGATACCGACGCCCGAAGGAAAATTGGACCAACGCAATTTTTTTAAGCCAGCGTGGGGAATGGGAGTTCAGGGACGGAGCAAGCACGCATGAATGAGCTCATATGAAATATAAATGCTTATTATTTGTGTAGCTAATAATGACTGATGATAAGTGACGCCTTGAGAATGGCAATCGTAAAACCCGACCTGCCTCTCCAGGCGTCCGACCCGATCCGCTTCTGTGTCCGACACAGTACATTATTTTTCTTGTTATTCATGCAACACTGTGACCTTAACACCTACAAATAAACATTAAAAAACAAAGCAGGCTACAATGAATTTCTGTGCAAAACAGCTTTTAGTGCAAACATTTCCACACAATTTTACACAACTTTAATAAAGGCTTATTATAAGATTAAACATTTCACACAAGAATATTTTGATAGAAAAACAAAAAAACATTTTGCAAAAAAATACTTCAAGTATTAGAAAAATAGATAAAACTACAACAAATAAGAGGAAAATATTTACATACAGCCCACTATTACTATTAATATAAAATCTGCTTATACTGCTGGACTGTCCTGGGGTGCATTTTGCTGCTTTGTAAAAAAAAAGTTAAACCCTGAGGAGGACTCCTGAACTGTCCTTGGGTGAATAGCAGCCTATACCTGAGCATCAGTCAAATTCTATACAGTTATCATTTTTGTTCGAAAAACTTAGAAAACAACTTGCAACATGGTACTTCAATTACAAAAAATATTTCAAGTATTAGAAAAATAGATAAAACTAGAAAGAATAAGAGAAAAATATGAACATAAAGCCCACTATTACTACAAATATAAACTCTGCAATGGACTCTCCGTGGCAGGGCAGTCACGTGTTTCTGTTTATTTTTTATTTATTTTTTTTACGCAAAGGCAGCGTGCACAACTCAGGTGGCGTCATGCCACATTTGCATATCTAATAAGCGCTGTGCAGCTGGGCTGCGCTCCTCCCCATGTAACTTCTCTGTCCCACTCAGGGGAGGACCAAAGGAGGAGCACACAATAGGCGAGTTCAAGATCACGCAGTGCTGCGCAGTGCTGCCTAAATCGTGATGCATGCTGGTTAAAATGTGTCCAGATGACCTGGATGGGAGTGGTTTCTGCTCCGCATCCGATGTCACATGACCTTAAGTTATCGCGGGAGCAAGGCGGCTGCAGAGCAGTTGCACAGTTGCTCTCCAGGTACTGCGCGATCCTAGACCCACCTTCATGACGTCAGGACTTTGCCCTAATTGGCGCTCATCTACGCTGACGTATATGACGTGTGTTTCGATGAATTTCCATGTCCATAAGCGCTTGTGCCGGAGCGCGACAAGATGGCGCTCTGATCACATGCGTTTGGATGAGCTCCGCAAACCTAACTGTTTTTTTTTAAAGTGTACGGTGCATACAGACAAACTACCTTAACTGATAACGACAGTATCTTTACCCGGCTACTTCTGGAAAATATCAAAACCCAAAATGAAAACCTACAACAAAAGAAAAAGCGATGTTTTAAAGATGCTAGCGAGTCCCACTAACTCTGTTAGCAAACCTGCTACGCCCACGCCCCTCGCTACTGACGGACTAACTGGAGCCAAGAATACACTCATTGACAGCATGCATGACTACTTCGACGTGTGTGTGAATCAAGTGTGATTGCAGAAGTCAAAGAAGCGGTCAAAGAAAACGCTACACAGATTACAGGTCTCACGGAAGCATTTGAGTTTATCTGTGCTGATATAAAGACCATGAAGCACAGAGTTGATCACATCGAGTCAAAGGTTAAAGAACACGAAGCGAGACGTGACACACGAGAGAAACGCTTAGCTCATCTGGAGAGCTACACCCGCCGCTGGAACCTGAAACTCTACAGCTTGGAGGAGAAGGAAAAGCAGGACGTGCGCAAAGAAGTCATCCAGGTGTGCCAGGCTCTCCTTCCAGAGGCCAAAGATAAACTACCAGACGTCGTTGATACAGTACATCGCCTTGGGCCCAGGAAGCTGACCAACAACCAACCCAGAGCCATCATAATGCAGTTCACCTCCCGAATTTATCGAGATGCCATCTGGCGTGCAGCGAAAAAATCATCCTTCCTGAAAAGCAACAACCTGAAGCTGGCAGAGGACTTGTCGGCAGAGGACAGACACAAGAGGAACCAGCTGTGGCGTGTTGTGGAAAAGGCACGTAAAGAAAACAAGCTGGCTTTCTTCGTTGATGGCCGTGCCTTTGTAAATGGAGCTGAAATTTTCCCACCATAGAAATATGGCTGGTGAGCCAATGAGGTGTTATCAGTAAGGTTTGCAATAGGACCTTTCATTTCTTCTCTATTCTGGAATATGCCAGTGGATTGTTTTTTTTTTTACAGTTGGCATTTAATTTCAATGGCGAGGCAATACTAGTAAGGAGTGAGGTACCTTCAAGTTAAAAGCTGCTATTTTTTTTTTTTACTGTATTATCATTTTGAAGATATACATGTGCTTTATAAAAGTCGTTTCTAAGTACAGTTTAATGCAGCTGTTTTTAGTTGTTTACCTACCTAAAAATGCACCTACCTCTGTTTAAAAGAAGAAAAAAGTTGTAAGATCCCGAGCTTTACCCCTGTCCAGGAGGTACTCGACCAGCTCTCCGTTATAAAGGGTTAGATCCCTATAACCTATAAAAGGTTACTAAAAAGTGGGAATTTTAAATAGGGATGTTTAAGCTGGTGACGAGGAGACTCGCCTAGCTTCTAACTGCCTGAATCCGAACGTCTACCCTGCTTCCTCTGGTACGGCACCTGACATGAATAGCCCTTGAGTCAGATACAGCCACCAGCCACGCCCGTTAACGGCAGCTCTCCTCTAAATGATCTGGGCTCTTGGTATGGTGCTAGGTTTGATTTTAAGGGCTTTTGGTAAACCCTAAGGGCCTGTTTCAATTTGGTAGGCTAGAGTAACCTTTAAGAACCTTTAAGATATTATGCACACTTAACACCTGACTTTTACTTCCACTCAAAGAGACATAAAATCAATGTCCACAACTTTAACTTTAACTATATTATGTAGGTTTTATTGCATAGATTTTAGCAAGGGCAAAGCATACAGCGCAATACTTGTTTCAATTACTATCAATCATTATCAAAAATCCTTATTGATAAATTACAATACTTCAAATAACAAATTAACCTAAAAGAGCTGAGGCCTGGTTAGAAATACTTAAATTTAGGTGAGATGGAGAGGGTCAGGTCTTTCCATGGCTTGCCTTTCCCTTCCTGCTGAAAGTCCAAGTCCTTGAGGCAAATCACCAACCCAGCCGGAGGTCTCGTAACTTCCTCAAAGTCCAAACTTCACGCCAGCAGCGTGAACAAAAGTACTCCAATATCCAAATTGTAATCCACAGCATGTTGGCAAAAATGGTTAATCCGTTGTGCTCTTAATTCCTTGGTCTGTTTCTGCTGAAGATTTCTTGAAGTCCTTTCTGCGATGTTTAGGCTGCTCACATTCTCCGTCTCAGGTGTTTCTTCAAGGCTTGAGCGATTGGAAGAACAAACTTTAGTCCGTGCTCCTCAGGTTATATACACTCTTGCTTCGGACACTGGCTTGGTTTTGTGTCCTTATTAGGACATGTTTTCAGCATCTCTCCATTCACTGGTTGATAACCCCTTGATTAAGATTTCATAACGCTTCTCTCTTGCTTTGGACAGTGGCACGGATTTATGTCCTTATTAGGACATTTTCCCACCATCTCTCCGTTCAATGACTAATAGTCCCTTGATGACTGCTGACGATTTCATAATGATCCAACATGCCTCGGTCACGGTCTGTGCCCGTGCCCAAAGCGTGATCAGATTTCGACACATCCTTTTGGCCTCACGTTGACCTGACCAGTTCTTTAACACTTTCTCATGACCTCAGCTCAACACTGTTTCTTTACTGATTTTCATTAGATCTCTAAACTTCAATACATCATGGTTACACCTTACACCTCCTTTAACTTTGCAAAGTTAATACTAAGTCAAAAATGACCATCAGAGACAGAATGACAGACAGAGCCTTGAGTGTAACACTTCCTCTTTTTCACAGACACCCCGTGTTGCCCTTTCCTCTTCACTTCCTATTTCAACACACCTTTAATGTAATGGTTTAACACTTTCCAATTAATTTATGGCAAACACAATGCAGCAAGCAAAGTTTTGATATATTGCAGAATCATTTCAGGACAAAGTATAATGTCCCTTTCTTGTATTTGTGGCTGACAGGAGTGTATGACTCTCAACTTTCTTGACACTGTCTCCGTGTGTGTGTACATACTGGTATTTACATTAGACAGGAGTAAATGGATCTCAACTATTTTGACAAAGTGCCTTGGTTTATTTTTTGTGAGAGGATATTTGCTACAGGGAGTATATTTTACTGTCTCCTCAGGCTATTACTTTACTTGAAACCGCACTATAGGTTCACGACCGTTTAAAGAAAAAAAAAGGGTTTGCCCCTCTCATCTCCTGGTTTGTAAGTACACTTTTAAGGACCGTAAATTCGCTTTCTACTTTCAGACTGTGACAAAGATGGTCATTTTATATTCCTTGTTCTAGAGATTGCAAATTTAAATGACATTTTAGTTAATGTGTATGGATTCAATTCACAAGCAGAAAATATCACTTATATTGATACATTAGAAAACAAACTGCTCCACTGGCTCTCAAAATTTCCAAATTCTTCAATACTACTTGGTGGAGATTTCAATATTACACTGGATAATCAAATGGACAGGTGGCCACCGAGGAAAGCCAACTCCTCCAGTTCTCATTTGAAGAGGTTTATTGATAGATTTATTTTAACTGATGTTTGGAGAGATACACATGTATCACAGAAATTCTATACATGGCACAACAAGTCAATGTCTAGCTTGTCACGTATTGATTATTGGCTCTTGATTATTGGATCTTTAGAGACTATTGGTCTCTAAAGATTTGAAAAATGTCTTAACAGGCATTCTACCATTCGCCATTATCTGATCATAAAACTAATCAGTATAAATATTCCTTTTTTGTCTTCTCCCTCCTCTGCTAAATCCTCATACTGGAAACTTAATAGCACCATTCTTAAATATAAAGATGTAACTACTGAAATTGAAAGATTGATCAGACAGTATTGGAATAAAGCTCTGACTGAAAAAGTATATAGCAATAATTGGGAATTAATGAAATATGAGATTGCTAAGTATCTGAGAAAATACAGTGGTGACTTGGCAAAAATAAGAAGAGCAGAAGAAAATGACACAATACTTACGATTACTTCTTTATCATCCAAACCACTAGAGGCTCTCAGTGAGTCAGAAAAGATTGAGCTTACTGAGCAACAGCATAGGTTGGATGAGATTTACAAGCGAAAAGCTGAAGGAGCGTTTGTTAGATCGCGTAGAAGATGGCTTGAAGAAGGTGAGCAGAACTCTGCCTACTTTTTCAGATTAGAAAAACAACAGGCTAAAAACAGTACTATTCAACAACTGAAATTGGATGGGTTAATTACTGAAGATCAAAAGAGAATAGCTAATTATTGTGCTGAATTTTACAGTAATCTTTATACCTCCAAGTACTGCCATTAATCTAGCTCTGACTTTTTTGACTCTATTCCTGATATTAATCAGCTGAGTGAAGCAGATAGTATTTTTTGCGATCGCCCTATTGTATTGAATGAAATCATCGACGCTATTAATTATTTAAAGATCAATAAATCACCTGAAATAGATGGCTTTACTGCCGAATTCTATAAGCAGTTCTGTGAAAGTTTAGCCCCATTTCTAAAAGAAGTATACAGAAAGTACAGACAGAGGTTCACTCCCCCCTACATTATGTCAAGGTTGTATCACCCTCATTCCTAAACCTAAGAAAGATCACCTCATATTAGATAATTGGCGCCCAATATCCTTACTAAATAACGATTACAAAATGTTTGCACTTGTACTAGCTAACAGGCTCAAATCTGTACTAGATACTGTAATAGATGAATGACAATCAGGTTTTATGCAAAACAGACATATCTCTAATAATGTAAGGTTAGTTTTAGATATATTAGATTACTCGGATCTCATTCAAGATGACAGCTATATTCTTTTCTTAGACTTTTATAAAGCGTTTGATTCCTTAGAGCATGACTTTATGATGGTAACTCTAAGCAAATTTGGTTTTGGCAATTTCTTCTGTAAAGCAGTTAAAACATTATATACAAATGGAAATAGCTCTTTTAAATTAAGTCACGTCACCTCTCAAAGTTTTCCTTTAAATCGCGGCATTCGTCAAGGGTGTCCTCTGTCTGTATACCTCTTTCTTCTATCTGTACAACTTCTTAATCTACAGGTCAAAGCCAGCCCTTTAAAAGGTATTACTATTGCCAGTACGGAAATAATTATCAGCCAGCTGGCAGATGATACAGTTTTACTTCTTAAGGATGCCTCTCAAGTGTCAGTCGCAGTCACAACTATTCAGTCCTTCTCTAAAGCATCTGGGCTCTATCTTAATCTTAACAAATGTGAACTGTTACCAGTAAATAATTGTACAGTGTCCTCAATTTTTCACATTCCAGTGAGAGATTCTGTCACATATCTTGGTGTTCAGATTGTTAAAGATAGGAAGCTGAGAAGTACTTCAAATTTGACTCCAATTATTGAAAAAACCCCAAAAGTCCTCAACCACTGGCTACAAAGAGACCTGTCTCTGAAGGGCAGAGTTCTGCTCACTAAGGCAGAAGGAACTTCGCGACTATGCTGCTCAGTCATTGTCTGTGAATAATTCCATATGTAAATCTGTTGATAGAATGCTTAGCAACTTCTTATGGAAAAACAAAACACACTACATGCGAAAATCTGTCGTTTTAAATGAATATGGCAAAGGTGGACTAAACTTTATAGACTTCTGTTCTCTCAACAGTACATTTAAAATAAACTGGATTAAACAATATCTAAAAAATCCGACCTCTATTTGGAACTTTATCTCTCACCATGTCTTTTCCCACCTAGGTGGCCTAAAATTCATTCTGCTCTGTAATTACAATATTCAGAAAATCCCACTTAAACTCTCCAACTTCCATCAGCAGGTACTTTTAGCATGGGCACTGATTTACAAGCACAATTTTTCCCCACATATATGCTATATTTGGAATAATTGTAATATCTTATACAAGAATAAGTCACTATTTTATGATAAATGGTTTAACAATGGTATCCTTTTGGTGAGTCAGTTATTTAATAGTAGGGGACTTCTGTACAATTACTCTAAATTTCTCGCCCGATATAATATACCTATAACTCCAAAAGAATTTTCTATAGTTTTTGATGCAATACCATCTGGTTTATGTATATTATTTAAGAATGCTGACCACTCTCCACCCCTGTCATTGTCACCTTCTGATCCATTAGAAACTTCATTAGGTAAACTCTGCTTTTCTCTCAATAGAGGTATGAATTCGAAAGTGAGAGCCTTGTTTCAGGGGGATTTGGTTTCTGTTCCTACAGCAACATTTTACTGGAGCAATTTTGTTAGTAATATCAATTGGAAAAAAGTCTGGTCATTGCCACAGAAGTTTCTTCTAACTAATAAGGTAAAGGAAGTTTCATTTAAGCTGATCCACAGATTCCAACCAGTCAAACACTTCTTACAAAAATTGAAGAATGACATTGATGTAAAATGCTCCTTCTGCGAATCTCTTCCTGAAACATGCTCTCATTTATTTTGGTACTGTGAATTTACTCATGAACTGTGGAATGAAATTAATACATTTATAGTTGCTTGTATTTTCCCAGACTACTATAAAAATGTTTTATTTGGTGCTTGTGATCACAGTAGCAAAGATGAGAATGCTTTCTTTCTTGTTAATCTAATTCTACTGCTAGCTAAGTTTCACATTTACAAGTGTAAATTCACAAACAAAAAAACAAATTTCTCTGTGTTTTTAAAAGAAATGGAACAATATATCTCAACGATTTCCCCCTCAAAGAACAAAAAAGCCATCAAAACTCTTAATGTATTATGTACTTATAAAGTGTTTACGTAAACTGATTGCCATACTCTCACACTCTTTTTGTTATTATTATTTCTCCCTCTCTCTCTCTCTCTCTTCCCTTTCTCTTTTTCGTCACCTTTCATGTCCCATTGTTTACCTTTGAATGTAAACAATTTGTTCTATTTCTGTGTTCTCATGATTACACCAGCATAATTGTCTTGTTGATATGCATTTGTATGTGCTGGCAACTTTCAATAAAGTTTTTGAAAGAAAAATAAAAAAAATAAAAAAATAAGCGCCTGTGCCTCTTTTCTACTCAAATATCAAATACTTTCAGATCAGTAGCAGCCGTGTGGCCGCACCTATGGGATAGTCAACATAAATAAACCTATAAAATCCTTAATCTAACTAAACAACCCTGAAAGATGTCATCAATAAATTGCTCAGTTCTGTCAGCTTAGGGTGATGATGGAGAAGTGGTTAACTGCTGTGTCCAGTGTTATCTGTACTATCCACTCTTATTAACCCTTTCTGTTCCCGTCATAATAACAATACAAAGAATTATCCTGAGCTATTTTGCGTGTGATGAGATGGCGCAGCGGGACAAGGCATCTGATTCAGTCATTTGTTCTGATTATTGTATTTCATTCATTCAGTGAAATGTATTTCATTCATTGTGAATAATGTTGCTATAAGAAAATGCATCATCTTATGTGTCTATAGTTATGCTTATTTGTTAAATGTAGTCAGCAAATTCCCCTCAGCTGTGATATAATCATGTATCTAAGCACAGTTGTCATCATAATAATCAAAAACTGTTGTAACGTAATTGTATTGTATTGTTATTGGGCAAGACTTACTATAATGTACCAGATAGACAAAGTTCAAATGTATTTAATGGTGACATTACAAGGAAAACAGAACATGATCATTTACAGTAAGACAACATTTAGGCTATTCATCTACTCTTGATGTGCCACTATGTGACCGTTTTGAAGTGAAGCAATTACAAAATATCCAAATTTGAAGTTGTTATTGTGAAAGCTGTCACATTCTGTTGTCTCTAAATATGAACTGTCTACATATATGTAAAACTAATCAGATGAATACATCCTCTGCAAAAAGACAGGCTTGACACGGGTCTTGATCCCCGGTCAGTGGCGGACTGGGACAATAATTCAGGCCGGGAATTTGATGCCATTCCAGGCCACCCTTCTCATGCAGACCACCATACCTCTAGTTGTGTATTCTAACCCTATTTGATAGTTAAAAGAATTTTCCCCTGTGCTGGACTCTGAACCTCTCTCTCTCTCTCTCTCTCTCTCTTCCTCAACTTCTACTTCTGGTTGCTCTGCAGAATGAGATTGACATTGCAAGTATAGCCTGATCATAAACTTGAATTACATATTATGCAATCATCAATTGTATACCTCCTGATTACACTCCTACTGATAGTTTCATTAATAAATCACCTATTAATCTAAAAGCATACTCTGTGTGCTCTTAATTGGTACCTGGGAGGTCCTGCTCTGTTTCTGACTGTGTATCGACGCTCTCCAGTTCTGCAGGAGCACCTGTGGTACCAGTGCTGCTGCTGCTTCCTTCTCCACCTTTGCAAGGAAAAACTTAAGAGCAGGCCATGTTTTAAGTTTATTTTACTGCTGTTTACATTTGAGCAATGTGTAATTATTTGGCTCAATGGTCACCACAGACACACACACACACACACATACACACACACACTTCATTGATTGATTTTATATTATTAATGATTGCACACACAACCCAGAAAGACAGGTGTCTGTGAACACAGCCTATAAAGTTTATAGTCATACTATATAGAGCTTGTATATATTATAATGATCGTCAAACTTTCATTTATGGTGCAGAATTACAATAAAGAAAACTGCCACAAAGCTGCAGCCTAATAGATTAAGAGTAGACAAAAAAGCTAGCTGTATTTAATTAAGATGTATTATTTCAGCATGTATAAACTATCCTGTAGTGGCTCAAACATTATGCAACAAAATCATATTTTTCATTCATCTCTAGGTATTCTGGATTGATTGTCGGGCCGTGTGCCTGTGTGTGTGTGTGTGGAGGGGGCTGGGGCGGCGCATGTGACTTCCACTATTGTTGCTTAAGAGGTGATGGAATTAACCCACCCTGAGACACACAGTCTGCGGTGGTGACCGTGATTGAACGATAAACGCAATGAATGCTATAGCGTTTTTGACTGACCTTCCCTCCTGGTGAACATGTCACTTATTTTGCAACATTTCGCTGCATCTGTGGCAAGGGCTTTCCGTTTTCTGTCCCTCTCTCTCTCTGCTCCACCTTTCCTTTTATTCTGTCCCTCCATTTCTCTCGACTACTAGAGTGAAGACAGCGGAGCTAATTGATTGTTGTGTGACGCCGACAGGTCGCCCAGCGGCGTCATTACGTAACCAGATGGATTGATTTGATTGGCCCGGGCGTCCGGTAACTCCAGTCAGTCCACTCAGTCCGGTGACTGTTCAAGTAAGGCCAGGATGACCATCAGGCCACCGGGAAGCGTCCCGGTGCTCCCGATGGCCAGTCCGCCACTATCCCCGGTCGTCTGCATGCAACACGGCAGCAGTTCCACTGCTCTATTCCCTCAGCCTACATGTTTTGGTTGACTACTATTTTGAACATCTCTGATTGAATAATTTCCGAAGGGGACTAATATGAGAAAAAGGCAAGCAAAGTTCCCATAGCATCAGGTAAGAAAACTAATCGCCGTCTTTGTTGATTTTCCTCAAACATTAATGGAATTTCAATTTCCTCCACTTCTTCCCAGACGAGGAAGGCAAACACCGCAAGCTCAGCCAAGTCACGTCACGTCTATGGGAAGAGAGAGTGTCTGACTTCATGGCAGCCGATCTCGCTGATGCAGTCAGGCAGCAGGAGTTCAACTTGAACGCGCCTAGTGATATAAAAAAAAGAAAAAGAAAAAAACGGTTCCCAGCTGCAACTCGGTTCCCATCGTTCATGTTAACGAGACGTTCAATAGAATCGGATCGTTCGTGAACGTCACAACAGTAATACACATTAATTGCCTTTTGTTCCTTCTCTGCACCTCTGTTCCTAAACAGACAAAATACCAGAGTTTACATTACTTAATGGATGCTACGGTGTCCGGAACGGTAGGGAAACGGTACACGGGGCGGTCTGCTGCGTTACAATGGCGTCAAGAAAGTTAGACGAAAACATCTACATAACGTATGTTGATGGTCAAAACAGCACACAACAGCTGGATAACGTAGCAGTGTTAGCGGTATAAGTAACCATTATGCATTAACGTTACGACGTAAAATATTCCATTTCTGAAGAAAACAATAAAATAGCGCAGCAGCATTTTCCACACGACTAACCCTCACCAATGCAAGGAAGGCGGGTCAGTTTCACTTGCGTTTATTTTAACTGGCGATGGTCCCAGATGTGCTGGAGGTGTGGTTTGACAATCCCGTCTGGAGAGGGGTCCTCGGCCATGTCCGCTAACCAGGAAAAACATACCGATCGCCCTGCTCATCGATCCAAGTCATGTATATTCGCTTTGACGTGGCTTGAACACTACTATTCCACACGGAGATGCCGGAGTCTGCGACTTGCAAACCACTGTTAGACGAGCGCTACAGAGCACACAGTGACAGTCTAGACCTGTGACTTTGACGATGCCTGTCCGAAAAAAAAAACCGCAACTGTCAATAAATCGTCCAAAAGTGCATGTTGTCTGTCTTATATCTTTGTCGTGAATGTCTGTACTTACACACAGCTGGTGGGTGGAACAGTGTGAGGCATTTGTTTACACCGAGCGGCTCGAGAGCAGCGTGGAGACCGCTGTTAGCTGTGGGGCTGAGAGCACAGCGTCCAGGTTAACTTGTGTTGCAGTTTGAGTGTCACATAAACCTGTCACCTTCAGCACCATGGACAGCGCCGCAGAGGAGCCGCGGAGAGGCCGCAGCTGAGCGCGTCTGCGCTGTGCGTCACCTGGCAGACGCCACTGAGAGAAAGCCACTCTCGCCACACGGAAGTCTTCTCCCCTACCCTTTCCCCTGATTTAGGAATTGTTAAAGTATAGGAAATAAAGTATATATATTTTTTACCTGCAACTTCGACTCCTCCTGATATTCGCACCTAACAACTTGTGAAACCTGTTACCATCGAGTATTTCTTTCATTCCGCACTGCGTTCAAATGGTTACTGAATGAAAGCCAACGTTCCCAGCTGCATACATCCTAATTAAGCTGAAGCCAATCCCAGATAGCCATTGGACGCTGTAACAGAACAGGGCCGCAACCGCAATATGATAGAGCAGGATCTGGCCCGGCTCCGCCTCACGGACTCGTTCCAGCGCCGCCTGATCATGGCGTTACAGATGCGGAACACGTCCGTAAAACGACTCCGCTTACCGGATCAGTGCCAGATGTGATACGATTCTTCTTAAATCACCACCGGATTCACCTTTTGCCTTATTTTCGGCATTTTTGTCAGTTAGGGTAGGTGTAACCCTCTTGTTCGGTTCGGGTCAGTAGAGACTAGTCAAATATATATATAACAAATAATCCATTAATCATAGCTATTCCTAACAACCATGAAGCTATTTTAAACAGATAAAAGAAAATACACACACATACACGTTTATATATGTAAACATGCCGAGGCTAAACAAAACGATACTTTGTACACAAAATGTAAACATACCTGACAACAGAGAAACATCTGATGCCTAGATAGCCATTGGACGCTGTAACAGAACAGGGCCCCAACCGCAATATGATAGAGTAGGATCTGGCCCGGCTCCGCCTCACGGACTCGTTTCTGAGTCCAAAACGCACATCGGGCCAAGTTAGCCTCCGATTCGCCAGCTTCCGATTCGGCACTTAAGGGGAAAGTTAAGGGGAAATTAACGTAACGTGCAGTGCGACTGTTTGTACACAGATTGTCTGTTTTTTGTGACACTTCTTGATGTAAAAACATTTAAAACATTTTAGGTAAGACATTAACTTTGCCTGACACCCGCTATTGTATTTGTGAAACGTTTATTTTATTTGTGAAAATGCCAAAGGGGAGATTTCACTGTTTTTGTTTGATACCTACAGACCTCATTAGACCAGGTCCAGATCAAAAACCACTGTACCCAGACTTCTCAAATCTGGACTAGATTAATCTACAGGCCCTGAAGATTCATTCAGACACCCTTTCTGATCTGTGAAACCTTTATTCTATTTGTGAAAATGCAATAAAGGCAGATTTCACTGTTTTCTCATCATATAGACCACATTACACCTGGTCCAGGTCAAAAACCACTGTACCTAGACTTGTCAAATCTGGATTAGATTATCCTACAGAGGCTAAACATTCATTATAACACAGTTTCTGATCTGTGAAACCTTTATTCTATTTGTCAAAAAATGCAATAAAGGCAGATTTCACAGTTTTCTCAGCATATAGACCGCATTAGACCAGGTCCTGATCAAAAACCACTGTACCTAGACTTCTCAAATCTGGCCTAGATTATCCTACAGAGGCTAAACATTCATTATAACACAGTTTCTGATCTGTGAAACCTTCATTCTATTTGTGAATATGCAATAAAGGCAGATTTCACAGTTTTCTCAGCATATAGACCGCATTAGACCAGGTCCTGATCAAAAACCACTGTACCTAGACTTCTCAAATCTGGCCTAGATTATCCTACAGAGGCTAAACATTCATTATAACACAGTTTCTGATCTGTGAAACCTTCATTCTATTTGTGAATATGCAAAAAGGGATAATTTCATAAAACTTTCACAAAACAAGACTTTAGCAAGACTGTATTCACACACCCATTGAGACAGGCAATGAGCAGTGTTGGGGAGTAACGAATTACATGTAACGACGTTACGTAATTTAATTACAAAATGTACGTAATTGTAATCCGTTACATTACTGGGAGAAAATATGTAATTAAATTACAGTTGCTTTTGGAAATTTCAATGATTACGACTTAAGTTACATTTGAAAAATCGCTGCCAAAGCTCGGATTTATTAAATAGTTTTTCGCCCCCCTGGATTCATGTTTGTTTTTAGTTTTTTTCATATCAACATCCTCCTTCCAAAACTGACGCTTATGATTGGCTCTCTCTGGTCATGTGCCATTCGACTCAACCGACAAACCGTACGGCGACAGTCAGACTCAGCAGCAACAGTGTCGGCGGCGCACAAGATGTTCCTGGGCTGGAAATACAAAAAACACTTAATACAGACAGAAGCCAGGCTTCCCCGTATTACAAAGGTGGCTCTCTTTTTACCCGGCTAGATCACCATGGTAACTTATGCTTAGCTCATAACCTGGTCCCGACCAGGTTCTGTTCAGAGTTTAATCATAAAATCGGTTATAAAAGCGCCGCTATTTCACTATTCAACTCATTTACAGCTGACGTCACCTTTACTTTGAAAGTCCAGTCGAGCTGGATCAGAACGGAGCATTTGTGCGGAGGGAGAGATCGCGCTGATCCGCTGCTGTTTTCTTTCTCTCTGAGCGTCTCCGCCTACAGATGTTCAGCTGAGGGGATACGCTGCTCAGCTGTTGATCCGACTCGCGTCAGAAGGTCATTTATTTACTTTTATATACAGTCAGTCACCACTGAAAGAAGTTGTGCGCTCGCAGCGGGACAGATACTTTAACTTAATGTCGTGGCGATGAATAAATTAATTGTTTCGCCTGTTATGTGTTGCCCAAACGCAAATCTTGAGTAGGTCTACTCTGTTTTCTCACATTTAAGAAGGTCTTTGTACAGAGACAACATGAGATTTGCTTGTAGCTACAGCACCTAAAAAACCCACTGTAACCTATTTTCATACGCACACCCAGCCTCGCTTTCAATAAAACACACACTGGCATTTTATAATTGCGATCAGTGAAATATATGAAAACAATATAAAACACAGTTCAAAACAACAGTTGTTGTTGCTCTAAAGCTTCATATTTAAAAGCAGCTCAATGTAGAGCTGTCAGAAATTAAATCAGCCTCCTCTTGTCATATTTGGAGCAACACTGTTGCTTCAGGCTGTGATCAGGCTTTTTTGTATCGCTCATACTCTCTCCATTAAAACAACCTGCTCCTCTTGGCTGAAATCAGCCTGTTGTCGCTCCACTTAGTGAGGAAGTGAGCCTCTTCGCAGTAAGGTCAGACTCATAATATATGGTTAAACCTTTGAACTGAAAGGCTTATCACACTATAGGTCTTAAAATGTGAAAATGGTTAGCAGTTGAGAGATTTCATTCAAAATTAAGAAAAGTAATCAAAATGTAATCAAATGTAATTAGTTACATTACTTTGAGAAAGTAATTGAAATAGTTACACTACTATTACATTTTCAACAGGGTAACTTGTAATTGTAACCAACTACATTTCCAAAGTAATCTTCCCAACACTGGCAATGAGTTAGGTGTCTTGCCCAAGGACACTATGACAGGAATTGGGAATTGAAACACCAACCTTCTGGTTGGACGACCCGCTCAACCTCCTGAGCCACAGCCACCGTAAGTTAAGCTAAAAAGCATCCAGCAGTAGAAAATAAGTTTAGCTTTGGATTTTTGGTGTTTAACAGTTTTTTTTATGTTTGCTCATGTTTTTTCCTTTGAGATCTGATTACAGGTTTTGGCTGCATGAGATCACAGGCCTCCAAAGAACTTATTACAGGAGTAGTATTATCTGTGTTAACAGTGTACTAAATATTTTGGAGAATAAATCTTTGTTGGGCAGTCTATATAGACCCATGTTTCTCTCCCGCCTCCAACCTCAGAATGCAGCAGCTAGGCTTCTTACTGATTTTAACAGGCGATATCACATCACTATCCTAGCTTCTCTTCACTGGCTCCCTGTCCATTTTAGAACTGATTTTAAGATTTGAATGATTATACTTTTAAAGCTCATCTGCTGTCTTGACGCAAGTTACACAGTAGAAATGATGACCCCAGATGAGCCTATTCACAGCCACAGGTCCTTGGGTGGCACCCTTTTGGTCGTTAGTTGAGACTCAAAATTAAGGGTGACCGTGCCCCTCATCTTTGGTATGCCCTACCTGAGGAGATAAGGCTTGCAGAATCAGTAGCTTTTTTGAAATTACTTCTTAAAACCTCACTTTTATGTGAAGTCATCCTTTATATAACTGAATTTTCATCTTTCAATAGAGACTATTGATCTGTTTTCAATTCCCTCAGATCACTAGCCGGAGATTGAACTTGACTGTAGCCAACTGGCATGACCAGAGTAAAGCACAGACAAATCCATATACTCTAATTCTACCAGTTCTGAAGCAAGTTATAATCAGAGTCAGAATAAACTGTTTTGCTTATTACTCCAGTGTCACCCAATACTTAGCTATGCTGTGTCCATTTTTAATGGCGTGTGTGGAAGGCCTTGGGTGCAGTTATTTTTATGTTTTGGAGTGATAAATATTCCAGTGCTTCTTAAACTGTAATGTGGATATCCAGTGTCATAATTGCACTTTGATTATTCTATTCATCATTCTATACTATTCACCAAGTTGTCTTTATTTGGTTTATTTCACATCCTACACATATTTTCAGCTGCATGTTATTAAGTCTGGAAGATGGCGCCAAGTGAGTGGCAGCCTGTTACAGCAGCTCTTGTTTACTTTTGAGCTTTTTCCTCTTTTGTGGAGCGCCTCGACAGCAGGTAGGAGGAGACTTGATAAACTTGTTGTTTATTTTTTTACTATTATTATTGTTAATTGAAATATTACTCTCCTTTGGCCGCTGTGGCAAAGAAATGTCCCTGTTTGCGGGACAATAAAGGAATTTTGATTCTGATTCTGATTCGTAAGTAGCCAGTGAGCTCTTGTCATCCCGTCAGAACATTTCCTCTGTCTGTCTGTGACATTTAAACCATGTCTCCCTCTGATCCACCTCTGCTCCCACCTCTGTCCATTGTATTTTGGACCAGATTACATTGTGTGTTTTCACATTCAAACTCTGTCCATACATACTGTTATCTTAACCCAAGCCGCATGGATAAACGGTGCAAACACTGCCACCTACCGATATAAAAGCGTCATTACGACACACCATTACAGCGTCACATGATACAAGGTTTGACTTCCGCAACACATGACGCCACCCATTCAAAATGTCAGGGTGCACTGAGTGAAGTGGGTCCCAAATCTGTCTGTGCTCAGGTAAACACTGCACTTGAAGGTACGGTCATTAATCCTGCACGTGAAACTGGCCGGCAGCCCTCGCGCCTGGACTCATCATGTCGCTGCTCAGGTTTGGAAGCGTGTTGCTGCTGTTTGGATGTTCAGTGAGTACCTCTGAGTTTGAAAACATTTTATACCGAGTTGTCAAAAATGTAACTACACCAGACTCGGTTCAGTACCGTTAGAAACAGATGATACTTGTGCTTTTATAAAAGCTGTGTCACCGAAAGTCACAACACAAAACAGGAACTTCCTGCGCGACCGATCGACAGGTCTTGTGTATTGTGTACACTACATTTGTGTCTATGTGAACACGTTTTCTAATGACGCTAAAGATGCTATAACATTAGTAATGTTTGTAAAACAGGCAGATGTACAGATTTAACATAAATGAGTCAAATAACATTGTTTTTAACTGATTAATCTAATAAACTATTGTGCTGTTTAATTAGTCAGTTTGAGGATTTCTCTGATTCTGCTTCTTGAATATGAAGATTTTTTGGTTTCTTTAATCGTATAGGGCAGTAAACTGAGTATCTTTGGATTGTGCACAAGACAACGCATTTGAAGATGTTATTTGGGAAATGCTGATGGACAAAGATCGAATCGATGTATCTATAAATGATTAATCTACAAAGAAAATAGCCGTTAGTTGCAGCTCTAACGTGGTGGTTGGTAGGTATGGAGTTGAAGCATTAGTCACAAGCTTTATCATGTCCGAATGACACATCCTGAAGTCAGCTGAGATTTCAGGCCTGCGCCATAAAAACATGAAACTTAACAACACAGTGGAGCGCAATATAAACCATCTTAACTGTTAATATATGATGGAAAGTGCAATGTTTGTAAAATTTCAACTGTGAATCAAGTTATGATGTGTTGACCTGCAGCTCGGGGCACCTCGATCATTCAGCGTGGATTACAAGAACGACTGCTTCCAGAAAGATGGTGAAGAGTTTCGTTACATATCAGGAAGCATCCATTACAGCAGGATCCCCAGAGTCTACTGGAAGGATCGACTGCTTAAGATGTACATGGCAGGACTGAACACCATCCAGACGTGGGTTTACATTACATCAGCGCTAATTATTGAAAGCAACTTGGCCTTACATAATGAGGAAAATTTATCAGCAGTGATTTTTAACCGATCCTCATTTGTAACCGTTAATATAGATTTCCCGACATCGGGCCATTATTAATCGTGCATCTCCAAAAAATGGTTGTTTGCTGCAGCTGTAAAACTGTGATACAGCAAAGCCACCATGTGCATCCTCCTGCTGGAGAAAAATCAACCCGGGTGCATGGGTGTATTGATAAATTGTTAAAATATTTGGTAGTTTAAGTTGATTGGCATTCTACAAGTGATCAACAAAGCTGCAAGTCTAATCAATCAAACAATCAATCAATCAAACTTTACTGACTAACACCTTTCAAACAAATCAAAATTCAATTCAAAGTGATTTTACAAGTGATTGACAAAACATGCATTATAGAAATACATAGAGGCCAGACTGAAAAGAAAGGTTATTTATTTTATGTAAAACACGTTACACAGCTGTACCAACTGGTATTGTTTGATATGTTTGATGTTGTCGTATTTTTTAAATCTAAAAGACCTAGACAACCACTGGCAGCTAGATATCATATAACACTTGATGCTGACTACTAGAATCGGGTAGGATAAAACAAGATAAACATAGGAGTTGGGTCTTTTAGTATGTAATAATAGTAATAACCTGACTGTGTGTTTTGATAATGCTGACAGTCGATGTACGTTGAAGGTACATCCCCTGGAACTTCCACGAGGAGTCTCCAGGCCTCTACAATTTCAGTGGAGACAGGGATTTGGAGTATTTCCTTCAGGTGGCCCAAGACGTGGGTTTACTGGTCATCCTTCGGCCTGGACCCTACATATGTGCAGAGTGGGACATGGTGAGTGGGGCTCTGGACACAGATTGATCCAGTTCCTGAAAAGTGTTTTCAGAGTTCGATCCACTGCCATCTCAGTCTTGAGTCTAGAAAGGATGGATCTTTGTTCAGAATAACAATTTGGCTACTGACACTTTAATTTACTTTATGAATCCTCAAACTTTCAAACATATTTTCAAACAATATCAGTGATTAACAATGTGGACCTCCTCTGCGTGTTTGTTCTGTTGACCAGGGTGGACTGCCTGCCTGGCTTCTCAACAAGAAAGACATTGTGCTGCGGTCTTCTGATCCAGGTGAGAATCCAAGACAAACAGGCTGAATAATGACATAAAGTCACAGTTGCGGTACACATTGCATTATAATGTGTGTGTTTGTGTATTTCAGATTACCTTGCAGCAGTCGACAAGTGGATGGGGAAGTTACTTCCGATGATGAAGCCTTATCTCTACCAGAATGGTGGTCCTATCATCACTGTTCAGGTGAGTGTTGAGTTCTGCTCTGATTCCTGCAGGTTTGTTGTGCATTATGTATCACTGCAGCACGTAACTCATGAATAACATACCCCAATTGCGGTTCCTATGTTTGTCAGGTGGAGAATGAATATGGCAGTTATTTCGCTTGTGACTACAACTACTTGCGTCACCTTTCCAAGCTGCTCCGGTCTCACCTGGGCAATGACGTGGTGCTCTTCACCACAGATGGAGCTGGGATCGGCTACCTCAAGTGCGGCTCAATACAGGATGTTTACGCCACTGTTGACTTTGGGCCTGGTAGGTGTCAGCGTTTTAATTTTCTCTACTTAATGTCATGTTTTAGATCAGTCAGAAGTCACAAGGAAGTCTCAAACATACACACAAATTCTCTTTGTTTGGATTCTGTCAGGTGGAAATGTAACCGCTGCCTTTGAAGCACAGAGATACGCTGAACCTCACGGACCACTGGCAAGCATTTCCCTCGATATGGATTTGCACCGTTTGTGATTTTTTCAAAACTACCCTACATTTTCTCTCAGCTGCTCCTAAAGTTTCCTCCTGTATTTACAGGTGAACTCTGAATTTTACACCGGCTGGCTGGACCACTGGGGGTCACCTCACTCCGTCGTGTCATCTGCCATAGTGGCCAAGTCCCTCAATGAGATGCTTGCCATGGGAGCAAATGTCAACATGTGAGTGTACTTGTTGCTATGACACGTAAAAAAAACAAAACGTAAAATAACTGATGCAAACATATAATGGCATTGTAGGGGGACGTCCCCTTCCTAGGGAAACCAGAGAGTTGTCTCCCTCATTAGTCCTATATCAGTGTCAACGTATAATTAAAAATGATACATACACTTGTGCTAGTTGTAGACAGAAAGTTGAGTTTTCAAGTTTTTAAATATCAAGTTCCCCCTTCTTATGCGTCTTGTTGTTCTTCAGCTAACGTCAGAATGGTATTCAGGTTGTTAAGATGTCTGACTCTCCTGTCAACAAAATACATCAAAGAGAATAACTTTGTATTTTACATTTTTAAGAATATATTTGCACCTTTTTTCTGTCTTTATTTATTTATTTCACAGGTACATGTTCATAGGAGGAACCAACTTTGGATACTGGAATGGTGAGTACACTTAGACAGACTGGTCTCATGAGATGATTTCATCATTTCAAGTGATTCACAGCAATCGTTGAATTTTCAAAGGTAAAAAGGTAGCACACATAAATGTCTAATTTATTCTGGCCATGTCGACAAACATGCTGACATTTCAGCCTTTATCAGAACATGGAAGTAGATGGAAGTCACGTTATCTATATACAAGAGATGGCAGGTGATTGGCTTGGATTGGTTACATGGTAATTAACTTGACAATATATATGACATTGACTCAAAACTGATGAAATGCTAAATCGTACAATTTAACAATTCTAGCTGAAGTTACAGGTTCTGTGATAATGCTTTCCACATTTTGCTGCTCTCCGACACTTGCTTGTCCACCAGGGCACGTAAGCATGTAGATTACTAATGTTGTAAAGTAGTTAATGAATTGCTTGATAAGGAACAAAAAAAGAACCTCACCCTCTGTTTTCGTCTTGATACCTCAGGTGCCAATGCGCCATACGGCGCACAGCCCACGAGCTACGACTACGACGCCCCGCTCACTGAAGCAGGAGACCTCACAGAGAAGTACTTTGCTATTCGAGAGGTGATCAGAATGGTAAGAAACACGAGTGCAGCCCTCTAGTTTTTCTTTTTACTGTCATATTAGGTGTCATTGGCACTGGAAAACACTACAGAATCAATCAAAATAAAAAAATCAGAATTGAGCAAAATGTAGCCTTGTCTTAAAAAACATTATGTATATTGTAAGAGCAATTTGCGCTGTGCATTATGAACATTACAAATGATCAATTTAAAGGGACAACTCACAAATAAAAGTGAACAGATAACATCCATTGAAATCAATATTCAATGCAACGGAAAGTCTTTTGGAAAAGTGCCTGATTATCACAACATAATCACATAATCGCACAGCGATGACAATATCACTCATCAGGAAGACATTGTTAACATTATCTGTATCTTTTCACTACAGTACCATAAGATACCAGAGGGACCGGTTCCTCCAACAACTCCAAAGTATGCATACGGGACTGTTGTGATGAAAAAGGTACGTCCTCTGTTGTTACATTGTGTGAACTCCTATCAGTATTTTCAGTGAATAGTTACTTCACACTCAACAAAGACTTTTTGTTGTTTTTGCCTGATTTAAAACATGAAGAATGATTACTGAACGCAGCCCTCTTTCACCAGCTCCAGACGATATCAGATGCCTTAGAGAAACTGTCTTTCTCCGGCCCTGTGAAAAGCGCATATCCTCAGACCTTTATTGAACTGAACCAGGTATCCGCTAATGTTTTTATGTTTCAATGTCAAAAACAAATGCTTTATCGTTGATTTGTTTTAAAGTGTATCCCCATGCTGTTTTTAGGCCTTTGGTTTTGTGCTGTATAGAACTGCTCTGCCCGTTGACTGCAGCGCACCAACACCACTGTCATCTCCACTGAATGGCGTCCGTGACAGAGCGTATGTGTCAGTGAACGGGGTGAGTCTGAATGTTTCTTAGTGGGCGTTATTACACACAGGTCCACCACATGCCCTGTTGATCTCAGATTATGTTATATTGAACAGGTGGACATTTAGCAGGACATCAGTCTCACTACCTTACTGGTACTATTTGACACACCATCATCATTTTCAGTTTTTAGATTAGTGTTAGTTCCTGTGTTTAGACAATACAAGACATGTGAGAACATAGTATGTTATAGAAGGTTTTTGTCAGTACTGGTACTCTGGTGTTGTATCCACACTAGTACAGAAAAATAATATATTGTTGCGAACATAACAGTGCCGATTTTCTTGTGAAGGTGGCTATGGGGATTCTTGAGAGAAACAAGGCCATAACTGTCAATGTGACGGGGAAAGCTGGCAGTCAGGTGGACATACTGGTGGAGAACATGGGTCGAATCAACTACGGAAAAGACATCAATGACTTCAAGGTTTTTATCAGCCACATTTTAAAGTTACCGCGTTTGTGCTCTGAAGTGTCTGCTTAACTTTTATAAAGCTTTACTGGATTTCAAAAACAGGTTATACAAACCTCAAATATTAGATTTAACTGCAAACAAATTCTATTATATATTTAAATTTTAAATGTCAAGTGAATTAACACTTCCTCATGGTTGAATTTCAACTTGCGTGAAGTGACTGGTTTCTTTGCTGCACAGGGCCTGGTGTCAAACATGACTCTGGGGAACGACACTCTAAAAGGCTGGACCATGTACAGTCTGAGTATCGATGAAGCGGTCCGTCAGGGCCTTCTGAGTGAAAAAAAATCAACAGCTCCACCTCAGCCTGCCGCTCTCTCCCTTCCAACCTTCTACGAGGGAAGTTTCATTATTCCTGACGGCATCCCAGATCTCCCCCAGGACACCTACATCCAGCTGCCCAAATGGAAGAAGGCATGTGACATGTTCAGCACATTCAGTTACAGTTAGAAATGAAGCCATCATACCATTTTAAAACTAAATCTGTAAGATATGACCATATATATGAATACAGTTATATGAATAAGCATAGGAACATGGTTACATTCGTCACTGACTTCAGGGGTTGATTTGTATGACCTCTGTATGGATCCCCCCAAGAAATAAGTGGAAACAAAAAAAAGTTTTTGCATTTTTTCTATTTACTTAAGGGAAAAAGTAGATATAATAAATACATATTATAAATGTCTCTATTTTTTACATGTGGAAAAAAAAAATGTATTTCTCCTCAGTTACCCTCAGGGCTCCCATAGTAAGACAACTGAACTAAATGATTCCCCGACAATTCTAATAATGGATTCATTGTTTCTCTAATTCTGATGTATGAAACAAAAATATCAAAGATGCTGCTTCAAGCATCTAAAATATGAAAGATTTGAAAGATATGTTGCTTTATGAGGGGCAACGTGGGGAAATGAAACAAACAAATCTTGTACTCAGGAAACCTATAATGGACATTTTTCAGAATTTCCTGACTGAATTAAGCTGTTTAAAGATATGATCAACAAATGATAAAAAAAAATGATTGTGGGTTGCAGCCCTATATAAAAATATCTTGTGTCAAGTTTATTTAAGGGCCTCATCATTATTTTACACCATATAATTACAGATTTATATAATAATAAATAGCTTGACTAAATAAAAATCAGATATTTAACTCAATGGACAATAATTGAAATATCAGCCTACGTTGGGCCAATTGTTTAACAATAACAAGTTAGAATAACTAAGTAATCAGCGGTCACACATACTGTCTGAGTGTATCCTGTTAAGATACTCCGTCAGCAGTGAAGGTTTCAAACAAAGGGACGAGCGTTGGTCAGGTTTTATTATTTCATAAACAATGTGTTCCAAAAATGAATCCAGTAGTAGATTAATAAATCAAACCTTTTGATTTTTATTTTCAGGGTCAAATTTGGATTAACAGCTTCAATCTGGGACGTTACTGGCCAAGTCGAGGCCCTCAGGTGACACTTTTCGTCCCTGCCAACATCCTCAGCACGGCTGCGCCCAACAACGTGACTGTCCTGGAGCTGGAGGAGGCTCCCTGCAGCTCCGGGCCGTGCAGTGTGGTGTTTACTGCCACCCCGATCCTGAACGCAACAGTCCAGTCTGACCACAAACGGCATGGGAGACTCTTCGTTAGAGACGGTTTCTCGTGATAATAAGGGAACTGCTTCACAAAATCTGCTGCACAGAATCCATTTGCACTGCTCACCGATGTGCTTCCCAAATCAGCACCTGTTCTGAGCTTGTTGAGTGTTTGTTTGATTTTTTAAAAGCTGTAATATGTGAAGGAGGGTTAATCAGAGTCTTTAAAAGTGATGAAATGGGTTTATAGCCAAATGCTGTGTTGAATCATCGACCTGTGGGCGTCTCTACCTCACTGATTCTTTGAAACTTTCATCCAAAGCCTTTTGTTTACATCACAAAGGGATTATTGCCAGTTGAAGTGCCACCAAAACATCACAGCAGTCTGTTTTTATTTTTATGTGAAAAACACATCAGGGAAATGTTATACATATATACTGTAGATGATTACTATTATACAGCTTCAGATGTCTTGTGAGGCTGCTATATTTAGTTTTTTATTGATTTGAAAATATTTTGCTTACGCTCTGAACCTGTTTGATAAAATGCCTTTAAAAACTAAACCTTTGATTTGATATTTCTTCAATGATCCCCCCTCTTACTGTGACGGGATGCTTGTCAGATCGACAGTCGTGGTCAAAATACTACTTTGTCACAAATAACATGCACAAAGTTTGGTTCAATAATGGATTTATTATCAGTCTCCTGAAAATATGACCAAATATTCTTGGTCAAAAATATGCATACAATGATTCCAATATTTGGTTAAATGCCCATTGGCCATTTTCACGTCAATCAGGTGCTTTTGATAGCCGTCTGTTGTCTGTTGTTGCACTCATGTCGTTGGACTGCTGCACCTGTTGTAGAGTTACATACGTTGTTGCTGGTGTGGACGTTTTTTATTACAAGAAGACAACATGATTATAACTTGTGATCCATATTTCAGAGAGGATAGAAACATCTTCACGTTTACCACAATAATAAAAAAAAAAACATCCTGCATTCCAATTTAATTATCTTATAACATTTTCTGTTTCTGTCTTGGAAATTTAAAACCATCTCTCTCTCATCCATCCTTCTTCCCGCCTCTGGTTATTGTATTTATTGTTTTAAGCCACGTAACACTGTATGTTTTATCATTTGTTTTGCATGTTCATTTGTTTTCCAATTCTATACAAATACTGCTCCGCCAAAAAGCCCTTAAAAGCCCCATGACTAAAACAGTTACAACACTGCCACCTGCCGATGGAAAAGCGTTATTACAACACAGCGAGACAGCGTCACATGATTTTACTTCCGCAGAGTTCATTTAAAATATCACGGTGTACGCAGGTAGTAAATGTGTCAGTGCTCAGGTAACACACTGCACGAGAAGGCACATCAAGTAACCGGGACTCATCATGTCTCTGCTCAGATTTGGAAGTGTGTTGCTGCTGTTTGGATGTTCAGTGAGTACCTCTGAGTTATTTAACGTTTGTTACTTTTCTCATTACATAAAAGGAACAACACCGGCCTCGGTCTAACAACATTCCTGTATGAACACTTTCTGAGAGCGCTAAAGATAATTTAACATCAGTAATGTTTGTCGAATACGCTTATGTGCAAATCCAACATAAATGAGTTTAATAACAAATTGCTTATCTAGAAATGAACTATTCAATGTATATATTTTGTGTGTGTGTGTGCGTGCGTGCGCGCGTGTACTTGTAACCTATAGAGTCTAGAATAAAAAAAAGAAGGTCAATGTGATCATGTCCTATTTCTTGTTAATCAAATATGACTTATTTTAGAAATGGCAGAAAAAAGGAGGGTTTTGAACCATGTTTGAACTGATGTTATTAAAGTGTTGTGTCAGCCACAGCCAACAAGCACATTTTTAAGAAACTAGAAACATTTGCATTTAAAGTGGAGCCTCATGCATGCAATTAGGCTCCACTATTCTCGAGTTATGATTTTCTTCCATTCGGGTTTGGAAAATAAGAGAATATTAGGTGAATCTGGCTAATCGACAAGTTGTAAACTCTTAAACATTTTGCCAATGGGTTAGTCAGTTTGAGAAAACAGTCAAAATTCTCTGATTCAGCTTCTTGAATATGAAAATCAAGCTATGATGTGTTGACCTGCAGCTTGGGGCACCCCGATCGTTCAGCGTGGACTACAAGAACGACTGCTTCCGGAAAGATGGTGAAGAGTTTCGCTACATATCAGGAAGCATCCATTACAGCAGGATCCCCAGAGTCTACTGGAAGGATCGACTGCTTAAGATGTACATGGCAGGACTGAACGCCCTCCAGATGTAGGTGGACCTCATGTCTCACTCTCTGTTTGCTTTACTCTGACTTTGTGTTGTTTTCACTGGCTGTTGTTGGGACTGTATCATCTTTCAGCTGGCATCAATAAAAACATGAGTCAAGGAGTTGGTTTAAAACTTACTGTAGCGGCACTCACATGTCACGGTCACATGTGGTGATGTTTGGAAATAAGGCCAAAGATGAGAAGGGCCTCCTGCTGACCTGTTACTGAGAATTTGCTGTAGCTAATTGGAGATTGATCAAAATAAAATTCATCTGCAGCAATTTTGATGCTCAGGTCTTTTAGTATTCATATACGTACCAGGATTCCCTGTAAAGCAGCACTGATACAGAGTGGATTATCCTGTCCGCAATACAGCAGATATAGACAACCTGAGTGTGTGTTTTGATAATGCTGACACTCGATGTACGTTGAAGGTACATCCCCTGGAGCTTCCACGAGGAGTCTCCAGGCCGCTACAATTTCAGTGGAGACAGGGATTTGGGGCATTTCCTTCAGGTGGCCCAAGACGTGGGTTTACTGGTCATCCTTCGGCCTGGACCCTACATATGTGCAGAGTGGGACATGGTGAGTGGGGCTCTGGACACAAATTGATCCAGTTCCTGAAAAGTGTTTTCAGAGTTCGATCCACTGCCATCTCTAAAGTCTTGAGTCTAGAAAGGATGGAACTTTGTTCAGAATAACAATTTGGCTACTGACACTTTAGTTTACTTTTTGAATCCTCAAACTTTCAAACATATTTTCCAACAATATTAGTGATTAACAATGTGGACCTCCTCTGCGTGTTTGTTCTGTTGACCAGGGTGGGCTGCCTGCCTGGCTTCTCAACAAGAAAGACATTGTGCTGCGGACTTCTGATCCAGGTGAGAATCCAAGACAAACAGGCTGTATAATGACATAAAGATACACTTGCGGTGCACATTGCATTATAATGTGTGTGTTTGTGTATTTCAGATTACCTTGCAGCAGTCGACAGGTGGATGGGGAAGTTACTTTCGTTGATGAAGCCTTATCTCTACCAGAATGGTGGTCCTATCATCACTGTACAGGTGAGTGTTGAGTCCTGCTCGGATTCCTGCAGGTTTGTTGTGCATGACGTATCATTGCAGCACGTAACTCATGAATAACATCCCCCAATTGCGGTTCCTATGTTTGTCAGGTGGAGAATGAATATGGCAGTTATTTCGCTTGTGATATCAACTACTTGCGTCACCTTTACAAGCTGTTCCGGTCTCACCTGGGCAACGACGTGGTGCTCTTCACCACAGATGGACCTGGTATTAGCTACATCAAGTGTGGCACGATAAAAGAAGTCTACGCCACTGTTGACTTTGGGCCTGGTAGGTGTCAGGTGTTGCTGATTTAATGTTATGTTTTTCTCGATCAGTCAGATGTCACGAGGAAGTACCAAAAATAAAACCCCCCAAAAACGTGTCTCTTTGCATTGACTCTGTCAGGTGTAGATGTAACCGCTGCCTTTGAAGCACAGAGACAAGCTGAACCTCACGGACCACTGGCAAGCATTTCCCTCGATATGGATTTGCACCGTTTGTGATTTTCAAAACTACCCTCCATTTTCTTCTCAGGTGCTCCTAAAGTTTCCCTCTGTGTTAACAGGTGAACTCTGAACTTTACACCGGCTGGCTGGACCACTGGGGGTCACCTCACTTCGTCCTGTCATCTGCCATAGTGGCCAAGGCCCTCGACAAGGTGCTGGCCACGGGAGCAAATGTGAACATGTGAGTGTGCAGATTTCTGTGACATGTGTATATATATATACATATCTATATATATATAGATATATATAAACAATTGAAATAACTCGTGCAAATAGACAAAAGCATATGAGGGGGGATGCCCTCTTCCTGGGAAAACCAATAGTCAGTTATCCAGTATAGTTTAACAGTAGTCATCAGCATTTCTTCTGTATACAGTTAGTGTGACAGTACCTTTGGAGTTCATGTCAGATTCTTCTGTTTACTGCCCCAACAGTGAAGAAACATCCACACATGCATTCACTGGAAGCTCAACAGCTAATGTCAAAAATATATTCAGGTTGTTAAGATGCCCGACTGTCCTGTCAACAAGATACATTTTCTTGTGGAGAAGGAAAAACCTTCTATTTGAAATGTGTTAGAAAGATTTTGTTTTTTATTTCAGTGTAATGTCTCTCCTCACAGGTACATGTTCATAGGAGGAACTACCTTTGGATACTGGAACGGTGACTACATCTAGACAGACTGGTTTGATGGGATGATTGTATGGTTTCAAGCGACTCACAGCAAAGATAATTGGCACGTTAGTAGCTAGAGCTTTGGAGAGATACACCTGCCCAGTGTTTTGTTTGTTCTGCTAAACTCAGGTCATATAGTTTGAACGTTGAATTCCGAAAAGGTTAAATGGTAGCACACACACAAATCCTCAAACGCAGTCGACCAATCTCAATTTCATTCATTTATTCTGCCGTTGTCAACAAACATGCTGAGGTTTCAGCCTTTTGACACATGCCACGCTCGGGACAGTTCAAAGAGGCCTGTTATTTAGAGCAGTTATAGCTGAGGGGATCAGTCTTATCCCAAAGCGAGTCCTTCTGCACCTCAGCGCTCTGGGCCTCCGCTCTGAAGGCAGCAGGGTAGAGTGGGTGTTGAGTGGATGTGTGATGTCCTGTCCTATTGAAGTTCCAATGTGCGTAATGGCGGTATTGTCCAGCTCGGTAAGGTTGGCTGTTGGCTAGACCAATTGTCTTGGCAGCTGTGTTGGTTATGCATGTGAGTTTGGCAGTTTTTAACAGAGACCATGTTGAAGAAGCAGGTGGAGCAGTACAGTAGGATGGGCTGGATGATACTCTGATACAACAGCAGGAGGAGATGGGGGGGGGGATAACGTAAGAAACATAACCCTCTCTTTTTCTTGGCACCTCAGGCGCCAATGACCCATACAGCCCGCAGCCCACGAGCTACGACTTCGACGCCCCGCTCACTGAAGCAGGAGACCTCACAGAGAAGTACTTTGCTATTCGAGAAGTGATCAGAATGGTAAGAAACACGAGTAAAGCCCTCTAGTTTTTCTTTTTACTGCCACCACAGGTATGATTGATACTGGGGGCACAGGGTCCCCACCACTTTTTATAAATGGTACATTCTGTCCCCATCACTTTTTAGAAATATTGATCAACAATTGAAAACCGTGTCCCACCTATACTGAGCAATTCAATAACCAAATTTAGGAAGACATTGTTAACGTTATATGTATCTTTTCACTACAGTACCGTAAGATACCAGAGGGACCGGTTCCTCCATCAACTCCAAAGTATGCGTACGGGACTGTTGTGATGAAAAAGGTATGTCCTCCTCACATTCTGTGAACTCCTATCTGTATTTTCAGTGAATACTTACTTCACATTCAATTTTTTAAAAGACTTTTTGTTGTTTTTGCCTGATTTAAAACATGAAGAATGATTACTGAATTCAGTCCTCTTTCACCAGCTCCAGACGATATCAGATGCCTTAGAGAAACTGTCTTTCTCCGGCCCTGTGAAAAGCGAGTATCCTCAGACATTCATTGAACTGAACCAGGTATCCGCTTATGTTTTTCCTGCTTTTCTGTCTAAAAACAAATAATTTTTTATCGTTGATTTGTTTCAAGTGTATCCTCGTGCTGTTTTTAGGCCTTTGGTTTTGTGCTGTACAGAACTGCTCTGCCCGTTGACTGCAGCGCACCAACGCCACTGTCTTCTCCACTGAATGGCGTCCATGACAGAGCGTATGTGTCGGTGAACGGGGTGAGTCTGAATGTTTCTGAGTGGGCGTTATTACACACAGGTCCACCACATGCCCTGTTGATCTCAGATTATGTTATATTGAACAGGTGGACATTAAGCAGGACATCAGCCTCACCACTTTACTGGTACTACACCATCATCATTTTCAGTTTTTAGATTAGTGTTAGTTCCTGTGTTTAGACAATATTAGACATGTGAGAACATAGTAAGTTATAGGTTTTTGTCAGTACTGGTACTCTGGTGTTGTATCCACACTAGTACAGAAAAATTTTAAAATGTTTCTACTGTATTCTATTTGTATGTCCAGTATTGTTGCCCACACAACTGGCACAACTGGTATTGTTTTAAAAGTAAAAAAATAATCTGTTTTATTTATAAGTGTTGTTACCATTTGATGTTTGAGAGTCCAGTGTTGTATGCAATATCCAAATGTTTTACTTGAGTAAAAGTAAAGATATCGTACGGAAATATTCATTTGTGATTTTTAAGTGAAAGTCAAAGTAGTGAAAGTATAGCACTCGAGTAAAAGTCTTTAAGTATCTGATATCAAATGTACTGAAGTATGAAGATAATTTTCTGGAAATTAATGTACTTAATTATCGAAATTAACAAGTAAAATAAAATTATACATGTATTCTTATTTTTGTACATACTCTGTACTCTGAATCGATTTGAGTCCAAACAGTGGAGTTGAAGTATAAAGTAGCAAAAAATTGAAATACAAATACAAAGTACAAATACCTCAAAACTGTACTTAAGTTCAGTTCCATCACAGCCAGAGTCAGTTTATCTAATTTACATCTACAGTTTTATGGATTATGTAATCAGATTACAAAAAAGAAGCAACTATAATCAGACCAGACAACATTTGAAAAATGTGTGATTAGATTACAGCTACGTTGATATAGATTACATTTTTGAATACGCCCTTAAACTGTACAATTTTTTCATAAACATCATCCTGCATGTTGTAGCCTAGAATACGAACAGTTCACCTGTTTGTTGTATTCTAATGGATTACTACAAAAATTGACTGTAATTTGTATTTAGTAACTGACTACTTTTCAAAGTAATATCTGAGCGGCGCCGGGTAAGGTCACAATCCTGGTGTCCACAACACAGCGATACAAAGAAGCCAAGACACATTAAACATAGTTACACACACCGTAACAGCATCATGTGTATGTTAGACCAATTAAAAAGGAGAATATTTGTATGAAATCAGTGAAATGTAGAGTAATTGGTGAGGGAGATTAAATGATTCCTTGTTCTAGATAAATAATGCAGCAAACTCCTAATTATTTCTGATATGACGTGCCAACCTAACGATACTGATTTTCTTGTGAAGGTGGCTGTAGGCATTCTTGAGAGAGACAAGGCCATAACTGTCAATGTGACAGGGAAAGCTGGCAGTCAGGTGGACATACTGGTGGAGAGCATGGGTCGAATCAACTACGGACATAACATCAACGACTTCAAGGTATTTTTCCAGACACATTTTAAAGTTGCCGTGCGTGTGCTCTGAAGTGTCTTCCAAACATTTATAAAGCTTTTCTGGATTTCAAGAGCATGTTATACAAACCTCAAATATTAGATTTAACTGTAAACAAATTGCATTTACATTTACAATTTACAAGTGAAGTGAATTTCAACTTGTGTGGGAATGATCAGTATCCTCCTTCACTTGCTGCTGACTAATATGAGCTCCCCCTCTGCTCTTCCTGTCCGTCAGGGCCTGGTGACCAACATGACTCTGGGGAATGAAACTCTAAAAGGCTGGACCATGTACAGTCTCAATATCGATGAAGCGATCCGTCAGGGCCTTCTGAGTGAAACAAAACCAACAGCTTCACCGCAGCCTGCAGCTCTCTCCCCTCCAACCTTCTACAAAGGGAGCTTCATTATTCCTGACTGCATCCCAGACCTCCCCCAGGACACCTACATCCAGCTGCCCAAATGGAGGAAGGTATGTGACACGTTTAGGACTTTAGTTAAATGTCAGCATGATGTGAATAACAGGAACATGGTCACATTCATTACTGATTTAAGGGGCGGATTTTTATGACCTCCGTATAGAAGCTGCAAGAAGCAAATTTGCCCAGATCATTCATTTTTTCCATTCGCTTTGAAAAAGTTCATCTTTTTTTTTTTTTTTTTACCTGTCAGGGTTTCCATACCTCCAGGTCACATGCATAAATGAATGATGAATGATAATTTTGAGTCATTTGTTAATAAGACAACTGACGTAAAATGAATCACCAACAAGTGATAATAGATTAACTGTTTAATTATTGACTTTCAAGCATGGTGCTGGATATCCATTTGTAAACGTAAGATCGGTGGCTTTTGGTGAGTTCGGTGAGTTTATTGGAGAAAAAATTAAATCTTAGTAAACCTTGGCATTTGTCACCATTTCCTGACATTTTACAAACCAAACAATTATTATCTATATACAAGACTTTAAGCAAATCATGATAATTATCATTGGTTCCAACCCTATAAAGTAATTTCATATGTCCAATATAAACTGCAGATTTATACAAATATTAAACTAGATGACTAGAAAATTAGATATTTAACTCAACAACAATCATTTAAAAATATCAGCCTACGTTGGACCAATTGTTTAATGATAACAAGTTAGAATAACTAAGTAACAAACAGTCAGAGTTAAGTCAGAGTTAAGATTTTCCTTCAGCAGTGAAGGTTTCAAACAAAGGAACAAGCGTTGATCAGGTTTTGTTATTTCATAAATAATGTGTTCCTAAAATGAATCTAGTAGTAGATTAATTAATCAAACCTTTTGATTTTTATTTTCAGGGTCAAATCTGGATTAACGGCTTCAACCTGGGACGTTACTGGCCAAGTCGAGGCCCTCAGGTGACACTTTTCGTCCCTGCCAACATCCTCAGCACGGCTGCGCCCAACAACGTGACTGTCCTGGAGCTGGAGGAGGCTCCCTGCAGCTCCGGGCCGTGCAGTGTGGTGTTTACTGCCACCCCGATCCTGAACGCAACAGTCCAGTCTGACCACAAACAGCACGGGAGACTCTTCGTTAGAGACGGTTTCTTGTGATAATAAGGGAATTGCTGCACAAAATGAATTTGCACTGCTCGTCGATGTGCTTCCTAAATCAGCAGCTGTTCTGAGTTTGTCGAGCGGTTGTTTGATTTAAAAAGCTGGGAAGTCTGATCTGGAACAGTCTTTAAAAGTGATGAAATGGGTTTATAGCCAAATGCCATGTTAAGCCATCGACCTGTGGGTGTCTCTACCTCAAAGATTCATTGATATTTTCGTCCAAAGCCTTTTGTTTGCATCACAAAGGGATTATTACCAATCAAAGTGCCGCCAAAACATCACAGCAGCCTGTTTTTATTTTTATGTGAAAAACACATCAGGGAAATTTTAGATATACCGTATCTTATTATTTTACAGTTTCAGGTGTATTGTGGGGATGCTGATATGTGGTTTTCATTGGTTTGAAAATATTTTGCGTACACTCTGAACCTGTCTGATTTAATGCTTATAAAGAAAAAGCCTTTGACAGGGTCCTAGTCAGCTCTTTGTATGTATAATGTTAAAAAAAACTTTTTCTCATTGTATTTGGTGTCATTAATATGGACATTATAGAAGATGTGTTAATCTGTGCCTATAATGTCTGCTCATGGCACAGTTTGGGAAATAAATTGATTAAGGAGAGAACGTAATCACAGAATTCATGTTGTAAGAGAAACAACATCACTACACCTGTGAGTATACACTTTTATATTGTTGTTGGTTTTTTTTAATCAAACATAATCCAAGTGTTTTTTTTATTGACAGAAGATGGCACCAATAAATATTTAACCTTTAACCTTGAATGGCAATCATTGGAATTTGTGGCAACTATAAGAGCAGTGGACCACTGAGAAAAAGGAGGGTTGTCGATAATCTGAATGATAAAAAACAGCTGAGACCCGTCCTTCTGCAGAAATTTGCCCAGTAGTTTTTGTGTGATCCTGATCACAAACCAACCCAAACAACCATCACAGGCACGGGTGAAAACATAACCTCCTTGGCCAAGGTAATACATTTGTCTGTGCTGTCTGGATGGCAAACTATGCAATGGTGACACTGGACAACACACGACTTTTAACTAAAGAAGCATTTTTACAAAATTACAAGTGAACCAATAACAATATTAAGCATGTAAATGTGTAACATCAGTATGAGTGTACAGTGAAGTGTGGTGAACAAAGAAAATAAAGACAGGGATAAAACCTAATCCAAAAAATAAAGCCCAACCAGGAAGTCAAGAGGGCTGTACATTATCAGCTGACACTGGTATAGCTGTGATATATCTGTCATCTGCTCACATGTGCCTAGGCTGATTTAATCTGCCTTGTTTATACTGTACAGGTCTATATTCGATTATTCTGGAATTAAGCATAATATAAATGAACAATTAATTAGCCCAAATAAGATGAATAAATTGTCGTACGTATTTATGTCATAATATTATGTTAGTGTGACTTTATCACACTAACAGGATTTATAAGTGCAGTTTGGTATGTGGTGACACTCCGAAGCACAAGATGGCGGTAATGTGCGCTTACCGCACTGGTTGCGGGCTGCCGTTAAATATTACAACGAAGAAGAACACTTGACATCGTAGAAGAAGAGGGCGGAGGCCTGATAGAAATGTAACGAACAGACGAAAGAAAGTCGATAACTGGGCGTTTTTTGTCTTTCCCCACTATGAGGTAAAGAAAAACACTTCTCCAAATATTTAGCTTTTACTTGTCACTTAAATGTCTCGATAGTTGTCCGGGTAGCAAATGTAGCTAGCTATTATTAGCATTAGCTAGCTAGTAGGATGCTGCTCATTTGAAGAAGCTGGCTTTGTTATTATATAATTAATATAATTAATTATTAGCTGTGTGAAACTGATAGCGGTTACGATCCTCACTCGCCAACAAGTATTGTCATCTTAGTGTTGTTTTGTGTAAAGTTAAAAGAACAAGGTAAACGGGATGTAATAAAGCACTTGGCACTCAAAATTAGCTGAACCTGTGTGTTTCTTTGCTCCCTCGGCAGGACGTGCCACCTCTGTGTTTGGGACATTACGCCGTATGCAGCAAGTGGCTATATGACTGAATAGAGTACAATGTTATGGTACTCTTGACACCTGACAAGAGTTAACAGACATGCCTTGGAGCCTGAACACCAGGTGGAAATATATTTTTTAACCATACATCTCAGGCTTCGTCACACTGTGAAAGCCAAACTGCATTTGCATTTATTTTCTATGCAGAGCAGCTTGTCTTTGTAAACACCTGTAAAACGAGCTGCCTCCGTCTAGACCATGGTAGACAACCGCTATGCCACAGCTCTGGTCATCGGCTCCGTGCTGAGCCTGTTGGCCACAGTCTACCTCTCTGTGGCTGTCGGAACCCAGCACTGGTATCAGTACAGCAGTCCAGACCTTAAGCGTGAGGCGATCAATGTCTCAAAGCTCAGAGATGAATTCGTCGATGGAGACTTTGATGAGAAGACTTACAGTGACACCATGTTCAGCCTGAACGGCACTCTGGGACTGTGGTGGAGGTGCATCCAGGTGCCACTGCCCAGCCAGTCACACTGGTTCAAAGAGCCAGGTATGACTTCCTGTTGATAATATCACATCTGTGCAGCTTTCACAAATTTCACGAACTCTAAAACGGACATGCCTGTCTGCATTACAGGGAAATGTGATTGAAGTGACTACATTTTGCATTTGTTAAAATGTGGAAGCAATAAAGACAAGTTTCTTTTAATTCACTGAAATACAGTAGATGTCAAACAGAACATGATGAATTAAGAACAATAACGCAAAACAGTGTGAATGTCAACGTTATTTTGAGATAATCATATATGAACTTGCATCACATCCTGTGGACTGGTGATGCTGATGATTGATGGCACCTCAGTTGACTTTGTGCTCTCTGTTTCTGACTATAGATCCAAAACTGGGGACACAGTGTGTGAGCTTCACGCTTCCTCAGCAGTTTAGTCCAAAGTACAGAAACTCTGGGAACAACAGTGAAGAAGACCTGCTGAGAACATGTGAGTCTACCCTCGTCCCCCTGTGTGTCTGTAGATCACATGAGGGTGTGTTAAAATTCCATTTTAAACCACTTGCGTAGGTTGTGAACTTTATGTAACAGTGTCATTTATCGGTTAGCTGTTAAGGGTTACTAATGCTCAATAGACCAATAGACAATAGATTTTAGGTATGGGATGTTTAGAATTGAATATTTCAAATCTTAAATTATTGGTAGCCATAATTAATGGTGTTACCATATCTGATTCAGACAGTACAGACTATTGTGAAGTGATGTTATGTAGCTGCACTGACTTGTAGTTTAGTCTCCAGTCAAAATGCCGGGGAGGGTTTCCAATACATTAATTTATTTGCGGTGGACCACCACACTATCAACACTGGCCGCCACTTATTGGTTTTCTATCTTTGGAGGTTTGTGCTCTTTGTCTCTCTCACGTACACATGACAAAGTGTTTCTCACACATACGCTTTACTTGGAGGGGCCGGCGAGGTTTATTAACGGCCCTCCAAGTATATTTGGCAACCCATTTTAGTGTTTTGATGTTTGTTTGTTTTTTAAATCCATATGAGAGAACAACGTGATAACTAGTGGACATAATAATAAGTAAGTAAAAATTTCACAAATGATGATTGCAATTTTTCTCCTTTTTGTTTATTATCTGCTTTTTTTTGCATTGGGCAAATTCGAAATCAGTTCTACGATTCTTTCTCCAACAAGTGTCTGTTCACCTCAAACTGTTGCTTAAATTGTGTTCATCTTGCCCCCTTCACCGTCTCAACATGCACCTACCATCTTTGAACATCAGTCATGTTTTTGCATTCAGGTTTAAAGAGTTTTTTGTTTAGTGAAGGTTCTCTCTTTTTTTCAGACTTGTGGAGATGCCAGTTTCTCCTGCCTTTGGTGTCTCTGGCTTTGGTGTTCCTCAGCGGCCTTGTTGGAGTGTGCGCCTGCCTGTGCCGCAGCTTCACCCCCACCTTGGGTGTGGGGGTGCTCCATGTACTCGCAGGTGAGAGAAAATGCATACGAACACAAAAATTGCTATGGCATCTGTGATGTTACGCATATCACAGACCGTTTATGAAACAGTCATGTGATTCCACTGATGATCAAATATGACAGTAACAGCAACCGATGGCGTCAGATTGCTATTTTTATATGCCTGTGCTGAGTTCCTCATAGTCACTTTAAGCAGTTTTAACTTGTGAGAATGTAACATGACAAAATGGTTTTACAGATATTTCAAGTCAATATTTTAACTAGTCACATTAGCCGTTTTTATACTGGGCAGCAAGCCGCCAATTTGGCTGTCCTCTTTGTGGCTAGGTCCACGGATTTAGACAGACGGTAAATTGGAGGTCTGTTTTGGTCCGCCAATTTGATGTCTCGGAGGGTACACTTTTTCCCACCTCTGATGCTATGTAAATCCGAGCCGTCGATGTGCCGGCAATTGCGTAAGATGGGCGGAGGTGTCGATGACGTGCACTGTTGTGTGATCCACAGCCGGGGAGTTTTAAAACCAGGAAACAGCTGATCACAGCAGTCAGTCCTCCACTTCATCCGCGGACGTCAAGATGAGCAACTGGAAAGCCGCTGAGATCCGGGAGATGCTAGCGTCTCCTCTGTCTCTGTAGCTGTCTTCATTGTCCGCCTGGTATTGCAGCGGCAAGCTACTAACGGTCACTACTTTCAAATTAAAAGCCCCCCGCTAAGAACCCAGTTCTAAACTCCAATGGGGTGCAATGTAAAGCTCTTATTTCTAAGATAAATTCGACCTGCTTCACTGTTCACGCTCAACTTCATGCTTCATGTCACGTCACGTTTATGCTTACCCCAGTGGTGGCCAAGTGGCGGCTTTTTGGAAAAGAAAGAATATTACACCGCCCGTTTTAGATAGAAAAGGCGGCACATTGCCGCCTTTACCTTGCTGCATGTGCCACCTTTTCTATCTAAAAGGGGCTATTGACACTAATCCCTACTAGTCATTAGTTAAAGGGGCTTACCATAGTGGTTTAGTGGTTGGTGTTTAGTTCTAGCTGCGACACAACACATACATTTGTGTTTATGTGTGTTTTCACGTTTTATGTCTCCCCGCTCCTCATCAGGTCTGTGCTCTCTGGGCACAGTCTGCTGTTTCCTGGCCGGGGTGGACTTGCTCCCAAAACCAAAAGGGGTGGAGGGCTCGCTGGGCTGGTCCCTCTACCTCGCACTCATCTCCTTCCCTCTGCAGATGATGGCAGCGGCTTTGTTCCTGTGGGCTGCTCGGAGTCACAGCAAAAACTACACCCGCGTTACCGCCTACAGAGTAGCCTAAAAGAGAGACTTCTACAACAACTTACCCCAGAACAGCCCACGTGTCAGAGGACTTTCTTAAAAAAAAAAAAAAAAACCTGGTTAAGACGGGATATAAACTGAAGTGACTTTACTGGTTGTAACCTCTCAATTCCTCTTTAACATTTTTAGATAGAAATACACAAAACAAGGTATTATAAACTGAAAGGCAGGAATAAACTAAACCAGTTTGCAGCTATCATCATAAGTGCTCATAAACAGAGGTTTTAATATTTACGAGTTGTCTTATTTGCCTTTCTTTTCTTTTTTTTCTTTTTTAGCATCTTTTATCTGTGTTTAACCCAAAGCATGATCTTAAATGTTGTTAACACCCTGATCTTATGGATGATTTGTGATTTTGGTGTTTACTGTGTTGGTGTGCATTACTTTATTGCCTTCCTTTTTTGTTGCCATTGCTTCTAAAGCTGCTCACCACATTGCCTTCAAATCAGTTATAGATTGCACTTGTCACAAATTTCCGACCTGCAGTTATTTAAGCCTGAGTAGCTTTCTTTATTAGTGCATGAAAAATATCACACAAGCCTATTTTTGATTTGTTTGAACATGATGTTTTCTGTAAGATTTTTATTTTTGTGTAATCCTAAATATCGAGCCTTTCACTGTGCATGCCTTTTCAGCTGACATTTCTTTCATCTGTGGTAATTGTTGATTTCATTCTGTGGTATGTGTTGACGTAATGTCAGTAAATGTCGCCCACTAAAAATGTAACCACTCATCTCCCATTGTCATCCGTCACATATTGATTTCATATTTATTATCGCAGTTCATTTGTTAAAAAAGCTGAATTTAATTTGATGTCACTCAAGCAAACATGTGACTTCCGTTTGTTGCAGTGAAGTTTCACTGTTTTAAGATTAAAGGTTATTCTAATCCTGGTTACAGTTCCTTTTAGAGATTTGTCAACCAATTAACTGACTGGTTTGACAGCCAAATGCAGGGTTTTGCACCATTTAAAGTCTTGTAAATGTTTGTTGGTGATACTCCACAGTCAGCCTATTTTGAATTGCAATTGAATTTATAGAAACGTAATTTTGCTCATGAATCTACGTCTTTACACTTACACTGTAAAAAATGAAATAACTTTTCGTGTCAAATTCCAAAGTGACTCATTTCCTGGCACCAGAATACAAATTGTGATGTTTTAGTGTCACAATGTTTTGTTACTCGTCTGATGTGTACACACTCCAGCTTTTGTAAATGTTTTTATGTTTTCGGAAGCACACTGTACCCGTTTCTGTATTAATACATTTGACATTTGCCTACTTCTGTTGTTGGCTTTGTGTTTTTGTCTGATCCTTTGCTTTGCTATGGATATTTTTTTAGCCGCACTAGCGATGTGGATCTGGCATAGCGAAACATTTCTTTGGTTCTTGAGAAAATTGCTTCAAAATTTATGACATTATCATATATCCTGGTTAGGCCTCTCACAGTTATCATTTTCACTTCAAGATTACCGTGGCCAAAACAATTCATGATAACGATAATATCTCTATCATCAGAATCTGAAAACTTTTGGTGTCGATGTCGAGGGTCTCGTGCTCGTCTGTCCCCTCTGACATAATTTTCTGTGGCAGTAGTATTACATCAAAAAATGTTGGAAGTTATAACTTTCTCTATTTTTATTATTATTTATATTCATGGAGGATTTAGAAATCTGACGTCATCGCAATGTCACGTTTGTGCAAAATTCAGTAGTCCGAAAAAGTGGTGTAAACTAGAAATCTTTTGTGATGCACGAAAGTCATTTTAATTGTCATTTAATTGCGGATGAAATCTATTTAATTAGTTCCGGCTGTAATTGTTTAAATCAGGAAATTGTTTCACCCTGACATTCTATTGTAGGCCTATTTTAAAATACCAATATGCCTGACTAAATTAAGGCTTTTAACACACCTTTTGACACTACTCTGCCTGATCAAACTGTTTAAGGAATATTTCTTTCTTTCTTTCTGGTGAGTGAGGCCTGTTGTTCAGTTTTTGTAAACTCTTCTAGAGATCGTAATCAAATCAAAACACACCGACCATCTAATACTTCATGTTGTACATATTTCCATTTATTCAAACATGGTGCTTTGCATCATTGCCACAGTGCAAAAGAAAAATTAAAAATCTAGTTTTAGTTCATATACTTGTGCAATATCATTCATTCAAGTAGAAAAACAACTCTGCTATGAAACCTGATACCCCCGTTAAAGCCTCACAGAGGAAGTACTGTTGCAGAATTCCATACAGTATAATGAGCTAATCATAGCTTTGATTCATTGCATAAGTCTCATTTCCTCATTTGAAATGATTAAAAAAAGATTAAAAACAAGACGTGTGCGTCATAATTCAAAAATCTCTAGAGCAGATACATTGGGCTCATTCTGTCTCTGCTCTCAGTCCTTCTTCACACTTATGGACGGAAAGTTCAGAGTGATCTTCTTGGCTAAATGGAAAGCAATCTTCTTCTCGTAGTAGGCACATTCATTTATAAAGAAAGGGTATAATTCTTCTCCTTCGTGCTTCACCGTCTCTCCAGAAAATGTCAGGAACGTGGGGTCGCCTGGTCGGAGAAGCTTGAAGTCGTTATCCTGGAGGACGACAGAGAACGTTGACAGGTGAGTTACGAAGCACCAGGAGAGATTTTGGATGAAAATGTGGAGTTTAAATTCCCTAAATCACGTTTATTTCTTTATGGATTGCTGCAGGTAAATTTGAATGTGAAAATGTTATTTAACTGTCCGTAGTAAGTGGGTTTTTAGAGCTCTATTAATTTGTTTTTGGCAGCGGCCTGCTGTCCAAAATGACTCCTTAGTTAATGCAAAGAATGACCACTAAGAGCGACTTAAAACCTGCTGGTTATAAGGTGTCATAAAAACAATGATGATATAATGTATAGCAGCTGTAGTGGCAGTTTGTCCAAAAATCAAGTTAACTAAAACGTATCAAAATCAAAGAGGGCCACTTCGGCACCATGGGGGTGAATTGTACGCAGGCAAGAAGTCATAATGTCCATTGAGTGCTCTTAGTTTCTTTCTAATGATCTATTTGTCCCAAAACAAGCAAGCAAAACAATATAACAAGCAAATCCTGTTTCCTGTATGCCTTTCTCGCGCTGGTAAAAAAACCCATTTGCCCCATTTGCTCACTTATGACATTGTTTTCACGCTGTCATTTGACAGATTGTCATTATGAGATGTTGATTATAGCTGCCTTAAGTGAAGACTTCTGTGTGCATGCGTACCTGCAGCTGAGGGTGTATGGCAGCAGTAATCTCATTGGTTGTAGGATCCCTCGGGTAGTCTACACTCCTCTCCGTAGTGTATGCTTCCACCTCACCTCCCTCAAAAGAACTTCCTGTAAGCAAAGGACATTGTGAGGAATAATGCTGGTGCAGTCGAGGAGGGTCACGTTATGAAGGTCATTTAAGTAATTGATAATTTATTGCGTTTGGCGTCTTTCCATCTAGTTAGTTTGAGGTAAAAGTTATGAGACACCAGCTTCCTAGATTTGTGCTGCCGCCTCCATTTTGCTTTGGTACGGACAGAAATCTCAGAGGCCGGCACTGCAAAACCAAAATCATCTTCACGGCCACATTCTACTAAAAGTAAGCAATCAGATAGAACCATATTTATGTCAAGCTTTTGAAAACAATAAGAAGCATTTCAAGAAGTTGTTAAATCGTAGACAAAACATTTTTTAAGACATAACAACAAATCAGAGCGAGGAAGCAAAAATTATGAGATGAGATTTAAAGAACTCAACAGAGGGGGACTGTTCCATTGTCTAGGACCCGGATAAGCAAAAGCTTGATTCTTGAACTTTAATTGACAGAACTGGGGCATCTGTCCCTTTAGATATAGTACAGTAGTTGTTTCTTACCAGAATTGAATGCCTGAAGCCACTCCATTGTGAGATCCACTGCCTCCTTCACCATGTTATAGATATCAGCTCTGACCACACCGTTGGGTTGCGGGCCGACCTCTAGCGCTGCAGAGAAGAGGAACAGGTGAAACATCCGAATCAACTTAGAAAAATATACTTTTTCCACAGACGTGGACAGGAAGATTCACACACTTACCGAAGCCGTGTTTGCCCACCGACTCAAAGGAATACGCCTCAGGAAGTGGTATATCCAGCTGGATTGCTCTCACCGGCGTGGAGGTCATCTTGCTCTGAAAACCAACAAAGTCGACAATTTAGGGCTCTGCAAGCATCAGTTCAGCCCTTTGAGCTTTGACATAGAATACTCATACAGATTTATCTTGGTACTCAGAGTATTTTCTTTAATGTTGTGTTTTGATAATTAGGAGATGCTGCTTTCAGGATTTTAAATGTTTCCAGGCATGCAGTAAGGTATGCAGCAAATAGCTTGGTACATTTAAGCAGCAAAAAGAAACGCTTTGGTTATCAACTTGACAGGACAGAGTAAACTCTCCACAGGAAACACAATTAAACTTTTAGCCTCTGAAAGTAATGTTTTTAGGGCAGCTGTGATGGAGCTCAGGTAAACTGCCTCTTTATGTAAACAATGTCACTGTGTGAATCTGTCGAGAGATTTAAATAGTCAATGAAGTTGAGCTGCTGTGCCTCGTGCGCACAGGGGAGGCACTTATGTTTCTGCCCTCAGGGGATCGCTGCAGTTTTATTTTACCCTCCCGCATCCCATCCGCTATTAATCATAATGTTTATTTTATGATCGGGCCATCGGATCAGTGGATTATCTCTAGGATATAACTGTGACCTGCACGTTACTGTATGTAAAAAAACAAAAAACAGTACATTTAGGAAAGGCTGGGGCTTCTCAAGCCTTCATCACCCGCTGCCCCTGTGCATAGTTCGCCTTTAACATGGTTAACATCAGCATGTTGGCATTTATTGTCAAACCACCGTGCAGCCTCGTGCAGCTGTTAGCATGGCTGTACTCTTAAATGTCCTGCTGTGAAAAAATATCCTGGTTACAATTATAAAAAAAAAAAAAATTTAAAAGAAGTTGAAGGGATCTATATCAATAGTGCTCATCAAAGATCAAACATGTTTATGTTGCAGGGAAAGAAAATGCAGAATTTTCATTCACGTTAAACCCACTTTAAGTTGAAGAATATGAGACCTGCACTTCCGGTACTCTATGCTCTACATCTGTTCTATTAAATATATGGCATCAGTCAAAATCAGTGAAGTCAAACCTGAAGATGTGTGTCTGATGACTGAGCTCTTACCTGTATGTATTTGTAAATGTGCAGGGTGATGTAGTCTACAGAGTATAAGATGAGGCACAGGCCCATGTTGGAAGTGGTGTTGTGGATATCACAGAGTAGATCCACGGCCTCTTGGCTTCCTTTGGGCCCCAGCTGAGCGTTCAGCTCCTTTGCTCGCCTCAGCTCGTAGGGTGAGGAGTCTGTTAAGGGGGCACTGGAAGCCAGGAGAAGTAACAGAGTTATCTAATAGCTGTTTTACAGTTTTATTTTGCATTTACAAGAGGGAGTATTGTGGTGCAACTTTCCTTTTTTTCAACCTACCTCAACAAGGCATCTGTGAAACAGCGATTGATATCTTGGTCTATGTATCTTCTGCAAGCATCCACGGCGCGTGGGTTCGACAGGACGGTGGTTATAGAAGCAGATCCTGCCTGATCTACCTTCCGTTTCTGCATTTCTCTCACCATGTACACCCCCGACATCTCATTTCCGTGGGTGCCGCCACAAATGGCAACACGGGAAAGCGGCGGAAAAGAGACGCGTTCCATCTGTAGTTAGATGAGAAATGTGGGAATTAAACGTTTTCTAGACTCAAAACTCACTCATGGATTAGAGCATGTCAGGAATTCAAATGAGGGGCGATTCTCTTCGTCCGAGGTGTGGGGAGTTAGGGTTAAGGCTCGCAAAACATCGTAAACGGAGTGAAAAGTGCAAATTCGCTGCAGGATGACAGTCAGTTATTTATTTTAATAAGTCACTGACCCAGACTTTAACGGAGATCCCAGTGGATATGTAAACCCCTGTATAAATATTGTATGTTGATGTAAAAACAGCATTAGACTTTAGGCATGTTTTTCTGTGAATCATTGCACAGACAACCTCCTGAGCAAAGCAAACTGTAGTTGCCCATTTACTGAGCCGTCCTTACTATTGTTCATAGTAAGGACAGTTCTAAATGAGGCACAAGCTGTTCACTTTGTAAATATGTTTTGCTAGAGATGTTGCGACTCAAGGAGAGACTACAGATAACAACTATCCTGAGTTTTGCTTCTGATGGTTGATTTATTCACATAATAATTGCCATCAGGGATGAAGGTCTTTACTTTGCGGCTATGCAGTCAGCGGCCTAATTTTTTAGGGAACTAGCGTGAGTGAGACCAAAAAGAAGCTGTATCTCAGTGTGGTGTTTTCAAGTTCTTGTTGAAGAGCTACTATTGCTGTCTCTTCTTAATTAGCCAGAACTTTTAAAAATGGGAAATGCTGTTTCAGTCTATTATTATATCTAGATTTAAACTGGTACAGCACAGCGTCAAAGCAGAAGACCACCCAACCCTAACATCAACATTCAAAAATATTCTTTGAAAAACGGGTAAACATTTGAATACTTGAGGTTGAGGATCTTTTAACACACATGCTTTCAACATTCCTTAAAATCTCTCTCTTCCAAAAAGGTTTCCTTGGATGAAACTAATTCTTGATGGATTTTTTTTTTTTTTTCATGGTTTCTGGACGGTAAGTTTAGACACATGCTGACTATGGAGAAGTCTGAGAAGTTCTTATTTATTTTGGTAAACTGATGCATCCTGATGAGAACTTGTGACCGTAAAATAATTTCTCCTCCAAAAAACTATAGCAGGTTAAGGTCTCTTTTAGTGGGAAGCCAGTGAAGAGAGTATAGAATGACATGGCCTCTTTTCATGGTTTTAGTCAACATATTCTTTGATCCTCGTTCTTGACAATGTTCAGCCCCAAGGGTCAACACTAAAAGCCTCAGGGGACCACGCAGCTGTTGAAAGAGGCCTCGTCTTATGCAGGAATCTCATTAACTGCCTTAACTGACCTGAATAACAACCTAAAAAGTCCTTTATACACCTACAAGAAAATGATTTGACACATAGCTTGTACCCTGCACGTGTTTTTCCTCTCTGACAACAAATAATGCAAGTAAGTTGTTGCTCCAACAGTATACAGAGATGTTGTGTGAATGACTAACACATGCCTTCAAGACACTTCAGCCTGCTTCTCAGTTACAGAGGGCTTCAGTACCGATACACTCTAGTTGTTTTGTCCATGTCATACTCTTATATGCAATGGGAAAAATCGAGTTAGGAAAGGAAGAAGGCAATTGTTGTCCCAGAGATTGCTAGCATCACTCTTACTATGAGACTTGTCTTTCTTGAAAAGCAACAGTGACACCAATTTGCAAGTTAAACACAGCCAAACCAAAGGAAACGCCCTAGAGCCCCTTTAATCACGAAGGAAAACTGCGAGGAAGGGCGGACTAAGTTTGGTATTGTGTCTATTTTTTTTCTTTGACATTGGACCCATAATGCCTCATACTGTCGGGGCCACTGATCTAATAGATTATGAATGATTTAAAGAAATAAATCTGAGCGCTAATATGTTTGTGTTTGTAATCGTTTTTATTTATCATTTATTTTTTTGCCGTCATGGGACATGACTTGTTGTGGCGTGCAACTTTAGTCGCAAGTTCTCTCTGTTTTACAGTCTGCTCACTGTCTTTCTGTCAGAAAGAGCAGTGATCTGTGAGTGAGTATGCCTCTTCCAGTTTAAAGTTTCTTGTGTGTGACGACTAAATGGTTTAAAAGTATAATATAGGTCTGAACAAATTGATGTTTTCTTTTTTAACACACTTAAAAGCTGCCCACAACTACATTATAATGTGTTATTACCCCTTTACCATACTATGCTCAGACACTGCATATAAATGCTGGGCAGTGTGCAGTAAGTTTTGTGAATAAATGTGATGCTGACAATGTGTAGGAATGTCTCTCTGTTGCATTGTTTCATTTTACTACACTCCTCTTTGTGGTTTCCATTAAGAAACATATCAATACAATATCAACAGTTAAACAGACATTCAAAAGGTGAAACCTCACAGTGTGTCCTCATCAAAACGTCAGTTCGGAGAGAGGAAACATATTAGTCATTTTTCAGAAGTGTGTTAGTCTCAGATACAGCATGCTGCCTTCATAGAGTTGATAACAACCATGAAGTAATAAAAGTAAGTAAAGGAGTTTTCACAACCAGCTCACTACTCTGTTTGCTCAAGTCTTGCAGAGGAGCAAAGTCCGATTCTGCACTGTTCAACTGACAGGATCAGCTCAGAGAAAAAAAAACATGTAAAACATGTAAAAACATGTAAATCAACTTCCACTAACAGAATGCATGAGACATAAGCTAGACACAATGTTCACAGCCGGATGTTGTCTTACCTTTTCTGTCACCAGGTCAGTACTGCTCTGCACTCTGCACTGCTCTGAACTTCAGCAACCTTTGAATTCAGAGTGACGTCGTACCAGGACAGCACTGCCTTATTTCCAAACCTGCAAGCAAACCAACACAGGCGCAAGCTGCTTTCACAGTCCGAGCCTTTAACTGTCGACATGCGCAGACATGAAGGCCAGCACTCAGCAAGTCCACCAATAGATCCAGGCTGTTTCAGTTACAGCCGGCCCGCCTACTTCCTTGTGTTTGTTTCAATCTTTAAGCGGCCCTCCTCTTTATGTTCTTCGGCTCAGATTTCAAGCAGTGGAACATGTTGTGAGGGTTAAGGTTATATGATGATTCAGGAACTTGCTCTGTGTTGTTTTCTACCAGCAGAAGTCGCTCTGAGTGCGCTGTGGGCTGGGGTGCAACTTAGAGGGACCACCACAACAACAACAACAACAACACAGGGTTGTACATGCATCTACTGATAGAAACGCTTTTTACACTTTGCATTTTTGATGAGTGGAATGACTGTAATGTCAATGTTTGAAGCTAGAAAGGTAAAACAGTATGAAACTGTGTTGTGCTTAAAGGCTAGTTTGTTTATTCAGTTTTTCTGTCAAAGAGAGGCTGTTTATTTAGTTTGTCTAGGCATAAAAAAACACCAAATAAAGAAGAATTTTCTCTTCTGACAAAAAAATAAAAAATTCTTCCCCAAAACTACATACTGCACCTTTATTTTGACTTTTGGGACATTTAAAAAGGGAAGAAATGGTGAAAATGGTTCTTTCCATTGGGCTACAGCCATGAGTCAATGTTGTTTGTTATCTTCTTTCAATTACATTTAACTGTGGAACTGTGCAGATATACACTATTAACACCTTTTTCTTCACATACCTGTTTTATCATAGTCCTGATGATTCTTTACCTGTAATTGTTCAGCTCTGTTGTCGATGCACTCAGCTGTGTAAGACCACTGAGAACAATTAAACACATTGAAATTAAATTCCTGGTATGTTTACATAATTCACCAATTAAGCTTATTCTGATTTAGAAACTTACAAATGTAATAGATATGAGCTTAGATGATTAATTACACAATCTAGTGCATCCTGTGTGACACAATATGTGACACACATTTTACATGTTCTGCAGACAGTGTGCTCACAGTGCGGCAGTAAAGAGAAACTTTGGTCAAAACTCTTGTGTCCAGCCTGATGACTGATTGTAACCCTGGTTCAGCTTCAGGTTAGGTTAATCCTGAAAGCTAACCTTATCAAGACCAGGCTATAGCCGTGGAGGGATCAGTTTCCAAGATAACTCGGGTCATTCTCACTTAAATCTTCCTTTTGAGACAAAGGTTTTTGATGATAAGCCGGATTTACTGTGATAAACTGAGTTTAACTGGGAATTTGTTAATCACTCCTCGGTGCTTAACTTTAATTACTCTCACAACATAACTTATAAGCATCAACATCTCGTTACATTACATGCCTTGTCTTTCATGGTCTAGTTCTGTGGTTCTCAGCCATTTTCGCTCGTGACCCTTTAAGATAAAGCAGTGTCAACATGTGACCTCTTGTCACAGACGTGATGAGTTAATGATCCACAAATTCTCACCTCTAAACATGTCATGTCATTTGAGTAAATGTCCAAGACTTAAAGGTTTACTTCTCCCATTTGAGTAAAGGTTAAAACTCAAATTTGTACACAGGAACGCAGTGACTTTTTCTTTCCTGTCCCATTAATCATCCTGCTGCCTCTCCTCCTACACATTGTGACCGATTAAAGGTGAACTGCACCCTTGTTTGGGAATCACTAACATCTAGTAAATGTTAAAATGTGTATTACCTCACAACCTTTGCATCTTTCCCCTCCAAATAACCCTGCCGGCATCTTCCATCCCTCTCACTCCCTCTCTCTCTCTCTCTCTCTCTCTCTCTCTCTCTCAAGAGACGTGCTGAGCTCCATTTAGACATGTAATCCTGTCGGATCAGTCACTTGATCATAAGCTGCTTCCTCTCACTCGTTCACTCTGTCTCTCATCCTCTCGTTCTCTCTGCCAGTTCAATTAAATCTGGTGGATTTCATTTCACTCCAATTCGTTTCGGTTCAGATGAACCCAAACAAGCTTTGACTGCCTGAAAATCGTTAAAACTATACTGCTAGAGTGCTGCTGCGAGGAGACTTGTGTTTTTGTTCTGCTCTCTAACCTGTTGACGTTGGACTTTTAATTTCTTTTCTTTTTTTTCTGTTTTCAACCTTTATTTCAACTTGAGAATATATTGAGGTAGAAACTTTTCTACGGTGTAGCAGAGTATAAACCATAGACACCAAGAAACACACAAAGGAAGCAAATCAAAATGGTGATAAAAAGTCAAATTTAAAAGATTAGTAAAATAATTGAACCACAGGAGTAAAGAAAGGGAGTTACAATCTAAAAACTCAAACAAAAACTCTTGGACATGAGATAAGATTAACTAAAAAATTAAAATGCCTTAAGGATATAAATGTGGTGACCTTTAGTTTGCTCTGCATGTTATATGTATTACTATCACAAAGCCTGACAGTTACAATGACAGTTTAATGCAAAACAGCAGTCACGTTTTGCCAGCGTTTTATTTTGAAGGACCACTCATTAATTCCCTTTGAACTCACACAAGTGCACAAACACAGATTTTTGCCCTTGTGTTTGCTGCCAGAAGATGGCGGAAAAGCTCTCAAGCCCATCAACACATGTATAATTCATCCCAGTGGAGGATTTACAGAAGACTAATGGGCCCGGCATTTGTTTTAAGTGTAGCACGGCACTTCCTTTTTTATGTAACTGTTTATAAAGAAGGGAGATGTAAACTGGTGGACACATTTTGAGCCACACACTAACTTATACAAATCGCAAAATGAGTTACTCTTTTTATTATTATCATTCATTTAATTTTCAGATAAAGATGTCCATAAAGAAACACAAGCTCATAAAATAGAATTCAATATTAAAGATGGAACCAGGGGTCTCCAAACATTTTTATTTGTGACCCCTTCACAAAAAAGAAGTTGAGAGGCCCTGTGTCATGTTTCAGATATCTATGTGTCGTTCCACGGAGAGGTTCACCATCAACTTTCCCAGCAGGCCATAACAGGTTCCATGCCAGTTTATGTCTCACCGTGAAAAAGAAATGTTTTTAACAATAAAACTGTGTGACTGCTTCTGATGAGCAGACATGGGAAGAGACAAACCATTCAATTATACAGGATCGGAGCCCCGGAGAGCTTAAATTCTGGTTTACACACAACTACCTTTCCGCTGACTAATATTGATTCACAACAGGACGCAAAGCAGAAAAACAGAGTACAACAGTCATACCTAGTGTGGCGTACTAGGAACAGTCCTGAGGAACCTCGCTTCTCCTCCGATGTCAAAAAGTATTCAGTTACTTTTCATACATGCAAGTAGCAATATCAGACTCCTGCATTGAACATAATAAGTACAAGTACCAAAATATTATATGCAAAAGTACTCTTATTGCTGAAACATGCATTGTTCTATTATTCCTAATGCATTGATGTATTTTTGCTGTTGCAGTTTGTCAAGGTATTTTATTGATTTTATTGGTAGTTTATTATATTTGACGTGCTAAACATTTGATGAACTTGATTTTAAAAACTTACTCTGCAATGTGAATAGTAACTAAAGCTGTCTGTTAAATGTAGTGGTGTACAAGTACAATATTTTCCTTTGAATTGTAGTTGAGTGACGATATGAAATAGCATAAAATGGAGAAACTCAAGTGAAGCCCGGGAGAACAGGTTTGCTTGTCGCAGAACAGTGTCTTACCAGATTCCCTTTCGATGTGAAATGGAAGTGTATTATGTCAGGTAAGAACGGAGTGAACTAACTCTTCTTAATTTCATTCTGTTCAAATGGTATGGACCCAGTGAGCAAGAATATATCTAAAGGTGTCAATTGAAAGTCTTTGACAACGTTGAAAATGCTTCAACTGGAGAGCCAGAATTACATTTTTAACTTCAAGTCTTTTTTAGACGTCATGATGTCCAAGTGACATCTAAAAAAAGTTAGAGTTTTTACAATGTAATTTAAGACATCTTCTATCCAACCGTCATCAAGTAGGCTACATATTCCTGGGCTGGGTGACCAAAACATGGCATTTAGTACACCAGATGAAAAGCTCACCTGGTAAAGTGTATGCCTCATGCAGGCTAACTTGGTCAAGGTCCAGGTTTTGACTCTGCCCTGTAACTTTTGATGCATAGATTAAAATTTTGCCGTCATAAAAACTTTAATTTAAAATCACAATAAGTTCTTCAAAGTCTGTAACAAAAATTGAAAAGATTCTACCATTACATTGTAAAAACTTTGATGTTGAACCCTGTTAGGATGTCACTATGACATCACGAGTGAACGTTTAAAAAGACGCCAAAAAAATGTGGTTTCTGACTCTCCAGCGGAAGCATTTTCAACATCGACAGAGATGCTGAATTGATGTTCGTCACACATCTTGTGAGCATCTCTATCATGGGGTTGGTAGTCAAACACTACTGTCTCGGTTGTAGAATTATCTGACCTACAGCTCTTCCTTCATACTTTTTATTGGTGATAAACACAGAAGAACTGAATATTTACATTATGACATAAAAAACTCTCTAAGTCCTGACACCTCAGTGTCAAGTGTAGGTGACTCTGACAATACTTACTTTTGCCACTGCATGTATGTGGAAGACCGCAGCAACAGCCTGGTGAAGGTGGTGGAGGAGGTGTTGAGCCATCTGGTTTCAAACGAACGTCAGTCACATTTTTATCAAATAAGTGATGCAGAGGACGTAAAATGATACAGAACATCTTTACCAGTTTACTTTCCTCCACCGGGTTGTATTGACTAGACTACGCTCCACTCGTCAGTCACTGTAATTTGCTCCACTCGGATCAAACGTCACCCTATCACCCACAGATCAGACGGCAGACAGAGACACACTCATCTCTCCTGCTGTTCCCAGAATTGTGATTAAATGAAGCCTGAATTATTCATTCGAAATAGAGGAGCTGTTGAATGCAGCTGATGATATTATAAGCTGTTTGTGACCTTTTTTATTATTAGGGGATGGGGCGTGATGAGAACAGGTTTGAACGCTGACATTTGAGACAGGGAGTTGCCCAGAAGAGGTGGCCTCTGGGTAATGAGGTCTTACTGAGAGGAAGCAGACTTTTTTTGACCTTCTTGTGGTCGTTCCCCACAGCTTGTATGTGATTGTGAGCTCGAAAAAGACTGACCCACACACTCAAAAAATACCTGCGTTTGTTCAGAGAATGTTTTTTTCACAGGGGGACGCCAAACTATAAACACCAGATATGACAATGTGGATGTAAACTACACACACACCACTCATAAAAACAAGCTCAGCAGGTACACTTGAAGCTAATTAGCAGTCATAACCCAGCAGGAGATGAAAACTAATAAGCTGTGTTTTCTCTGCGAGGCAGTTTGAAGTGTGATTTGGGATCTCTGTGCTGTGGTTGGATTATCAGAGACAAACACATATTAACTGCAGCCAGTCAAATGAAGCCAACAGTGTGTTCAGCAATGCCTCTGAGCACAGAGCAGAGTAAACACGTTGGTTCATTACTACAATGAGCCCACTAGTATACAACATCTCCTGATCGAAAGTTAGAGTTTGATCAGGAGTTGTTGTGTTTAAAAAAATCAACAGGTTGTAAAGAAATAAGAAATGTTCATGTTATGTGAAAGAAATCCATGTACTGTGTTGCAAAGGTATCTACTGAAGTTAGCATGCTAAGCAGCTAGCCCTGGCCTGTCCATTCTCAGAAAACTACTTAGATCTCTCAGTCCAGACGGCTCACTGTATAGCTAACTGAGCTAACTGTGCGAACCAGCAAACGGCAGCTACAGTTAGAAGCACTTTTATGTGAAGTATGAACTCTAAAGGTGGTCAGTGCTCGCACCTTTATTAAAGGGACAGTGTGTAACGATTTAAGTAATTTATCAACTCAAATCAACGTCTTCGTTCATAAGTAAGTCCTCATTGGTGTACAATTATCTTTGCCAACAAGTACAATATTTTCCTTTGATTTGTAGTTGAGTGATGATATGAAATAGCATAAAATGGAGAAACTCAAGTTCACTCAGAACAGTGTCTTAACAGATTCCCTTTCGATGTGAAATGGAAGTATATTATGTCAGGTAAGAACGGAGTGAACTAACTCTTCTTAATTTCATTCTGTTCAAATGGTATGGACCCAGTGAGCAAGAATAAATCTAAAGGCGTTAATTGAAAGTCTTTGACAAACTTGAAAAGACTTCAACTGGAGAGCCAGAAATAAAGATTTAACTTCAAGTCTTTTTTAGACGTCTTTTTCAACGTCATGATGTCCAAGTGACATGTAAAGAAGTTTTTACAATGTAATTTAAGACATCTTCTATCCAACCGTCATCAAGTAGGCTAAACATTCCTAGGCTGGGTGACCAAAACATGGCATTTAGTACACCAGATGAAAAGCTCACCTGGTAAAGTGTATGCCTCATGCAGGCTAACTTGGTCAAAGTCCAGGTTTTGACTCTGCCCTGTAACTTTTGATGCATAGATTAAAATTTTGCCGTCATAAAAACTTTAATTTAAAATCACAATAAGTTCATCAAAGTCTGTAACAAAAATTGAAAAGAAACCATTACATTGTAAAAACTTTGATTGTGAACCCTGTTAGGATGTCACTATGAAATCACGAGTGAACGTCAAAAAGACGCCAATTTTTTTTTATTTCTGGCTCTCCAGCGGAAGCGTTTTCAATGTCGACAGAGACGCTGAATTGATGGATATGTTTGTCACACATCTTGTGAACATCTCTATCATGGGGTTGGTAGTCAAACACTACTGTCTCAGTTGTAGAATTATCTGACCTACAGCTCTTCCTTCACACTTTTTAGTGGTGATAAGCTGTCTTATTTTAAATGCTGACTTATCCTCCTGAGCGAAGAATTACCTATCTGAATATACATAGCACGGGCAAGCTCTATGGAGGCCGCCATGTCTTTCCGGTTTTAAAAAAACTATGGACTGCCGAGAGGGACATAAAGCACTACGTGGTACTACATAGTAAGGCTAAACGCGTTTTCGCTCAGAGCCAGCTTGACTGCGGAACTGAGAGGGAGCTCAGTGAAAGCGCTCGTCACTAACAATAACAATAACTAACTACATCTTTACCTCATTACTTGAATCAGTAGAAATACTCGACGCTGTTGGGAAAGAGTCCATGTTTTGAAAATGAGTTTCTTGTCCGTCAGGGCCACCGTAGCTTCTGGAACGTTTCCAACGTCTTCAGAACGGGAGGGGTGAGCAAAGGAGTGTTGCAATGTAGAACCTCACAGCTAGATGGCGCTAAATACTTGATATATTACACACTGTCCCTTTAAAGTCACCAAATTGTGCGTCACCTTTTGCTCAATTTGTCCTCTTGTCTGTTTATGAGTCTGTTAAGCCTGTAGAAAGAAAACAGCCTTTAAATATTAAGTAGAAACCTGTAGATCATTTTCAAGATGGAGCATGAAGAGATGTTGTTGAATTAAAGAGGCACCACGGACATGAGTGAATGTCCCCAGAACACTGTTTGAAGCTAAAAAAAAAAGGTGGCAGCGTCCGCCAAATATAAAGAAAGTGAGACAGTATGAAATTGTGTTGTCAGTTTGTTGATCCAGTTTATTCACTCATGAAAACAAAGAGTTTGTTTATTTAGTTTGTTTAGGCATAAAAATAGTCAATGAAGATCTTTTTCGCCAGATTAAAAATTCTTCCCCAAAACTACATACTGAACATTTAAGTGTTTTTAAAAGTTACTTTCAGAGAGAGTCTCACCTTCAAACCTTTAATGACCTTAACACTTACATCTGTTTTGAGCTTATGGTTATATAAACCTACACTAAACCCTGAAGCTACAAGCTTTATGTTGATGGCACTAAGGATTAACTGCATCACACGTATTCAAAGCCTCACACTGCAGCTTTAATGCAAGACAGCTTCCTCCATTTAGAGTGACACAGTTTGGACATTCACCAGAGTTTAGAAGTAAAAGTCACTATTTGATGAGCTAATAATCTTACTGGCCAAAGTAACACACCTGTTGTTCATTTGATCAAACTTTTACTACTACTCCAGTGCAGGTCAGAGAGTTTAAACTTTTTTACAGCGTGATTTTAGTACTTTTACGTAAAGTATCTGTACTCTTCCACTGCAAAAAGCACAACAATCTGCTCAGCCAGAACCTACACATTTGCTCCTCATGCTATAGTAACAGACATGTGGTGCTCCTATCAGTGCGACTGCCTTTGACAGATGTGATCTTAGACTGTACCAGACATGCATCTGCTTGATGCGCTCTCTCTCTCTCTCTCTCTCGCTCTCTCTCTGTCTCTCTCTCTCATCTCTGTGTCTCGTTGGTCACATGTTAACACATCTGGCGCTTATGTTGCGCATCGGAGGTTCCAAAGTGATGCCTGTCGCCTGCTAGCAGCAGACAGAGTCAGATCCGGACCGAGGACACCTGAGGAATGGCCTCTGAACGCCATGAGTCCAACTCAACCAGAAATCTGACCAACCAGTTCGTGCAGCCGGCGTGGCGCATCGCGCTGTGGTCGGTGGCGTACAGCACCGTGCTGGCTGTGGCGGTGTTCGGAAACCTGATCGTCATCTGGATTATCCTGGCGCACAAGCGGATGAGAACCGTCACCAACTATTTTCTGCTGAACTTGGCTTTCTCCGATGTGTCCATGGCCGCTTTCAACACGCTCATCAACTTCGTCTACGCGGCTCACGGAGAGTGGTACTTCGGAGAGGTGTACTGCAGGTTCCACAACTTCTTCCCGGTCACTGCGGTGTTCGCCAGCATCTACTCCATGACGGCTATAGCCATCGACAGGTGGGGACAGACTGTATGGTATCAGGCAGAGTTTAGTGTTATTCTGAGTAAGAGACCGTTGGAATTCCAACTGGACTAAATGAAAATTAGAGTCATAATATATTTTGCACATAAAAAGTACACGCAATGACCTTATTCAATAATTCCTTTACAGAAAAAAAGTTCCTAATTTTACATTTTGTAGTTTTCTGTGTTTTTACTTCGAATCTTTTACAAAATGAGCACCCAGGGATTAAACTTTGATAATGACGGAGCTATTTTGATAATAAATTCATGGGTTTCAGTAGTTTTTTAAAAGTCAAAATTCACTGATTCCAGTCTCTTAGATGTTAATGTCTTCTGTTTTTTTTTTTTTAATTCCCTTTTGACATTAATTGAATGAGTCCTGGATGAAACAAGACATTTGAGGACGTCATCTTGGGTCTTTCTTGAGGTTTGGTGACATTTTATAAACCTAACAACCAATCAATGAAAAAACTGAGAGGAAGACTTGTGATCAAAATAACATCATGTTTTCCTCAGCATACCGGAGTGGAGCACATTGTGACAGGAGAACATTTTCTAAAATTGAACAAAAAGACATTTAAGTCTTAACTTACGTGTACTTTTGCAGAAAGATAGAACATTCTTATTGAGGATTTCTTTGGTCGATTATCACCTGAATCTGAGTTCCTGACATCTGTGCTGTGCCCCTCTCCCTGGCTGCATGTATGAGTTCCTGTGTGTGTGTGTGTGTGACTCAGGTTTTACCTCCTCGATCTAGGCTTAATACTAACGGAGACAGTGCTTTTGAGGTGGAAGATCAAGACCCATTTGCATAGTTTTGCATTTGTGTGATTTTCTCTATTTTTTCCCTGCTTTTACTGAGTTTCATGTAAGCACTTTATGACTTCTCGGCTCACAAAAGGTGCTGTGTAAATAAAATTACTTATGTACTCTCAAGGCATCGGCAGGCTGTCTTTTTAGAGCAAAAGAGCTCTAAAAAGACGCTGTTTGCTCCCTGCTCAGCACCAAACTGCACATAAAGTCAGCAATTAGCTTGTAATAAGTAGATTTAAAAGGGTGATTGGATATTGAAGATTCTTGAGATGAATACAAGCACAACCCCAAAGGAATTGCTAATGATGAGTTAAAACTCTCCCGAGACCCTCAACGTATCGTGGAAACTACCTGCATGCCTTTAATACACTTTTACGTAAGTCATGATTGTTTGTTTTTACAATAAAAAGAAGACATTGCTAACCATGAAATAGCTTATTAAATTCAGTCTTTATACCCTCACAATGTTCAACTTTGAAATAATTAACTTCGAGTTGTTACATTTTAGTACTAAAGCAGGAACAAACAGTCTCCAACAGGAGTAGCTGGTTGTTATTTACAGCCGTAAAATGACTTAACTAAGTCAGGTAAACTTTATATTTTCGCTGGACACATGACTAACAGCTTTGGAATTCACTTCAAAGGAAATTATAAGATTGTGATGATGCGTTTTTTATGACTAGAACGGTTTATTGTTTTGAATCTCAGCTTGTCCTCTTAAATTCAGTCAAGTTATTTATTTGTTTACTCATTTTTTGTTAATTCAGTTCATTTCCTTTTTTACTTTATCGACAGTGATATGTTGTAGTTTCTTTCTTGTGACGAATGTACTTATTGTAAGTTGCTTTGGATAAAAAGCTTCTGCTAAATGCCCTAAATCTGAGTAATGCAGTGAGTCACACTAACCCAGTCAGCAAAACACCAGCTGTGATAATGGTCATGCCTATAAGCTACCGGGTTTATGTGCCAAGTTTGCATTAAGTGAAACTATTTTGTAATGTTTGCATTGACCAGTCTGGAGTCACAATTCGTTGTGACCTCTGACCTGCAGGTACATGGCCATCATCCATCCCCTGAAGCCTCGTCTGTCGGCGAAAGCTACCACAGGAGTCATCGTCTGTATCTGGAGTATGGCCGTGGTTCTGGCCTTCCCTCTCTGCTACTTCTCTACTACCAAAACTCTGCCCCGCAGGACCCTCTGCTACGTGGCCTGGCCCCGCATGGCCGACGACTCCTTCATGTGAGAACTCTGGGCTGTAATCTCGTTTCGTTTCTGTGAATGTCTCTGTGCTTGGTCGGGTTGTGTCTGTCATCAACCCCAGATATATGTATGTCATGGTTCAGCCTCTCTTCATCCTGCTTGTTACTCGTCAATTAAAATACTTGCGTCTCTCCATTTGTGCAGGTATCATATCATAGTGACAGTCCTGGTTTATGTGCTGCCCTTAGTGGTGATGGGCATCACTTACACCATTGTGGGCGTGACTCTGTGGGGAGGGGAGATCCCAGGAGACTCATCTGATAACTATCATGGACAGCTCAGGGCCAAACGGAAGGTAACCACCTCATTTAGTGAATGCACTGATAGTCTATAGTTAACTTCCTTCTATTAAGGAAGTATGGCATATATTTCTACTTACTAAGACAGTTTTTGCTTGTCTGAGGACATTCAGTGAAACTGTAATAAAACACTGACGCGACGACTCTCACATAGATGTTGTTTAGTTTTTTTTGTTTTTCGAAACGTTTTTGATTGTTTTTGTTATTTTGTCATTTTATATTGTTTATTGTTTCATATTTAGAGTATATTTCACTTTTTTCTGACTTTAATTCTCACTGCTGTAAAATTGTTTGTCTTTAATTTTATTTGTTTTTGTGTGGACCCCAGGAAGACAGTGAATACTTTGTGGGCGCTTACGAGGGTCCAAACAAAGAATAAAGAATACACTAAGGTGGTCAAAAGTAGTAATACTTCAGTTCTTTTTCGATACCACATGTTGAAAGCGATATACTGTCCACATGAGATAGTATCAAAAAGTACTGGGGCTATTAAAAAAACTGATCTACAATTAGATTTTCAACCCCAGACTGCACAGATATTAATGTTATTATAGATTTTGTTCATTTGACTTATTTTTCTTTGTACCAGCACTGTGTGCATTTTGGTAATCGAAAGGAAATGTGATCCTTTTTTATGTGCGTACAACTTTTTCTTTCTTTCTTCAGTTGTATCAAAAGTTAAGTCAAACATTCTGGTATCATGACAACCTTAAAGCAACATTATGTAGAAATTGGTATTTTGTGTGATCAAACATTTTAAAAAAATGACAACTTGGTCAGATGTTACGAAGACTTACAAAGAAGTCAATTTCTGCAGGAAATAAGGGTCACGTTTCAAGGTTCAGGAGGTTTATCCATCATTTTACAACAGGGTTGCATAACAAAATGACGGTTTGTGAAATCCTTCACGCTACAAAAACATACGACATATAGACACTTATTAATATACATATTTAGACAAAACACCAAGGGAGTCATTCTGTGGTGATTTTTTTGAAATTGCGTCCAGGCCAGCCAAGGTGTTGATGATAATACGGTCGCCACCTTTACATCAAAAGTTCAACATCAGGCAAAACCTGTCAGTCAACTGTGACTGTGTTTGAGCCCCCAACATCTATGAGGTAAACGGAGCCAACCACTCCTTGTCCCGCTGTTGTCCTGCACTGGATTTCGTAATAGAGACAGGTCTCTTATCCTGACGTTCTTCCTCTCCTTCCTCGGGCGCTGTTGGATGGTAGAAAGATGCAGTGGGCAGTAATCGTCTCAAAGTTCGTGGCGCATAATGCGAAACTTCCTCTTCCAGTGCAGATGATTTTCTTACTGCCATTTGCAATAAGTGTTTAAGCAGCAAAACAGAAGCAATAACAGTTAGATAATCGAAAGTGTAGTGAAATTTAAAGGAGCTGCCGGCCGCTCCGTCTACATGCACCGCCATTGCCGTGGACAGAGGACAACACACCAGCTGTACTGCTGTTGTATCCTCACCTGCATTTCCTAACACTTAACTACTAAAATTAAAACAAACAAACAAACAAAACTTCAAAGGGACATCATTCCACCAAATTGATAACGATCCACATGTTTGGAAGGACGACTGCTGGTTTGGGAGAGAGCAGAACACGTTACACAGACGACTAAAACAAATGCAATCAGGTCTCTGCTGTGTCGCAAGTCAATGTGGACCGCTTACAGCTCCAATCACTAAAAATGTGTCCTGTGGAGCTGCAAAGCACATCGGTTCAGCACCGTAAAGGGAATTCATTTGATGTTTTCCAGACACATAAAACAGACTTTAGTTAGTACACTTTGAGTTCTTATGTATTGCTAGAGACTCAAACATAACTATTTCAATTTTAGCTGCAGCCCAACAGAAGAGAAAAGCATCCGGAGGCACTTGTTCCACAGCAGTTCGACGTCATCAGTCAGACTACACAGTGTGCTTTGCAGCAGCTACTGTGAGGGTCGGGTGAGACGGGGATTAAGGTCGTCACAGCTGTCATGACGAGCATCTATCACGATGCCCCTGCGAATAATGAATATTGTTAGACGTCGTAGAAACTGCAGGTTAATCAAAGAGAAAGTTTAAGGAGGAAGTGTTCAGTTATAAAAGGATGTTTGGGGTGAAATTTGATACACAAATCATTGACACAAATCATTTCCTTAACTGTGAATCAGCAACATTTCAGGCGGGCCAAATTACAAAAATGCATCTTGATTAAACTTAAGTTATCCTATAGAATGAGTGAAGAAAGCAACAGGCTGAACTACAAAACAGAGATCGACATTATGGATGCTGCTTTGATGCCACAGCACATTCAGTGCACAGAAATAGAGACGGAGACAGGTGTAGGTTTGCCATTTATTATCTTCTCGAGGGCTTTATAGAAAAAGATCATCACCGGCTGAGATTGCTGGCAAAATTGGGCCGTGAGAGATAAAAGGGATTTCATAAATGTCAGGAAACAAAGCTACAAGACAATGTCAGGCCTGATTCAAAGGCCCATGCTGACAAGATGCCATCTGGGCCGGAGATAAGAGGACGTCGCTCTCATCTCCGTCTAGCAGATGAGCTTCTGATGATGCTACAATAACTGCCCGCTCCTTTCAACCCCCCACAGCTCGGTATTGTACTGCGACGCACTGATGATGTCTGCGTGGCTCTCTCCTCCGTCCACACTGGAACCTGCTGTGTGTGGTGCGTCATCGCTGACCTTTCTCCTTTCTTCATACGGCAGCCACTTTGAACTCATTAGAATGAAAAGCCAATGTGGTCATAATGAAGGAAAACAGACGACATACTTGCGACTTCAAAGACAAAAAAAAATATATAAAGAGCTGTCATGGCTTCAAACACTCAATATCACAGTGAAGTGGCATGTGGGCAAGAATGTGTTTTGCTTCTTTAGTCTGTTTCTCCAGCTGGAGAGGATGGACACAGTGTATGAATGGCCATTTGTACCCTGAAAAGTGTCCTTTGGAGACCAAAACATAACACAACCATATACACAGGTACATTAACAACTGTTTGCTAGCATGTTCACCGAAGCAACTTTATAAATTGAAGATGAATCTGATGTTATGTGGCATAAAAGTGACAAAAACAAACCCAAAAGCAGTTGATGATGTTAGTTGTTCTCGCAGGTGGTGAAGATGATGATTATCGTGGTGGTGACCTTTGCCCTCTGCTGGCTCCCCTATCACGTCTACTTCATTGTGACGGGTCTTAACAAGCCTCTGAACAAGTGGAAGTACATCCAGCAGGTTTACCTGTCGGTGCTGTGGCTGGCGATGAGCTCCACCATGTACAACCCCATCATCTACTGCTGCCTCAACAGCAGGTGAGCAAAAATAAATCTCCCCGACAACAACAACAAAACACACATGTAGACAGGCCCACTTTATATGTACAACATGATTTGATGTGGGTGCAGGTTCCGTGCCGGCTTCAAGCGGGTTTTCCGCTGGTGTCCATTTGTCCGGATCTCAAGCTACGATGAGCTGGAGCTCCGAAACACGAGGCTTCGATCGGGTCACCAGGGCAGCATGTGCACCCTGTCTCGGGTCGACACCAGCATCCTCAGCAAAGACAAGAGCATGTGTTCCCGTGGAAACAGGTCAAGACTGAGTTCTGAGCTCAATAATAAAGACGATTAGTCATCTTCAGGGACATACTCCAGCCTAACACTCATTTTTCTTTGACACATTACTTTGAGCTGTCAAATGTTGATTTTACAGTTTTTTGTTCACACAAGCTGATAAATATTAGTAAACACTGATGCGTGTGGTGAATGCTTATAAATCTGGGCATTGTTGTTGATTTGTACATGACACCAGAGGTTTTGTAATGTGAGGAGGGAGCAGGAGAATTAAAGAAGAAGAGGCATGAGGCAGAGACACTTTAAAAGAAAAAAGAATGTTGATGTTCTAACAGGAAGTTAGTTATTGTAGCGTGGCCTGATGATATGGTTGGTTTACCAACAGCTGCAAGGTGCGACACACAGCTCATGGAGGAACATATATATATGAAATATATATATATATATATATATATATATATATATATATATATATATATATATATATATATATATATACATATGTATATATATATATATATATATATATATATATATATATATATATATATATATGTATATATATTTATATATCATTGAGCTCAATGTTAGTTTTTTATTTTTGTATTTATTTATTAATCTAGTCATATGGAAGAAACTAAGATACTTCATTAGAAACGTGAACTGAGTACTTTAAGCTGCTTCTGACATTTGTTTCATGTTACACTCAGTATGATATTATATAACATAGTAGTATATGCAGTAAAAACAGTACTCTGTAGACATGTATTTTATGCCATCACACCATTACTCAGTGGATTTCATTGACAATAACTGCAGTAAGAGTATTACTGCGGCTCAAGCAGAGATAATACCCTTAAATCTGTTGTAGTGACGCTGATCATAAATAATCCTGGTTGGACTTTTCCTGCATGTCATGACAGAATGTAAATTCACAAGTGCTTGCTGCTGTGATTGTTTAGTTAGAGAAAGCATGTGCCATTTTAAAAGTAATTAATTATTTGATATTAAGTAGAATTGTAAGACTTTTTGGGACTGTAAGAGATGGTATTTACTGTGAGTATGATTTTCTTTCTTGTACATTAGAACATAAAGTGTGTTTTAATATTTTGATATGTTGTTGCAATCACAATCATTCATAGCCTTTATGGTGGATGTGTGTTGTGTTGTACACTGATACAAAAATACAATAAAAGCTCCCATTGTGTCAGTATGTGATCAACTATTTTATTTAAATAATTTTTAATGACACAAATATTCTGTTATTAATGCTTTTTATATACTTGTGTGTGTGTTTTGCTAACAGTTGCTTATTTGCCATCTGTATTATACGTACAGCCCTTTGAGGCATGCTTTGTGATATTGGGCGTTAATAAACTTGACTTGACTTGACATATTTGCTAGCCGCAGACAAATGACTGACTGAGGGTTAGACCTAAGAAAAACGTATTGAAAAAGACATGTCCCTATGCAAAGTGAATGGAATGGATCAGAGGTGAAATTTGACGTGTCTAATGTTCCAATTTCCAAAAATGTTTTCGGGCCATTTTGAGTTGATTGGTACCTATTTACAGTGACAATTTTTTGGATCGCAGATAGTTGGACTTAGGGTTAGAGGCACTGACTTAGGCCAATCAATGAGGGTTAGTTCATCATTGTCTTTGCATCTTCTTCCTGGTGTCGTACTCTATCACAGGTTCAAATTTGGTTACATTTCACTGAAGCAATGTGGAGAAATCGCACCTCAAAATCACCTCCAAAGTGAATAAACTATATTATTCTGACATTTGACCTTTCACCAAACTAATTCCTTTTAGGTTAGTTCATCATTGTCTTTGCATCTTCTTCCTGATGTCTTACTCTATCAGTGTAGTGACAATTTTTTGAAAGTTTCACCTAGCGGGGTTTAGGGTTGGTTTAGAGGCAGGCCTGCAAAGTGAATGAGATGGATTGAAGGGTTTCACATTGCTTAGAGGCAGTAAACTGACTTTATTCAATCTGTTTGCCAAGTCACTCAGAAACTGATTAGATTAAATCATAAATGAAACATACCCCAGGTGACTATACTGTACATCCTTGTGAACCTGTCCATCAGTCTACTGAAACAATGTGAGTTAAACCTGAGTAATTGGTTAAAATTGGGTGGGAGTCAGCATGCATTTCAGTGACTTCCCTGTTTGTAAGCTGCTGACATTGTAGGAAAAGATACTTGAAGGCCAGTCCTCGAACAAACAGAAACAGAAAGTTCAACCAATTTATTGTGTATGTATTCTAAAGCCCAAACATATAAAAGCTGATGTCATCACCTGAAACTGCCTTATTTTCAAGCAAGCTCTGTTGTTGGCCGAGGCGTTAGGGTGCTAATCATGAACATACTGCATGTAAGTCACGTACTGAGTTCCTGTCCGTCCTGGGAACTGTGTTGCACGTCCTCTCCACTTCTTTCTTGTCACATTCTTACAGTACACTGTCTAATAAAAGCACAATGCCCCTCCCCCACCCATATTTAAAAAAAAAATAAAACAAGATTTGCTTTATCTCTGATATATTGATATTAATGTATATATTTGTTGATATGCGTAAAGAATAAATCTCAATCCGTGGTTTAAAAAAACATATTTTTGCAGCTGACTACAAAAGCTTGCAGCACTTTGACTGGCAGACATCAGAAAAAATACAATAAAATTGGAATAACTGTACAAACAATGCAACTTCTTCACTCCACGAGCAGTCTGAAATTTTCATTGTTTTTGCTCAACAGTTAAAGAAAAAAAGAGATAAAGCCACAAGCACCGACACAAGCCACTGGGAGGAGACATCAGCCAGGGACCTAAAGAGATGGAAACAAAGAGACAGAGATCGTCATCATCAATACATCTTAGAAGCCCAAAAACATGTAGTTTCTCAAGATCGCTTCTCGAGATTGTTGTAACGACGACATTTTCTGCCAAAGTTCACGGAAGAGGTGTATATATTTTTGTATTCTCTGTGCTCTTCTTGCTGGTTTGAAGTAGACGGGGCTCAGCTGGAAAAAGATGATGTCACCTTCCTCTGAGCACCAATGAGTAGTGAACAACGTTTGAATCAAAATCTAAAGTCATTTAGATAATTTGTCGACGCTGCCAACACTGCCAGTCAAATCTGATCAAACTGCACCCATGATAATGCCCACTTTTCAAAATCACAGCCAAGATGCCACGATGAAATTTAACCGGGGTCTTAAATTATTGTTCTTCATGATGTGGGTTTTTGGTAGGTGACCACAGAATCCGTCACTTCCACAATACCCGTTAAATAGCCACTCCCTATTGTTGAGGTGTAGGCTACTCAATGCAATTGGAGCCAGTCTAATGTGACTCCTCACCTTTGGAAACAACCAGTAAACTAAAACCTAACTGTGTCATCCTAAAATAAGCACAGATTCAGCAACTGATTTCTTTTTTTAATTCAGGCCTAAAAATGTTTTCAGAAATACATTTTAGTAAATTATTTAAATAATGTTTCCAATTGTCCTTCTGCGTTGGTTTGTTTTTTTTTTAATCTGGGGTCAAACAGCCTACAAGTGGCATTCTTAGAATCAGGTGTTGCCTGAAAGTGTTGGCGTGTTTGTTGAAGGACGTATTCTCTCAGTTGGTCAAGCGTGCAATGCTGTGAAGCGGCGCCACATCTCTGGGGACACGTACCACTATTTCGAATGTGGTGCAGTAAGGTAAAACTATAAAATGCTTCTCATTAATTACTCATAATTCTGTTACGTTCAAAGCTTACACACAAGTTTTGATCAAGATTCAGATTTAACCTCATAATTCCAAGGTCAGTATTTGTGAACAATCTTGTGATTGGACAAAACATTTCATCATTATCAAGAGGACGTGAGTCTTACCTTGAAAAACTCTTACAGCCGGGCTTGTTGACCAGTCTTGAGTGATTCAGAGCAATGTTAGTGTATGTAGCACCATTCTTGTCAGTGATTTTTTTCACTTCCTCCACAGTGAACACCTCAGTTGAGGATAAGAGTGCTATATCTTCCCAATGGCAAATGTTGTCTCCCAGGTTAGCATAGAAGCAGGAAGTGATATTGAAAAGGACAAACTCATCCAAATCACTCTCTTTAAGATATTGAATATAGTTTGGGTTACCGATGATGAACTTTCCAAATCTCACCTCTGAGCCCTTATTAGCTCCGGAATTTTTTTCTGATATATAAAACAGAGTCTTGCACTTCTTTGGATTCAGCAGTGTAATTGCATCCATGAGCAGGAAGTAAAGAGGCTTGAAGTGGAAGTTGTCTGTGTAGGTGCTAATGTTTGCACCTGTTGTCGCTACAGCACCATCAAAGATCCTTATATAATCGGATCTGATTTGTCCACTCTCAAATCCATTCACAAATGCACGAAGTGCAGTCGTATGTTCCTTTACTCCACCAGGGATCAGCTTTCCACAATTTGCATTTTCACTCCATTCTTCCTTGAATTCCTTAGTGTGGTTGAGCTCTTGTTCTAACAGGCCTGAATTAATAAACTCCTCCATGGCTTGCTCACGGCATCCGGTGTATGTGACATCCACAGCATCTGGGGCCATGTCCAGTAGTTTTAATTCCTCTGTCGTCCCCTTTAATTGAGTGCAGAATTCAAATATACTTTCAAGGGAGAAGATTTTTTTCTGACAAAACAAGATTGAATGGGTGTTTGTTTTAGAAATAATACTTACTTTGCAGGAGAGAGTTATGAAGAGGAATGCAGCAAGAAGCAGCTTTCCTTTGTCCCACATTGTGAAGGGTTCTTCCTGTCTTCTACCGGCACAAACTGGCTGAAAAAGAAATCAAAGAAAAATCACTGCAGGACCAAACTTGAATAAGAAGTTCCATGACGCCATACACAGTTGAGAAATGAGATGATCTGGTGTGTTGCTCAAATACTTTGTTGAGACAAGCCCTAAAATTTTTACCAGATTTCTTTCCCTGGAACACAGCAACAACACACATAAAAGACTATGCACTTAAATGAATGCTAAAATGTTTCAATTATTTCAAGGAACATACCGTAAAAAAAGTATCCTTATTTTCTGGGAGCACCTATCTCAGAATCAAGTCGATGTACATCAAACTGCAGGGATGTGATCATTCCGTGCAGGATAAGAAGGCTTAGATGGGAGAGAAAAAACATTATCTCACTGAGCAACTCCTTCTGTTTCCTGTAAAAGGAAGTAACATGCCACTGGGAGCCCTGGTGTCGAGTAATTTCCTCTGATAGAGCTACTGAGTTGCTGTAGAAGACTCTTACTGATTTGTTGGACAAGTTCATACAAACCACGGAAATCTAACTGGACCAGCCCAACAATAAAACTGCTTTTTTTCCTTCTATTTTTCTGTTTATTAGTTTGAATGCTGACTCATGAAGTTCAGCTTCCAACTTTGGCAGCTTTATTGTGCTTCCTAAAAATGTGAGGGAATGGTTATTCACACTGGCTCATTCAAAAGATCAAATTAAAAAAAAGATTTAAAATCTGTTAGACATAGGTCAAACTGTGCAGAAACATTTGTGACACAAAATTGGCTCCCCTCGCTCAGCCCTGTGCTCGTTCAAGCCCTCCAATCCTCTCCACCTCTTCCACTATTCCCTCCTCCCCTTTTCCTTCCTGTTTGTTGATGATCTTCCTGTCTATGATGTCGGCTTGTGATCACATTTTTTGTAATTTTGTTAATCACTTTTTAAATTTATGCTATACTCCCTCCTGACTGGCCGGCTCCTGCCCTTCCGTGGTTATACATCTCTTCTGGAGCCACTTCTTAGTGCCGGACTCTCTCTGTGCTGGAGAAAACAGAGAGGCTGAATATCTGAAAGTCTGGCTCCCTCTCCACAAGTAGCCTGTTGGCTGGTCAAAATTTAGCCCATAAGCGGGTGGGTGTGTTGGGGAAGGCCATATGTCAGTATCCCAGAAGAACTCCCTCTGTTTCGCAACCTTGGCAGGTATGCCATACATTCATAACAACTTTCTGTGTGCTGGTCCACCACAGCATACAGCTGTTTTTTACCCCTGCCCCTGAAACACACTGAGTCTGCCACTGCATTGAGCTTACTGAACATTTTTATTTAATTGTGAGAAAAATGTTCATCAATTCATGTAAAAACTGTCTCTTCTTCCAGCTAGATAGCGAGACAAGACATTAGTTTCCTTGTCAAGTCATATTCGTTTTACATTATATATATCATATATATATTTAAATTGTATAAAAGACTGTACAAATACTTTGCTTGATATAAACGAATAGCAAAACCTTTTAATTAAAACTAAACGTAATTAAAATGTCTTATTATGGAACACGTACTTACTGGACAAAATACTATGAGCTGTGTATGGTGTTGTCTCTTGGGGCGGCAAATTCCTATTCAGCAGCCAAGATTGTGTTCCACCTCTTGATCCCTCTCACTTCCTTCCTTCCTTGTTAGCAGAGTATGAGCCTGCTGAAGCTCACTTCCATAAGTGTTCAGTTTGAGTGGGAGGAGCAGGAGGAGTAGTGTCATATCGACAACACCCCATCCTCTCCTGATCCAGACAGAACAGGCTGTAGTGGAGTTTTATCCAACCGCTCTCGCTCTCGTCCTGTTTCCTGTCATCTCTGAAGCCTATCAATAAAGCTATACAGCTATACAAACGATTATTAAAAATCAAAATCATAATCAGTTCAGTTCAGTTCAGACCACTTTATTTGATAATTATTTTTGCCTTCTCAGCTGCTTGTTTTTCCCAGATAGTACCCAAGTTGATCTGCTGAATGCCAATAATATTGGAACATACTTTGACAGTGGTATTTAAGCTGTTCTTCTCCTTCACAGACAACCCGTTGAACCAGCAGATAAAGGAAAAAGTTAAAAGGCTTTCAATAAAAGAATGATAAAAGTTGCACAAAATAGTATCACAGACATTAAAAGAACTTAGCTTTCGCATTAAGTGAATTCTTTGTTGACCCCGTTTGACAATCATCTCAGTGCTTTTTTTGAATTTGAGCTGTGAATCACACAAAGTGCCAAGGAATTTGTAAGAGTCTGGACCTCTTCATTGTGGGTGGTGCTTGCTCTTGGTGTGTCCTGACTTTGCCTAAAGTCAATGATCAGTTCCTTAGTTTTTGACACGTTAAGATCCAAGAGATGATCATCGCACCATTTAGTAAAAGCAGGTAGGGCCTGACCATGACCTGAATCTTGGCCCCGTAGAAGAGTCAGAAGGGCAGAGTCATCTGAGAATTTTACAAAGTAGCTGCCCTCTTGTGACGTTCCACAGCTGTCTGTGTACATGATGAAGAGTAAGGGTGACAGGACGCAACTCTGGGGTGAGCCTGTGCTTGAAATCCTGATCCTGGACATGCGTCCATTCACCAACACCTGTTGGATTCTGTTTGTAAGAAAGTCTAAAAGCAACACTAAAAGCTGACCTGGTAGCTGACCCTTCTTATCAAAGGGGAGCTTGTCATCACTTTTCTTCCATATAACACAGTAGATGCACTGAAAGGCTTTTATTTTTGAAACACATAGCCGGAAGTCTTTATCTTGTAGTTGAAACTAGACTAACAATACGCCAACACTGCTTGAACTTAAAGCAACTCCTCGAATTTCTTTTATTATCAAACTACACTTTAATACTTCTGATAAACAGTATAGATAGAAATTCAAACTGTTGTTTGTTCGCGACGGTTTGACTCCGTTTTGTGACCGGAAACGCTGCAGTCTGATACCGGAAACACCGCTGTTTTTCCGGTTCCAGACGCGCCAGAAATCAAAATAAGACGGAGTTTGTTTTTTACACTTTCGTACTAGTTTTCACCGAGAGAGAAATAACTGAATAAAATACAGAAATGAACACAACGGCAACGTAAACGACTGGACTGTTTGATCAATGAGCCGCAGCTAATGGTGAGTCATTTCCAAAGTCTAAAAACACTGACGTCAATGTTATGCTAGGTAGCTAAGTCAACGTTACGGTCTGAATTCGCGCGAGCTAATTAATTAACGTGTCAGGCCTGGTTCATTAAGATGTTACGTTACCTGCTTCTTACCATAAGTCACTCTACAGTCTGTAGTGGTGAAGGAAGTATTCAAGTCATTGTATTCAGTCAATGTCATGCTTCTATCTAGCTGCTGATGTTTCATTTCAGAGGATTATATAATGGTCCTAAACTTTACATCTATGCTCTGGCATACACAACATGTAATGCATCAGAATGTTCAATAGTATATAATGTTATAACTCTGTTATGGGCCTTTGTAATGGGTGCTTTTATACTTAAGTAAAACATCGGAATACTTCTGATAGCACTGACATTACTAAATATAAATACAATATATACTTCACTACTGGATTTACTTTAAAGGTCAAGTTAAGAAATATTAGCAGCAAAATGTACTGAAATATCAAAATAAAAGTATTAATTTGTCAGTTTGGCTCCTTTCAGAGTCTTTTGTTGTGTTTTTGTATTTCTATCAGTGATGTAAACAACATTTTGATCTTGTAGCTGGTCCAGATGAAGTATATATCTATAAGAATTATGTTTGGGAATCGTTTTACATCATGTTTTTGTATAATAAACATACACTCTGTTTACCCTGTTCATACAATTTAAAGGTAGGATAAATAGCACAAACACCTGCATTTATAATCCACATTTTTTTTTTTAGAAAGTCACTGAATTTGTACCATCTCCATGATGCTGCATGGTAGCTGACCTTTGACCTCGCTCTGGAGGTGGATACATGAAGAACCAGCAGCCCTGTGTTTTCAATAAAGAGTCACATATTAGTGATTAATAAGCACTTGAGAATGAGTAAGTGGGGAGACCGACTGAAGAAGGTTGAGCAGCTCGCTCAGTCCTTCCAGCTGAAACCTCTGGCAACACGCTACAAACCTCGACTGTGGCCATGCCAGCCATCCTCCGTGTGGAAGCTCTTCCCTCGTCAAAATATGGCGATCAGCTTCGCTAAGAGCTGCAAAGAGGTAACATGAGAATTTTGCTGATACAGGACGATCTCATTTTCCAACCTGTGTGTGAAGGGAGATTGCTGACATTTGTGCCTTCATTTCCTAGACCGTCCATGTTTTTGCACTTGAAAAAGAAAACACACCGCTGGGTCAAAGGATCTACCTGGTTACCAGTTACAGTGAGCTGTGGCATTACTACAAGTAAATATCAGTTCACAGGGTTTATGCAATGCATTAGAAGTTTCAAAAAATGCTAAATCTTAACAGTAAATGTCCAGCAAACGGGGACATTTCTGCCAAATAAAAGGACAGTAATATTACAGTAATCAATAGTGATAGTAAAAAATAAACAATATGATAAAAGGTAAGAAAAAGAATTGACTCGTATTTATATAATATTGTAAAAATATAAACATTAGAAATATATTTGAATTTGAATATACTATACTTGGATTTTTAACATAATCACTCACATTAGCAATACATCTTTGAATATTTTTGAGGAATTGAACAATAAGCATGATATTTATTAGTTTGAACAGCTACTAAAATAAACAATATTGTTGACAATAGACATTGATTGCTGTGGGCATGAGGGAATTCTGCAAACTTTATTTTCCCCAATTGCACATATAATAAACAATTAGATGTGATCATAAGGCTTTGAAAGTCTGGACATTTTGGCGATAAAGCATTTAAAAATAAGTAGCATCCTATGTTGTGTGTTTGTAAAGGAAATGCAATGACGTGCACTGATCTGTGATTGTGATTTCTCTCTTGATGTTTTTCCAGGACTTACCCACAGTCGTTGATGCACTGCTATGAGGTGATACCAGAGGGCACTGTTTGCAAGCTCTACTTTGATTTGGAGTTTCACAAGCCCTCAAACAAAAAGGCTGATGGGAAAGCTATGGTGTCTTCACTTATCCAGGTAGGGCACTTCTTGTGTCTGCATTGACGGTGAATCTTCCTACATTCTGTTCAAATGTATTTTTATGGAGCAGCAGGCTTCACATATAGATAAAGATTCAGATATTGTTCAGTTTAAGAAGTTTTAAGCCAAGTAATGTGTTATAAAAGTATCTACTTGACATTAGGGATGTCCCTAATAGCAAATTTCCATGACATTTAAAGCAAAACTCAGAAAACAGTCAGAATTGAACACAATGCAATCTAAAGTGTTAAACATTGTCTACAAAACAAGCTTAACAACTTAGATGCAACAATTAAACAGAGTTGTTAACAGTAGTAGTGGATGCCTTTTAAAAAATAAAAATAAAAAAAAAAATAAATTGGCAAGACTTGATATTTCAATTATGTCAAGATGTGATTAAAATATTAACGATAATAACATAAATTACTAACTGTCAACATTCCTCCTTGACATTCAACCACTAAGTAAGAATTCTGAAGCAGATGTAGCAGATGCAAGAAGATGCAAAGACAATGATGAGTAATAACAATATTTCAGATAAAGTTCTTTATCTATCAGTCTTTTAATTTCAAGCTGTACAACACTGATTTACTTCAGGGTTGCCAAATTGTCAATTGAGAGAGCTCTTTCTTTTAGCCATATTGAATCTTCTCTGAATGTAGGTTATTAATTAAATCCTCTGGGCACATTTTAATGGTTGGGACTATAGTTTTCTTTCAGGAAATAAAGTTTTTCAGAATCAGAATCAGAATCAGAAAAAACTTTATTGTCCCCTGCAAAAAGCAGTGGAAATTCGTCTTTGACGTGTTCACAGATGTGCAGTCAACATAAAAACAGCAACATAATAAAAATAAAATAAATACAGTGCATACGTGCAATACAGAATGAGGATTTTAAAAGGATTTTATAGTGCATTGTTGATGATGTTGATGGCGGATGGGACGAATGATTTTTTCACTAAGTTTGTCCTGGCTAGTGGGACCCTGTAGCGACGGCCTGAAGGAAGGAGTTGGAATGAGTTGTGGAGTGGATGTGAAGGGTCATGTATGATGGAGGTGGCTTTGCGTCTGACTGCCTGTGTGTGGAGGTCTGAGATGGAGGACTGTGTGGTGCCTGTTATTTTACTTGCGTGTTTGATGATGCGTGACAGTTTGGATTTGTCTCTGACGGAAAGAAAGGTGTACCAGGATGAGATGTTGTAAGTGAGGACTGACTCGATGAGTGATCTGTAAACGACTGTTAAAATGTCTTTGCTCACATTAAAACTCCTCAATTTCCTCAGCAAGAAGAGACGTTGTTGTGCCTTTTTGTAGGTGTGTTCAGTGTGGACAGAGAAGGACAGTGTTCTGTCCACCTCAATGCCCAGATACCTGAACGCCTCCACCTGCTCCACCTCCTGCCCTTTGATCTTCAGTGGCTGCAGTAGTGGTTGGGCGGAGTCACCTGGTGTCACTCTCCTGCAGCAACACAGCTCCTTCGTCTTAGAGATGTTAAGCTCTAAGAAGCTCTCCTCAATGAGAGTGATGAGTGAGTCCACCTGTTGGTGATATGCTGTTAGGCTATTAGAGTCTGTCAGGTAAGCCACCAAGGCCATGTCATCAGCATATTTAAAAAGTGTCATATTGTCCATGTTGCAGGTTATCTTGTTTGTGTAGATGGAGAAAAGAATAAGGGGAAAGTAGGTTCACTATTGATTCAGAAGAGCCCGGGATGATAAGTAAAATGTCTGGTCCAAGAAAAGAGTTGTTGACTTCAGTATTATCGTCAAAAACGCTTAAATGTGAAAAACGTGTAAAACGTGGCTGTAGTTATTCATAGATAGGAGGAACATCTAACAAATACATTGTTTATTTTACCTTGTGACTTTCTTTCAACCTAGATGTATTATTCTTACCTGTCTTTTTTTTCTTTTCTTTTTTTGTTGACAGTATGTTTGTGACAAGCTGATGGAAGTTTATGGGATTAAATGCTCCTCAAACAACATCCTCAATCTTGACTCCAGTACAGAAGAGAAATTCAGTCGACATCTCATCTTCAATATCCAGAATGCAGCTTTCAAAGACAACATACATGTGGGTATGTTCCAAGTTGTGTAAAGGCAACAAAACCTCTTCTTCCATATGTACCTTCAGTTCATATACTCTTCTTTTTTTATTTAGGTAGGTTTATCCATGCAATCCTCCAACCAGTCCTGAGCACACCCAAAAGTGGAAGTAGCCTGAATGATGAGATGAATTCGGTTGCAGAAAACAACGAAACACGGTTTGTTTTTCAGACTTTTGAAGAAAAAGTTTTTTGTCTCTGCTGTCGCCACTTTGTATACATTTTCTCAATTATGTGCTGACAGCAGAACACATGCTGATTCTGAGGAGAAGCCATCAAAGGCAGGTGAGACGTCTGAGAGTCCACAGGCCAAGAGACGCAAGCTGGGAGACAGAGACCTCAGGTTCCTCCAGGTGAAAAACAAGGACGGCCAGGACTGCCTTTTTGTTGATCTTGGTAAGAGAATTGATTAAGTCAATGAAATGTCAAAAGTGTTCATCACATTTCCCAGAAACCAAAGTGACATCTTCAAAGTAATTATTTTGCCCAACCGCCAGCCCGAAACCCAAAGACACTTCATTTACTGTAAGATTACAAAGAAAAGTCTCAAATCTTCACGTTTATGAAGCTTGAACCTCCTAATGTTCAACATTTTTCCTTGAAGAATGACCAAAAAAAAAAAAACAGGTGGCAATTAATTTTCTTTTAATTGATTAATCAACTTATAATTGCAGCTCTACTCATATTAGATGCATACTTGTGCTAAATCCTCAAGATAAACTTAGGACCCCTTTGACATGTAAACCTTGCTTGTATGTACCTATGGATATGTAATTGTGGTTATAATTTGCAAAACAGGTGTTTACACCAAGAACAGAAATTTCCGCCTTTACAAGTCATCAAAAGCTGGAAAGAACGCTGCATTCACGGTGGCAGACGACAACAAGTTTGTTACCAAACACGAGAAGGGAATTTCTCCCGAGGAAAGTGTTTTCTTGGCTTCCTTGATCTGTAATTTGAGGTACATTGAGCAGCTTTACTTCACTTTTCTGAGTGCTAAAATTGTGCCCTTCATCAAACCAAACCTTTAAGAGTTTATTTATGTTTATCATTAGTTTCACAGGTCAGAAGATTCTTACGTGGGACGTCCCAGGAACAAAGGAAGCTAAAACCTTGAGGCCTCATTGCGAGCAGGAATCAGCCAAAGATCCAGGTAACACTGGACTGACATTGAGACTTCTGTTTTATATTGTGGATATATGTGCACATGTAGTGCATTAAATAATCGGTCAACATATCGATGTGTTTTCCAGTAATAAAAAGTTTAAATTTTTGTAACTTTTTTTCCTCAGACTTACTCTCTGGCTGCGAGTCGTCCCCTCATCGCGAAGTGGACAACTTTGTATTAACTGTGGTTAAAAAGGATGGAATACATGGAAGTAAGTGTTGGGGATGATACAGGATATGCTTTTGCAAAAACATTTGTCACTTTCAAATAGATCTGCAACGATTAATTGATTCGTCAATTGAAAGAAAACTCACGTCAGCAATAATCAATTTCAGTCATTTCCTGATTCCAGCTCCGTAAATGTGAAGATTTGCTTCTTTTATTCATCATTAACGACAGTAAAGTCTAGTGTGTTGGTTGGATGAAAGAAGCAATTTAAAGACGGCACTTTTATAGATCAAACATTTAATCTTGAAAATAATCAGCAGATTTATCAATAATAAAAATTAACATTATTTGCAGCCCTACTTTCAAAACACGCAAGTACTGATCATTTCCATCACCAATATGTTGCATGCATATGTTGTATGAAACTCGAAGAAACGGCTTCAGATATCTTGTACAACGTTTGACTAACAGTTAAAAGCCCAAAGATTTTCAGTTCATGATAACGACAGCAGAACAAACTTTGTTTTTTAATTAACTGGAACAAATCAACGGTTGGTATATAGTGAAAAGTGTTGATGGTTTTATTCTTTACCCAGCACTTTGTGATAGTATGGTATGTTACTATGAACATTTAGCAAGCTCCAAAGTGTGTGTATTAAAAACATCCTTTGTCAGAGTATAATATGCAAAGACTGATTCTATGTTTAATCCAACAGGCATCAGACGATGGAACTACTTTGCTGCTGAACAACTGCTTGTGTACGACATCGCAAAATATCGCTGGTGTGAAAACGTGGGAAGGTTTCACAAAAGCAACAACATCATGTACGTACGTTTGGTGTTTTTTCGACAGTCTTGACATGCTTTGTTTGTGCACATTTCTAATTTGGTCTCGTCCTCCTCTGCAGGATTGTTGTGGATCTCAAAGAGGAAGTGTGGTATCAGAAGTGTCACGACCCTGAATGCAAGAACTTCAGATCCTCAAGTATGTTATGACCTTTAGAACTGACTTTCTGATATACTTACAACTGTAGGAAACTGATCTGTCTTGAGATAATCATTTGTCATGTTTCCAGGTCACTCACTGCCTCAAGAGATCTGCGTCAGCTACATCATGACACTGGTTTGTTTGCTGGATTTTAACAAGCATCCTTTCTAAATAATTTGCCAGAAAATCCTGTTTGTTTTCTTTTAAAGCTCAAAACCCTGTTGCTCTCCACAACGTGCAGCAGTGTTTGATAACGCTTTCTGTTCACCATCAGGATGATGAAGACCAGGCCTACTTAATGGACGATGCTGGCAACATTGAACCCAGCCAGACACCAAACCAGGCCCAGCAGAGTAGCGTGTGTGCAAAGGGGTCTGCTGATGTCTGGGGAGACGGCCAGGAAGACCAGGACTATTTAGAGAGCCTGGAGGACTTTGAACAAAACAGCGGAGATATCTCTGATGAGCTTCTGCTCAAATGTATGGCAGATTTTGATTCCCGGTAGACGGTGAGGTTCATGTTATTTTTGCACCGACTGTGGAGGCATAAAATACACTTGGTTCACTTTACTTTAAGGCTCCAATTTAGCATTCATGAACAGCATATAATGTGTAATAAATTATTAAATTAAGTGATATTTACTAACACTTTAAATGTCCTTAGAGCTGCTTATAAATACGATATACTTTTTTAAATGACTAATTAAAATGCAAACAAAAATACATTTCTAGCCACCAAAACATTAAGAATTCATGGATTCCCTTCTAGGGATCCAATAGGTTTCCAGTTATAAAACACAGCTAAATCCCAAAGTTTTTTAAGAGAATTCTTTATTTGGTACAGTTGACAAATAAGATACTGTACGTATTACTCCAGCACAAAACTGCACCTTTGTCCTTCTCATACCATAACAGTCTTTAAAAAATAAAAGAAAAAGAATATGGCTTGAACAGTCAATGAAGCCTCAACATGATTAGATGTGTGAAACGATCGTAATTTAGTCAAAACATGTGAATTCACAACCCAACTTTGTGTCGAACAGCTGAAATGCCGCTCCGGTGGTTTCATGGACCATCAGTGAAAAGTAAAAGTGAAATGTGGACATGACGTGGAATTGATTTAAACAAAAGAAAACAAAAAAACACATTACCTGGTGCAGCTTTATCCCAAAACCTGTGGCACTAAAATTTGAAAATCTTAAAAGAGGAACTCCGTGTACAGTATAATAAAATTCACTAACATCCATGCAGTGTGAAAGAAACAAAAGCAAAATGGCACAAAAACTCTGTCAAGCAACAAGATTCCCGATAGGCCATCAACCAAATTGTGCACTAAAACACGCTTTATCCGTCCTTTAGCCTACTGAATTGAGAAACATGGGAATGCGCTACAAAGTATCAGGCATGATACTCTGCATACAAATAGACTTTTCAGCGGATACACTATTTACAGCTTCAATGATTACATTAAATATCAACTTAAATAGATAGCCAAAACATTAAATAGTCTGGTATATAAATACTCAATATCTGTCACAATTGTAAAAGCATGTTTATCGGATTTTTCCTGCAGCTCCCGACAATAAAAAGCTAATCCTTTCTGACCATGAAGAAGCCAGGCTTTAAAGGCAGTTAAGGCATAGGCAAGTCACATTTCTCCTCAGTAACACAATGACGTTTTCTGTGATGTTCCGCACTGATAAGCTGATAATAGCTGGGACAATTTAGTTGTACAGTTTCTAGATGAAGCGAAGACAATACACACTTAAAACTGAGACAGCAGTCCCCACAGGATAGTGAAGATCATCACTGGTAGAAAAATGGAGGGAATTCATCCTCAATAAACTATTTGGTTCTGGCTGTGTGCTCTACATGATTGTCACTTTCCCTACAGTCCACCTCAATCCCAGGTTAGATCTTAATTTTGGCATAGAGGTCATCAATTTGCTCTCGGAAGCAATTGCGAAGCTCAGTCCTCTTGGCCTTCAGAGTGGGTGTCAGCAGGCCGTTCTGGACAGAAAACATCTCAGGGTGTAATGTGATATCTCTCACCTGCAGAGAAAAAAAAGAGCAAAAAATGTATGAGTAAAAATATTAAATATAAATATTTGAGTCTGGCTGAAGCTACCAGTTATTTTCTTGATTCATTATTTGTTTGATAAAGCATCCAAAAATAGCGCAAAACCCAAGGTGATGTCTTCAAACTGCATTTTTGTCCAGTCCAAACAATAGAAAAGTAAAGCAGGAATGATTAAATTAAACTAAATGAACAAGCAGAGCTGTCAAACATTCGTTGGGTCCAGCTTCTTAAATGCATGGATTTGCTGCTTTTCTGAGCAAATGAAGAGTCTTTGGATTTTGGACTGTTGGTTGGACAAAAGAAACAATTTGAAGACATATTTTCCCGGAACCCAACGTCACTAAAACATTTTTTTTCCAAAACTTTGGACATTTTAAAGATTCACATTTAATCGTGAAAATAATTGACACTCCTGAAACAAATATGTTGCATTTAAAAATGTTTATGTTGCCAGATCAAATCCAGCAACATGAGAAAAGCAGGTCAAACATGGCAACAATCACCTGCTCAAAAGACTTGAGTCCTGCTTCCTTGCCTAGCCTCAGGATGTCCTCCAGGATGGCCGTCTTCACATCCTAAAAACAGTCAGAAAAATGTTAGCATTCAAGTGCATGTGAGGCTGCGTATTAGGGCTGCTGATAGTTTAAAAAAAATCTCACCTTGTTCTTGCACAGTTCAGAGTACGATCCTTCAATCCCTTTTTTCTTGATCCAAATAGGTAGAAAGTCTGGATCAGGTACCACAATACCCACCAGGCATGCCTGAAAAATATAACATAGATACCAGGAAGATCAGTGTCCCAAAAATTCACCAAACTAGAAACAGCATTGTTGCTATACCAATCTCATTAATTACTCACCTGTAAACTGTCACCATGAACAAATATCTGGGCCACTGGATCACTGAGATTGTAGACATTTTCTATTTTCTCGGGGGCGATGTATTCTCCTTGTGCCAGTTTGAAAATGTGCTTTTTTCTGTCAGTGATCTTAAGGGTGCCGTTCTGCAACAAACCGGGAGAGAAAAGCCTTGAAATTATGATACAAATTCAATGTCACTGAATGGATTTACCCACGATGTCAGTTAACGATGAATAGTGTCCTTCAGACTGTTCTGCTTACAGGAAGCCATTTGCCAACGTCTCCTGTGTGCAGCCATCCATCCTGGTCGATTGCTTCTGCTGTTTTCTCAGGATCTTTCAGGTATCCCTGGAATACATTTGGTCCTTTGACACACACCTAGGAGGATGATCAGAGATAAAAAGTAACACAAATGGATCAATAATGTAACCATACTAGTTGCATGACTCAGGGATCACAATGTCAGTCCGCATTAATTGGTCAGTCCACCAGACTGAATTAACTCAACGTACTGATTGGATTCCTTTGAAATTCTCTCCAGACATCTGTTTGATTATTTTCTGACCTTTCCTCTAGAACCCACCAGCTCAAACAGCTGGAAAATATTCTCAAAACTAAGATCTTAACATGGTAAAAATTAGGGCTGCAACTACAAAAAATATTTTCATTGTTGATTAATCGGTTGACTATTTTCTTGATAAATCAAGTAGTCACTTGGTCACAAATATTAAGAAAATTGGGAAAAATGTCAAGGAGAGTTTTGTCCTCAAATATCTTTGTTGTATCAACGCAAGAAATGATGTTTACTGTAATAGGCATAAAGAAACCACAAAATATTAACATTTAAGAAGCTGGAATCAGAATTATGACTCGATAGCAATACTTGGCAATTAATACAGTAGCAAGCTTCTCATTGATTAATTGCTGAATCTGTTGTTAACACATCAGCATGATAGCGTTGACACTGTGAACATGTTAGCTTACTAACGTCAGCTTTCAGCTTAAGGGCTGCCCACATGACCATGACTAAAAAAAATATCCGTTTCATATGTTGCTTGTGTTATTCCCGATCTTAAATTTTGTTTTGCGGCCCTCACTACACAGTAATAAAGGGATTTATTGTGCATTTCTTTTGGATCTTTTCATGAATTCAGCCTGATGTGCAGCTAGAAACGCAGACAAGGAGCCAGTTTAGGAAAAAAGCTACACCGGGTGTGTTCATTGTAATGAAGGATTAAGTTCATCAGCCTAAATTCAACAGTGTTGCCCTTAATGTTTGTGTCTACTAGTTCTCTGTATGGTGTTGAGGCATGTGATTTATCAGGCTGTGGCTGCACAGATGATTTTTGTTAGTGGGATCATTCCACAGTTTTGTCTCTTCAGTAGTGTGATTTTGTTTATAATTATACTACCAATAATAGTAAATAAAAAATTTGTGCTTGAATCTCCTGTTTTTGAGAACACAAATAAATACACTTTCTGATCCATGCATGTGTCTGATTGGTACTGAAGCACCTCCTCACCTCTCCCTCTCCATTGGCAGCCAGGTAGTTCATTTCTGCAACATCCACCAGTTTGACAGAGTTGCAGGGCAGAGGAGGACCGACGTGACCTGGAGACACAAAATACATAAAGTTCAGGTTCACAATTTCAAGAAATAATCATGGGTATTTTTAAAACACAAGGGGCAGTACATCAGAAGGATCAAGCGCAACAGTTAGTGGATGTGTGTAGCTTTCACCTGCTGACCAGTCCCCGGGCATTGACATGGTGCACCCAGCTGTACATTCGGTCTGACCATAGCCCTCATAAAACTGTGGAGCAGAGCATGTTTATTTTTAGTGACAGTCATGGAGTTAAAACAGTCCCAGTTATTGATAAATTAAAGTGTGGATGCGGCTCACCTGACAGCCCAGTGCAGCTCGTAGGAACGTCAGGATGGTCGGAGACACCGGAGCTGCTCCTGTGATCATGAGTCGGACACGGCCGCCCAGACTCGCCTGCAGAGTGTGAAACAAACAGGAAGACACACAATGTCAAACTGAAACACTGGCCATTGTTTCTTATACACAATAAAACCCTAATCATAATTATTAAAATTACAGTCAGGGACCTGGCACATGTGATTGGTGTTTATCTGACCTACAATAACAGCAACAGTCCTGTGCCTTTAACATATTGATACAAGTTTAATAGGATAAACCCCTTGAGATGAACCATCTCGTTTTCGAGGGGGTCCCAACATAACATATGAACGATGATAGAATCTAAAAGTACAAAAAAGAGGTAGTTATCATTCTGTGTGTGTTTATATTAGATTAAATCAGCCTTTATTGTCTGCCTAAGGAGAGATCTGTCTTGGCCATTTGACAGAAGACAGTAAACATGGTATCCTCCAGCAAACGTTCCACTGGAACATAAATATTAAATTTACATTTTTAAGAGCAAGAAGGAAAAGTGTGTTAGAGTTGATCAGAAACACGAAGCCTCTCCACAGCACGCTGTGTTTACCTGTACTTTCTTGAAGATGAGTTTGTCCCACATGCTGTCTTTTCTGACCACGCCACTCTTAAGCTCCGCCTCCTTCCTCCGGAAGGCAAAATCGAGCAGCCATCTCTTCAGTGGCGTGTTGGCTTGACTAAATACCTGTGGAGAATTTAAACAAGCTTATTTTAAAAAAAGCCTTTTGAACAGATCTGCTGAGGAGAATCACCACATTTTATGATTAACAAGGCAGTAGAGAAAATATGTTAGATAAATAGTGGATCAATTTGCATGTAAACATTTGATAAACTACATAAACACTTTGTCTGACCTTATCAAACATGCGGTTGAGAAGGCGTGGGACCACAGGGAAGACTGTCGGCTGCAGAGCTTTCAAATCATCCATCAAAAGTCGAATGTCCCCTTGAAAATAACCGATGCGAGCTCCATGGATGAGGACAACACCCTGATGGAAAAATAAATCAGAGCAACATTGTGTTCACCAGAGGGCAGTGTTACCTCTGAAGATTTCACTACATATCCACACATCCAGTGTTTGTCACTGAAGTCCATTGCTGTATTTCTTCAAGTTCAGAAGCCATTACAGGTCGTGCTACTTAAAAAGGTCAAAGGTAACTTTGACATTTATGAATTTAAATTCATAAAAACAGCTGAGAAGCACCAACACATCATAGCATTTTTGGTACCACTTCATATCACCACACACAGTTTTCTTACTCTCTTCAAAGCTCCAGAGGGCTGGATATAAGTTGATTCACGTTTCAGCATCAATACTGCAACATTTCTATATTCACATGCCTTATACTTTGAGGATAATAAACTTGTTTGACCTAATTTAAAAGATTTAAACCAAACTTTTCAAAAGGTAACAGTATTTTGTCTCATCATAAAAGCAACTGTAGAAGTATTGCGAATATAAAATACATTATAAAATTAACCGAGTTGCGGGAAAAAATATATCTCCGAAAGACAAAGCAATCAATATTATGAATCTGTCCCCAAACAAACTTTTAGTAGAGTTTTAGACACTCGGTGCTACGGACACATTTCAGTTGGTAATCAGAAAAGTATTTGACACCCAGCCCAACAGCTGAACAAGATAAAGTTAGAAGGAAATCATGAAAACATGCCACTAAGATTAACAGCGCACTGGTGCCATCAATATTCCAAAATCTCTCACAAGATGTTTCCTTAAACTTCCACTTACAAAGCCTTCTTATAAACACAGTTGCCATGTTGCTTAAATAAGAACCTAAGACTCAAAACTACAATTTAAATAAATCAACATGACTTCACTTCTAATTATTATTATGCATTACTCCTGATAGTAAACAAGTCCAACACATACCTGTACAACCCTCTCAAACATGTGAGCTAGAGGGAGATAGGATACATGAATGTCATCGAGGCCCAGCATGCAGTGCACCTGCGGGACACACACAAAAAAACAAAAAAACACATGCACAGATGCAGGTCAAGCACTGGCATACTGTACCTCCACCACCCTCTCAAACATGTGGGCCAAAGGGAGGAAGGAGATGAGCACATCTTTACTGGTGGGCTTCAGTACGCCCTGGACGGCAATATAGGGCCAGAAGAGGAGGAGGAAGATGGAATGAAGATGGGAGCAAGACAGGAGTAACAGAACAAGACGGACGGACATGAGTGTGAGTCTTGTACGAAATGTGCCATACAATTAAATTTGACCTGACGGATAATACTAGAAAACATTTGCGTCTTTACTACAGAGTACTGTCCTTTACTGCCTTTCCTCATCTTTGATCTTCAGTAGTAGTGTCCTTTTTTAGATGAGATTAACTGTAAAGTAAAACAGATGAGTGCTTGTTTGGTGTCTGTAGTCTTCATACATGGCACCAACAACTTCCACCAAGATAGAGGAGTTTATATGTTGCTTGAGAGGCAAAGCACAGAGGGGGGGGGGGGGGGAGTCTGAGATCATCTCCGCAGGACTGTTTCATCACTGGACAAATATTTGTTTTGTTTTTTGCATGTCTTTAGGTAACAATCACAATCATCTAGGGCGTTGCTTAACCTAGGATGCAGCGACGGTGTCCCTGCAAATCTTGGTTTGTGAGTGGAGAGGTGAGCCCTGACATTAAAATGTCTGAATCTGCAAAGGAAAAGGTAAAAGCTGCTAGCCTGTTAATGTTTGTACAGTTAGCGAATTAGTTAGTGTTGGAATAACTCGCTATATTTAGCGTGTAGTTTGCTAGCTTGTAGGAGGTTGGTGTTGTTTCATGCTGCGATGAGGAGAATGAAAACAGTACATGCACAGATAGCAGCAGGAAGCAGGGAAAAGGTGCCCAGTGACAGGATTTATACCAACAGTCTACATCTGTTAGTCAGACTATTATCTGATGGTTGAAATGCTTATTGCTGTGAGTACACGGCAATAAAGATGAAGCAGGGGACAAAAATCAAAATTTTTTTATCATCCCTCTTATGTATTTCAGCAGCAGGACAGTCAGATGATTCCGTTGAGAGAGAAATAAGTGAAGAAATCAAAGAAGAAGTTGTCTTAAGAACAAGGGGACCCAAATCAAACATACATTATAAAACAATGTCATCTATCTCAAGATTCAATACTTCAGTTTTACATGTTCCAGTTCTAGCTGGTGTGTTTGTTTACCTCTGTCATTCTAATGAAAGCTGCAGTGTTGGAGATTACATTTCCGTGAGTTAGCATTGCACCTTTCGGGTTTCCTGAAAGCAAAATGGTGATCATGATTATACATAAAAGTAAAAAAGAACATTTCCGCAAGATTGAGACAACTTTGATGAGTTGTGTCATTACCTGTGGTTCCAGATGTGAAGCAGATAATGGCGAGGTCCTCTGATTTAGGAGGCTGTAATCAGATCACAGATCTAACACTAGTGCACAAGAAGCCTGAACTGCTATTGCATTAGAAATGTGTGAAATGTTTTATTTAACAACAGCACAAAACCCTTATTATTTATGACTTGAGCTTTTTCTCGCATAGTCAACAGGTCGATCGTTCCTGTTCTGATCCTACTCACCACTGGTTTCTGGTAGTTGGCTTTCCCCAAGGCCTGAAAAAAAATACAACACGTACGGTGAGATATAGTGTCTGCAGGAAGTGCTGATAATAATCGTGCTTTAAAACACACAGCCCCTCTGGGCCCAATTTCCATTTAGTGGAACAACTGAATAACAGTGTGACTGGAACAGCAGCAGCAGGTGCAGCTCATTTTCATCAACATCTGCTGATGGTTGAAAATGGGCTCAGTGGATAAATTTAAAAAGATGAAGATGTGGTAGAGATGAGAAACAACTGAGATTAACAAGAGATCAGATGATGAGGTTGTTATTCTCACCTCAAACTCATTTAAACTCAAAATGTCAATGCCACACTCCTGTCCTCGGGTCACCAGGTCGGTGTCGAACACCTCCATGAGCAGAATCGTCTTTATCGTTCGCCCTTTTTCGCTCGCACAGTCCAGAATCATCCGGGCCTTTTCGGGTACGTCACAGATCACAGTTTTGATGGCGGCTGGAAAAACAAACGGCCCCAAATTAATTAACAGCTTACGTTCGTATCAGTATCGGTGTCCTTGATCTGGAGTGTTGCGACAGCGCTGCAGGTGGGTCTGCGGTGCCCTTTTGTGTACCTTTGTCAATGATGTAGCCGATGGCCTCCGTGCCGAGAGTGTCATACAAAGGTACCGCCACCATGGAGTATGTGTAACAGGCCAGCTCTGAGATGGTCCACTGAGAGAGAAAACAGACCAACATCTCAAAAATGTATTTGAAGTGGATGACAACAACTGCAAAGATCAAGTCAGGCCTTTTTTCTGATTATAGTTTTATCATTTTACCTCTAATAGAAATGTTAACAATATTGCTCTAATGCAATAAACGTGTTTATAGAATGACATATTTTACTAAGGAAAGTTCTAAGAATACCATAATACCTTGCGCAAATCATGGGAGCATCCTCCAGCAAGACCGTCACAAGGAAAACCAGCGTTTTCCAGTTTAACATGATACAAATCATCAATCATCTAGATCACAGATCTACACCAACTAAGTCTGAATGTACTTATAGCGAGGAGTGAACGATTCCTGACTATCTTTGCTCGACAGAATTGTGCAACAAAAGATACTGTACCTCTGGTCTGTTCTGGGAGAAAATGCCGATGAACTTGTCTCCTGTATGAGAGTGTCCTCTGTGAAGGAGAGCAGAACCGATGTGCTCCGCTCTGTCTAACACCTGAGGGGGGGGGAAGAAAAATTAAAGGTTCATAGCTGTGTGATGTGGACATGCAGAACATTAGATTTCCATGTCTGTGGTCTCACCTCTTTATAAGACTGCCACTCGTACGGCTGGTTTGGCTTCCTCGATCCGAGACAAGGTCCATCATCTGCGACAGAAAACAAAGCTCACTTTTATTACGTTCACTTGAAGGATTGTCGTGTTAAATCTCTCAAGGAGTGTTTGACTATCTGATACCAGAACAAACACTCACTTGATACTCGGAGCCCTCGTAGGAACACCTCATACATTGTGAGCGCATCGCTGTAGTAGTGTGTGAGCGGCTCGACGCCGTCGTTCAGCACCGACCTTCTTGCACGTTCCCCACCCTAGCAGGAAAAAAAATAAAGGAGTTATGAGAAGTACAGTCAGATCCTGTGAGAGGATGGTGAACACAGATTAATTTTGTGGCATGTTACTCATGATAAAAGCGTTACTTTGGTGATATTTTGACACACACATGGGTCTTGTATTGCGCACAAAGCAGCATTTGTAGTTTCGGCTGAAATGTGTCTTGTGACACTGACAATGTTACGGCAGATTTCTTTAAATCAAGGCTCTCTTGTGCATTACATCATGTTACATGCAACTTTGGCATTTTGTGGGCAAAACTTGCAAAAAATGTTTTTTCTTGCAGGAAAGTAAGAAGTTCATCACCAAATGTGTGAATTACTTCTGTAAGGATCCTGTGTCTAAATCAATGTTGCCTGATGAAACATTGAGGGCAGTACTTTCCTGTATTCACAGTTGTTCTATAAAACAGCAGACAGGTTCACGGTTTTCATTACCATCAGGTCATGTTACAAAAGTTTTATCCTTCTGTGATGAAGGGAAATCAAATAATGGTACTTTTATGATGCCGTTTATTTTGGAACATTCCACTAATTCATCCATTCTGGTAAAGAATCTTTATTAGACAGACACTTGGGTTTCTCTGGATGCTCAGAGGACTCTTAATTCTGCCCTCAGACATTCAAACGTCTGTATTGAAGCACATGGCACTAGCAAAAAAAAAAAGATTTAATGAAAGACTGGAGGACACAAACTCCACCGTGCTTCAGAATATTTTTTTTTTTTTACAGTTATTCAAGTTGAGAAACTGATTTAATAATTCGTAATGTCAGCATAAATATGAAGATTTTTGGGGTCCCTTTTTCAAAAACTGGGCTCAATTCAACCCACATATGTATAAATACATATATCGTTTTTTTTCTTTACCCCTTTTCTTACCACTTTTCTTGATGGTTTGCGCTTAACAACCACATGGGGATAGTTAAGATGAACCTGTCTTAGTTACTTGTATCCCTTCTCCTGGGTGTGTTTGTGTGTGTGTGTGTTTAAGTTTGGTCTAAGATGTTTATATGAAGCGATCCATGTCAATACAGTAACATTCAGAATTACATTGAGGCTTGTATTTGCTTCTCTTCGTTTTTAAAATTGTTTGTGTAGTATCAGCCTTTGCAGAGTACACATGGAAGTTTCATATCTACTGATGTTATCATGATAACAGATATTTGCATGTTTGGGTCACACACACAGTTTACCTTCATACACCATGACTACCGCGGACTAACACATCTCTGCTGGACCTTAGATTGTTGCTAAACACAGTCACTGAGTCAGACCATCATGGGAAATTAATGAAATGCAACTAATAGTTTACAGTATTTGTGAATGCTTTACAGAAGAGTTATAAACCATTCATTATAAGTATTGGGGTCGCTCCTCTTTTTGTCTTTGAATCTAGTAATAATACACTCAGAAATGTTAATTAAAAAGAGGTAGCTGAAAAGAGAAAGAAAGCAAGGATTCAGCTGGTGGAGAAAATTCTTCTTAATGTCTTAAAGACCTAGCTTTGGTAAATAATTCATTCAGTTTTCATTCATTCAACTCATTAACCCTAAATTAAATCATCAATAACAACTAATAAACCCACATAAAGGATAGGGAAACGATTCAACTGATTACTTTACCAGCCCAGCCAACTTTAACCAGAATGAGGTGAACTTTTAGCATTTTCAGCACTTTAAGCGTGACAACGACTGAGGACGTTTCAGAACTTCCTGGACAGCATCCCATTAACATTCCTGCTGAATGAGCTCTGCTGTCCAGCTTTCGTTCTGCACTCCAGTAGTTGCATCATGCTTCAGTTATTCCTCCAACAAACAGCTACAGTTACAAGATGGATATGTAATCTTTTCTTACCTATTTCATGAATGAATTTAAAACATTTCATACGACCACGGCTCACAGAAAGAAAGAGATCACCTACTGGTATTTCCACTGACTGCAGGCCGAGGTCGCAGGGCGCCTTGAGGGCTTTCGGCCGGGAGGCGAACCAGTAGGTGGTGAGTGCTGCGAAGGCGCCCATGCCCATGAGCGCGTTGGTGGGCAGGCCGCGGACGTACTGCCGAAGATCATCCAGCTCGGGAATCCGCAGCTGTCTCAGGACTTCCTGAGCCTGCATGACTGTTCTGCACTGAGCCTGCAGGGAAACACAGGCAGAAAGATTCTAACATTTGGAAACTACTCGTCTTTATTCTGCACTTCTTTTCTTCTTCTTCTTCTGTAATTATTAGTACTTGGTAAACTGCCACTTACAATCAAAAGGAAACTGTCAATAATGCTCTTCCTACAGAGTGGGGTGATACAGCAGGATGTGCTATTCTATCTTTTATGAATGGGTCTCTTGTTTCAGACCATTACACAGCAACATGACAGCCCCCCCCCCCTTTAACGGAAGAATAAGAACAGTGGTCCCATTCAGGGTGACAGGCAAATTCTGTTTGTGTGTGTCAACATGTTCACAAATGCACACAGTCCTGAATATACTCTATGCAAAAAGTCTGTCTTTTCATTTATTTACATCAACTCATTTTGAACTTCTATAATCTTTAGAGCTGCTACGATGGAATAGTCGAGCAGCTGCCAAATACTAAATTAATCATCAACTATTTTGATAATCAATCAGTTTGAGTATCTTTCTAAGGAAGAAGAGAAAAACTCTGATTTCAGCTTCTTAAATGTGAATACTTTCTGGTTTCTTTACTCCTCTGTGACAGAAAACTGAATGTCTTTGGGTTGTGGATGACACAAGACATTGGAAGATGTTATTTTTGGCTTTAGGAAACACTCATTGAGAGATTTCAACATGTTATAGACCAAAATGATTAACTGGGAAAATAATCGACAGATTACTTGACAAAGACTCGTTAGCTGCAGCCTTACTACGTTTTAAAAAAGAGCGGCAGTGACAAGGTGATTAATCGATAAGTCTATTTACAGAAAAGAAAATCAGTTAATTGTTTATCATTATCATGTTAGAAAATCAAAAACATTCTCTTGTTTCAAGGTTCATTAATGTGATAAACGTCCTCAGTTACAGTCTGATCAAACGCCCATTGTTTTTGCAGCATTATTTATCTGAGACTTTCATTTCTTCTGGTCACTGCCAACCTATTGACACAAAGCAGTTTTTATACCCTACTACAGCAGTGATGTGTACTTATTTCTGGCACACTGATGTAATATCAGAGAAACACACCGTATGAAACTAAAATAAAGCTTGAAGGAAAGATCCACAGTGAATCACGCAGTGTTCAGCCCTGTGATTCAGTCATGATCCACCACTTCAGAGCTACTTCAGAGAAGTCTCAAGTCTTTTTACATAATAGAAACAAATCTTGCATCATTTCCTAAGGCCCTTCTAACCTTCGTCTTAAAGATCCCATCAACACGTCCTTGAATATAAATAGCTCATAAATCACCCCTTAAAACATGTTTATCTTTTCGTTGTCCATCTTTTGTACGTTCAGCTTTTCTTGTATTTATACTTCCTTTAAAAGAAGTCAACAACCTCTTGGCCGTTTAATGACTTGTATGTAAAAAGAAGATCATTATCGTCGATTGTTTAGAGCACAAATTGAAATACTGGCAGTAATGTGTTGTTTGAAAGCACAAGAGAAAACAGCCTTTCATTCACTGAGTCCTCTGTTCAACGAGATCTGTAAGACCATTCCTTCGAGCTCCCTTTATGTTTAAAATCCATAAAACTAAAAGAAGTGATCCGTTTTCAAAGACCAACCTCTAACACAAACTCAGACGGTTGAGAAATACGCTGCTGAATGACAAGCGCTTGTACGTCTGCCATTGTCTCAGCCCCGCACTTCCACAAATGTTGTACACGAAAAGGAAGATGTGCTCTCCTACTCAACAGCTGTGCACTTGGAAACAAAGACACGGGAAGGAAACATGACTCCACACACATTTTCAGATCACAAGCCTCTGTGGAGAGATGAGGACACAGATACTACACACCGGCTGCACTGAGCGCTCCACGCCTCGTTTTTTCTGAAGGAAAGTGAGGCTTTCTGGTTCCGGATGATTTAGAAATGACCTCATTGGGAGGAAACCGTCAACACTTCAAAGTCCTGGATATATGGCGGCTCCACTATAATTTTAATATAACATTCACTGCTCATTTAAAAATGCAAATTGGATGAGCCTGTGGTGAGAAAGACCAATTTAAACTCTGCAGCTGATACATCCAACCAGGAATTATTCTTTTATCATCACATCCAGATATAGAAACATATTCATTAATAACTCTTTCTATTAACCATGCAGATTCGTTATCAGACTTGGCGGCTTTATGTACTTTGTATTCAACTAATGTGACCTCTAAGTCAGATGGTAGCAGCCCCGTACGTGAACGAACAAGTGAACAACCGCCATGGAGGTAACAATTGACTTCTCACCTACTTCTATTATTAACACCGAGCCCATGACTCAGCGCCGGTGCCAACTGGGACAGAAGTACATGACAGCTTCCAAACAGGCAAATTTTCCTTAATTGGCACTTAATGAGAATTTAAGTAAATCGTTAAATGTGCAGAAAGATCACCTCAGTTTCATGATAAACTTCATTTTTATAGTCAAATATCAAAACAAAGACAACAAAAGATTCATTTAGGCTGTTCAATGTAATTAATTATATCTGACATCCATAAAAAAATAATAAAAAGAATGAAGAACTGAACATTAATCTTCACAAATGCTCCACTAAGTCTTACAGGTGTTACTATCAGCCACAACTATGAATGTCAAGCAATCATCACACCACTTGCGTGTTGGTAACCGGACACAATTAAACACAGCGAAAAGAAACACAGCACTGACTGACAAAATCAAGGCACAACAATAAATCTCTGTATACTCACAGTCCCACAGTGTGTGCGTCTGAAGAAAAGTAGGGACTGTACTGTGTCCAGAGACAGGGAGAGTTGTGGTTATCTGGAAGGCCCTGCGCTGCTGCACTTGCTATTAGAAGGACTCACACTGACCTCTAATAGACCTCTGAGGTTCTCACAACTATGAATAGCAGAAACACGCCCCCTTCAAACAGAAACACAGACGCGTGAGGCACGGCTGGCCACTCACTGGAGGGCAAGACAAGTGGCAGGTTGATTTTCAGACACATCTACTGTACTGAGATTCTGGTTGTTGTGTATTTGCGCCTTTAAAGCCTTAAAACTTTCTTGTTTTACCTTTCGCTGCTTTCTTTGTGATTAGATTTCTGTTTGCCTGTTGTTGTTTCTTTCCTTTTTTGAGTGTAAAGCACTTTGAGCTGCATGTTTTGTATGAAAAGTGCTATAAAAATATTGGTACTATGACAACACAATTAATATAAATATACACTGTAAAATCTGACAAGGTGATCTTAAAACTATTTCAAATATTCAGAATTGATATGTTATTATTACGATTTTTTTTCACACTCGCGAAAACATCTGCGTGTAAAACTAGTTTAAAATACGTGAAAGCTGCATGCTCAATGAGACCAATCTGAGTGATTCAAGCATTTTTCAGTGATGTTTATCCAAGACTGAACAACCAGCGTCATATCATACGTTATCTGGACACAGTACACGCAATTCTTCTGTTGCTGAGCATCCGAACTGGTGAAACTAGTCCAAGGAGGAATTACACACCAATTACAGGAAGGTCTTTGTTTTCCACATAATAGATATGTTGACAAATCACAGACAGACAATCTCTGAGTATGTGAGCACCAACACTGACTAAACAAATGAGTCCATATCTGCAGATTCCTCAGAGTCGAAGATTGATAACATGTTTATTTCCCAGTTAATTAAAGTTGTGCTGAAATTCAGACCTTATTTTTGTAATGTTTTCAACTGCGATAAAGGGAAAAAACTGGGTATAAACAATTTTGCACATTTTGTAAATTGATTTCCTGCTCATGTTTGCTACAAAGTAAAAAGTCTGAGAACAAAGTTGGTGTTATCAGCTGTGACTGTAGCAAAAGAAACACACATGGATCTTTGTGGAGTGTGACAGAACACATATTAAAGCACTGAAACATAATGGTGGGTATTATTTATAAAATCCTATAATTGTACATTTAGTCACTTGTGGCTATAAATTCTGGGAAAACATCAAGAAAATTCAAACGTTTCTTTACTTTCCTTTAAAAACACCAGATAGTATGTCAGAGAGAAAGACGTCAGCAGAGGTGACTAAATGAAACGTGAATACAACTTGAAAACATTTACTCCCATTCACCCATGCTATTCACATCTTTGATTCTGTTTTGACTGAGAGACACACAGTGACAGAAATCACATACTGAACATTCAGCTGGTGTTTCTCACAACTCACAGTAAATATATCACCCATTCCATTAATCAACAGAAATATAACCAATGGGTTTCAAAATAATTCATCCAAGTGATTTATCAAATCACACAAAGGTTACTTAAACCTTTAACAACTGTCAAGATTTACTTCTGCATCTCTTTGATATACCACAAAAATATTGAATTGCTACATCGATTCTTTTCATTTTTAATTAATCTGCCGGTATTTATGAATCCTTTAGCCTATGAAACTTTCTGTTAAATGTGATTCACAACTTTGCAGAGGGCCTGGGGATGTCTTCAAACCAAACCCAAAAATATTCAGTTTGTCGATAAATATGACAGAGTGAAGCAGAAAACCCTGTTTTTAATTTACTAAATTACTAAAAACAATTACCTGTCAATGTTCTCATTTTTATTTTTTACATTTAACAGACTAATTAGAACATTTAGTAATTAAAAGATTAAGCAATAATGAAAGTATGGTTCAGCAGTAGTGTTACTCGTCACTGAGTCGTCCTTGTCAAAATACCCAACACACAGCTAGCAAATGTCATAATGTCGCTGCTTGGCTCAGAGCAGTTGAAGGCAAAAGGTACTCCAACTGTCCCCCCACCACCACCACCTCTACTCTCCATACTTGGCCTGGGAAGATGACAAGCCAATGGCAGAGCCAGCTCGCCAGTCACCCCACACCCAGGCACACGCAAGACATAGGAGAAAGAGGCGTAGAGGGGGACTCAGGGCAGCTGGTTCATTTGACACATAACAGAACATCAAGCCTGCAGCCTGGGATCAGACCACAGCTGTAGGTTTGAAACAACCAAACAGCAGGAGGTGACAGGAAAAATAAAACTAAGGTTGGTCAGTCACACTGGATTTCCTCTTTGTGGAGACGCCTGAAAGCAAAAAGCAGTGTGACCCCGATCAGCTAGTCAGCTTGGGTGTTGAGTGTAAAGTCAAACGATTTAAGCTCATTATAACAACCTTAACACTGGAGGATTAACACAGGGAGCCTTTAAACAAACTTTACTTAATCACATCACGGCAAGATGGTGGCCTCCAAATCTCATAACCGGCTTCCTCTCGGCTTCTACATGAATGTAAGCTAGTATACATCATGCACATCTGAAATACTTCTGGATTATTTGATACATGTTACTGTAGTAACAAAGGTGTTTAACACTGAAGGAGTTGGGAGGGAGGTGCCTTTATAAATCCCCCTGACACCGAGAACACAAGCACACAAATGTACCCAATGGAGCCCATCAAACAGTCTGTGATTCCATTGTAAGCATGTCCAGCTAAGTATCTTATAACTAGGGCTGGTTTAAAAACGTAAGAATGGAGATTCTTATCTCGCACAATTCACAATCCATTCACAAATGTCACAAATCGATTTTCAGTTAGCTGCATGATGGTGACAGACTGAAAAAGGCGGAACTATAGGTAGTAATGCATGAGTTATCTTGAAGTTTCTAACAAAACACACACACTCACATTCATTCAACATGTTAAAACTCTTGTGAAGAGAATATCTTTGGTCTGTTTTACCTCCCTGTTTGTGCTCAGCGACGTGTACAACCATGGAGCCCACGGAGCTAAAAGCACAGCAGAGAGGCTCCTCTCACTGCTGGACTTAAAAACACAGCACACCCCTGTATTTTGTAACATACATACATGCTTGCATGTTTGTTGGTTTGTCTGCAGGATAACACAAAAAACTGCTGAATGGATTTAAAAACAAACTTGGATGGTGGATGCGTCCCCGGCCAGAACAGACCCCATTAACATTTGGTGCAGATCCAAATTCTTAAACATTGTGAGAGAGCGTTTTTTAGCAGTTTTGTCTATTTCTCAGTTAATTAAGTATGAATCTTGATTTTTTTAAAAAACAGGTACATAGATCAGGCTTGGATGAATGAAAGGGGGCCCTTGTCATTTTAGTTTGGTTTGTAGTAACAAGAAAACGGCATGATAATGTAGAAATATCAAGTTACAATGTGAAAGCGACAGCATCAAAATATGCAGATTATGGATCACAAAGAGGAAGCATAGGACAACGATTCCTGGCCCTGGAAGACACATTACAGTATGGTGTAGCTGCTGCGGTCCAGCCTTTTAAATCCTGCAAACTTTTACACGACAAAGAAGCCGCACACAATGGTTCACTATCGATTCTGTTCTAAAAATGTAAAATGTTGACATCTGAAATTCACGCGTTATTGACCGAATGGATCTTGTTGTTAAATCTGCTTCATTTGAGCTGCCGAGACCTCATTGATAATTCAACAGTTTTACAAATAGTAGAGCACGCCCTGAAGGCAGTAATCCAAATAGGATGAGTCAATATGTGCGTGTGAAAAAGCAGTGGCGTATAGGTTTACACAGACATAGAATGAGGATGCCCCGAGGCAAATGAAGACTCGAAAGACAAGCTGTAAAAGCAGGAAGAGGAAGAGGAACAGGACAGCCTAAACCCGCCCAGCATGTATGTGCTGAATGTGGCAGGCCAACTGCCACAGAGAAACAAGTCACAGAGATATATGGTGATGACTGTCACCGCGCCGCTGCTGGATGGCTGCTGAAGCTCATGTTGTTTCGGTGTGACGTCCTTCATCTGCTCTGTCCTGACTCGTGTCCATCCTCCTCCGGTCACATTTAACCCTGGTTTTAGGACACAAAGGCTGACCTTGCACAAGACAGCCACGCTCAAGACCGCAGGTCCCGACCTCTCTGTTGAAATCACACACTCCCAGTCACATGGTCACACGGCAGAGACATATACGGGGTAGGGAGGGTGGAGGATGGGATTTGTGAAGTGGAACAAAGGTCACGCACCCTTCAACGGCTACCAATCAGGCATTAGGACACATGACCTCTACACTGCAGGTCAAAGAAAATATACTGTCGTTTCTAACCTAATGTTCAAGGTTAAAGGTGTTTTGAATTTCTTTCACAGTGGCCATCACAAAAATGAACTGGGGAAAGTGGAACAAATTCTCAAAAACTGTCAAATCCATTTCCTTCCTCATAAGACATTTGCAAAGTCGATCTTCTAAAATGGTCCATTTGTGGTTGAGCTGCTACACAAACCTCACGCCACCACCAGCTGTCAATCAGCTGAATGTCGTGAGGCCATCAGTAGGAATATGAATCATGTCCTCGTGTGCATGAACTACTGACAGTATATAAAGATGGACGACACGATATCTCCCCAAACGTGAAGCCAAATAACTGTTGAGTTTTATTTAATTTCGTTTTTTGATTCTTTACAAAAAGCTAAGCCCTCCTCGCAGCACCCAATTCCCAGACAGTTTTCTGACTGTACTGAATCACATTTTTGGGGCTTCAAAAGGTTCAGTGAAAATTTGTATATTTGACAACTATTTCCCCCAACTCGCCAACATTATTTACTTCTCCTTCCTATGCAAAAACTAGTATTATCGCCTCCTAGCAACTTTTATCCTATTAAGACATCTGTGTAAAATTCTGTTCAAACTAACAAATGAATTGTTCATCCTTCAGTCCATGTGGACATTTGTGACAAATTTGAAGTAATTCCCTGAAGGTGTTCTTGAGATATTGCACTCACAAGAATGGGACAACCCTCTGAAGTCATCATTAGTGTCTTTGAAAGAAGATTAAAAACTCTAGCTCACTGATTTGCTTACTGCTAGTTCTTCTGGCATAAAATTAAGCTGCAACCATTATTTTCATTACTTAAGTCATTTAGTCTATAAATTGTCAGAAAAAAAGAACATGCCATTATCAAGGTACCATAAATACCGCACGACTACTTATTGCAACTTTCGTCAGAGTTATATACATTGATGACTGGATGAGATTAAATGCACAAAATGGTTCGAGATATAAAGTAATCTTTTCCATCATCACACTCTAGGGGGAATGAGTTTTTTAACTTCCGATTATTTTCCGAGAATGGGATGATTTATTTTAAATATCTGAGGAAAAAATTCCACTGGAAAATCATCTGGGAAGACGTCATCCACAGTCGTTTACTCTTGGATTTGAAGCCAGTTTACGGAGCAGATGGTCAACTTTGTTTCTTTCACATGATTCTTTTAAATTCAATTTAATCAGTTAGTGACCTGAGGAGAAGTTGGTGGGGTGACTTCGCCCCGAGCTAAAATTCCTGCTGTAAAGGCCTCACATGAGAACCACCCCTTGATTGTTGTGTAAACGTCAGCCGGCTCAGGCGTAAACACGCCATCAGCCCCAAAACAGTCAGACAGGCTGATGCTGGTACTCTCAAATGACCACAGCAGAGTGACTGGGCGAATCTCAAAACCACAGAGTGTCTCTGTTTGCTCTCATGAAAGCTGCTCCTGTACTCAAGGGCAAAAAACACATGATTGAGGGTCCACAGTGGCTTTTATGATCCTTTCCGTGTCTGTAATGTAACTGCTCATGTGACTGCACACCAGGGCCCGAAGAGCATAACCTAGTCTTTTAAAAATGATCTTAAACAGGGAGGAAGACGACAAACACCCACTGGAGCTACATTCCACAGATTCCTGTCGGAGGAAGTTTGCCGTAGCACGCAGTCATCGGTACCAGGAACACCCCCGATCTGCACCCCCTCCCCTAAAAGAGTGTATTGTTATTCAGCAAAACACACACCCCTGTCAGCCGATTCATGGTCCCGACATGAAATAAGGAATGAGTGCGAGAGTCTCCAGATGTGCTGACTGTGTTGCTAGTTAAATACAAATCACATAGTCCCCATCTCTCTCTCCCACTCCCCACTTATTCCCTGTTTAATTCCTGTCTAATAGTCTGTCCACCTTAGAGTACCAACATGTTTATCATAACAAGGAATGGTTCGGTATATTAGCTGTTACTCAATTTGCTTTATTGCAGAGAGATATATTAACATCAGTAACACTCTATTTCTGTACGCCGAGTATGAAGCTAGACTAGAAACAGGGACAAACAGCTTGGCCTCATCTGAGGTTCCCATATCTGATAGCACATGCTGCCGATTTCTCTTAGAATGTGGAAAGTCCAGGAACAAACGGTTTTATTTCCATCCATAGCAGCTGAAAAAATAAATGCAGAGGGAGTTACAGAAGCTGGTGGAACAGCGGTGTGCACGGACGTGACGTCGTGACTTTGGCTCCCTATAGAGCTGCCAAGTGGGAGGAACCGTTTCAGACGGCCATGGCTAAAGAAGTGAAAGTCACATCAATTTTTCATAACTTTACTCGCCATTTAAGTCATTAGTATAAAGTTTTAGGAACACCATTCCAAAATACACAATTCTTCAACAAAAAGCAGAAGCAGACCAGCTTGGGTACATAAAAATCCTGTTACGTGTGCCACTAACGGCGGGGCGGATGCTTTCTACATTGTACAAGAAAAACAACCCTGAAATCAAGTGTGAACGGACAGACGTTAAGTTGATGGATTGCACCGGTGTTGGGTCAAAGTCTGTCTCTTACCACCGGGACTTAAGACGCTTCAAAACCGGCATGCTTCCCACAAGATCAGATCAGTAAGCAACCAAACGTGCCAACTTTTTTAATGAAACCAGGTGTTAAACTATGTTTTAAAAACGTTTTTCCTTTCACCAGGTCGCATTCTGACTTATCCAGCCGGGATAAATTCATGGACAATTTACATTAACACTTATCTTTAAGGTGGCGTGCTGAGGATGAATTAAGAAGTCTCACAGCCTGAGGGAGGAAGCTGCTCTGTAGTCTGGTGGTACCGCACCACAACGATGAGCCAGTTTACATGAACACAATAATCCATTAACTGGGAATATTCAGGTCATGATAATAATCTAAATCATGACGTTAAACTGTTTTTTCACTGGCTGGATGCGCGTTTGGTGCGGGGACTGGTGGGAGAGAGTGGTGCTCAAGGAAAAGCTCAGATGGAGAGAGAACATTTCTGGATGTTTGTCAAACTATGTGACCTGATGACTGATGACGCTCCGACGAGATGACAGTGCGTACCACCATACTTCTAAAAATGCGAGTAGCAATTAGGGCTGCACGATACAGCCAAAAAGATATATTGCGATTGTTTTGAGAGATGTTGCGCTATAATTCATTGCGATTCATTTTACATCACAATGGTCACTGCCACTGAAAAATGTGATAAATTGTGCAGCCCTTGTAGCAACAGCGTTGTACAAGCTTGGTAGCTGCGGAGAGTATAGGCTGACCAGCTTTGCATTTTAACAACATCCGGTTTTCTTTTATGTTTTCGGACATGCGCAGATGTAAAAGAACAATAGAAACCAGATTAACAGTTTACATGCACCAAATAAAAACAGAATATCGGTCATAAAAGTAGTTAATCGGATTCTTCATAATCTGATAACAGCTTTTATCTGATATGGCATATCGCACTAGGCTGTTTACATGACCACTTAGCTGAATAATCCGATAACTCCATGAATCAGGTAGTGATCGGTTTATTAGTGAACGGGGTCAAAAGACCAGAATCCACAAACTATTAACGCTCCTTGTGGAAGCATCAAGTGTTTATGTATAAACTGATTAAGGACACAATTGCAGATGAATGTGAACGGTCTAGTCCAGTGGTGTCAAACTGATCCAGTAAAGGGCCACTGTGGCGGCAGGAGACGCTCTTGCTTGGTTGGAATGAAACACACCTGATTTGGATCAGGTGTGTTCTTGCTTGGTTGGAATGAAAACCTGCAGCCACAGTGGCCCTTTACTGGATCAGTTTGACACCACTGGTCTAGACTACCACAGATAATGATGTAATGTAACTTTGCCTAAAAAAAAAAAAAAAAAAAAAAAAAAAAAACGTTCACTTTACAAATAAGTGTTAATAGTTTGCTGAATAGTGACAGCATGGAGTGGAAAAACAACCACGTCCTCCTCCGCAGGGTGCAGTTCAGACCTGACTTCCTCATTTGTGTGCGCTGGGGCGGATTGGTTTTGAGGTTACCAGGTCAGACACATGCTGAAATAAACTGTTGTGGCGGGTGGGATGCCAAGACTCTGCGTTTGGATAAATGCTTTCATTGTTCCTCTTCTTATCTTATTATTTAAAAAAGAATACACACACAACCAGCGTGCTGCGCAGGAGGAAAGTAGGTTAGACGGAGATTAGACAGGAACAAGTTTAAAAAACAAAAGTGTTGATTCACTCACACGGTGTCTAATCAGCCATGATGCTACGTGTCCATATATCTGATTACATTCTCAGAGGAGCGGCGTCATACATGCGCGGGGGTTTTTCTCTCTGTGATACAAGCGATGAGCACACTGTATTCTGATTACAACACATGACTGAACATACCGTCCATTGTGAGATAACGAGAAATGACGATATAATAGAGACGAGGAGGAGGACACACAAAACGTGGCTCGACTCTGGTCTATTTTAAGAAAACAATAAAGCAAAGAGCAGCTCTTTTTTTCCCCCCGACGTCTCGTTAAATGTCACGTTTTCAACAAACCTCTGTAGATAACACAGAAAACAGTCGACGCTGGTGTTCAGGTGAGTGCATGAAGGCTGTATGTGAGCGTGTTTGTCTCCACTAACCTGTGAGCAGCAGCAGCAGATCCGGAGACTTGAACCTGGTTCTTGAGCAGCCAGCAGCAGTAGCGGCAGAGCGGTCTACATTTTGTTCAGCTGGTGCTGCTCTCGGCCAATCAGGAGCGAGCACACGTGTTGCTTCGCCTAAAGTTTGAGAGGTGCGCTCTCATTGGTCGGTATGCTGAAGTCGAAGACGTGGGGACTCAAGTTCTGTGCTGGAGTTCTGGGGCCGTATTTATCAAGCGTCATAGAGTGCCATTTTACACTTAAGTCCTGAGAATTTGTGAAATTTAGTCCTACTCTCAAACTTAAGAATAAAAGCTATTTATCAACTTTCTTAAGTCTAAGAATCACTACTACTCTCCCAGATATTTAAGAGACCTCCAGAGGTGTCCTAAGTGGTTAGGAGTTGCCAGCAGGGGATGGCACTGAGGCGAGATTGATGCCCGTTGCCTCACACGAAGTGCTTGCGCCTATGGAGGACCAAACCTGACATAAGTATAAATAAATAAATAAATAAATAAATCCATAAATGCATAAATAAATACATGAATAAATGCTTAAATGCATAAATAAATAAATAAATAAATGCTGAAATAAATGCTGAAATAAATACATGCATAAATAAATGAATAAATAAATGCTGAAATAAATGTATAAATAAATAAATAAAAGTATAAATAAAAGAATAAATGCTTTTTATTTATTTATACATTTCTGTTCACCTACATTTATTTATTTCTGTATTTCTTTTCACCTACATTTATTTATTTCTGTATTTCTGTATTTCTGTTCACCTACATATATTTATTTCTGTATTTCTGTGTCCATATGTAAATGAGGAGGTAGGAGGTCCTAACCTCAGTCAAGAGCATGATTGGTTACAGGAGTGTGCCCGATGAGGGTCTACTACTTCTGCCTTACTAGCAGCGCTGATTCCTGTACACTGTACAGGAATGTTGCTGGCTACCAGCAAGCCCGCTCAGCTAACTGTTAGCTGCAGTTGTTGACATTTGTTCATGTAGCTCTGGTTTAGTTATGAATTTGACTAGCGTTCATTTTAACTTGCGAAGGTCCCAGGTGTGCTGGTGGTGTGGTTTGAGAATCCCGTCTGGAGAGAGAGGGATCCTCAGCCGCTAACCAGGAAAAACGTTCTGCTCATCGCTCCAAGTCATGTATATGTGTATTCTAGACGAGCGCTACAGAGCACAAATCGTCCAAAAGTGCATGTTGTCGGTCTCATATCTTTGTCGTGAATGTCTGCACTCTCAAATAACTCATGGGTGGAACAGGCTGAGGCATTTGTTCACGCCAAGCGGCTCGAGAGCGGCGTGGAGACCCCTTTTAGCTCTTATGTTAGCTGTTAGCTGCTCGCTGTAGCTCAGCGTCCAGGCTACCTTGTGACACCGGTTACCATCGGGTATTTTTCATTCCGCACTGTTCAAATGGTCGCTTACCTACGCTACGCTCTTAGCGCTACAGCGAGCAGCTAAAAGCTAACTAGCAGCTAACTGCTAACAGCGGTGTCCACGCCGCTCTCGAGCCGTTCGGCGTGAACAAATGCTTAATACTGTTCCACACATGAGTTGTTTAAGAGTACAGAGATTCACGACAAAGATATGAGACCGACAACATGCACTTTTGGACGATTTGTGCTCTGTAGCGCTCGTCTAGCAGTGGTTTGCAAGTCGCAGCCCCGGCTTCTCAGTGTGGATAGAAGTGTTCAAGCCACGTCAAAACGAATACACGTATACATGACTTGGAGCGATGAGCAGAATGTTTTTCCTGGTTAGCGGACATGGCTCTCCAGACAGGATTCTCAAACCACACCACCAGCACATCTGGGACCCTCGCAAGTTAAAATGAACGCCAGTTAACCTGTCACACTGGTCGAGGCCATTAAGCTAACTGGAGCTGTTTACAACGTTACAGAGAGCGAGGCTTGAGATCAGGAATCGTTTGCTTTTGTCTGGCTCTCCGATTTGACCAATCATGCTCTTGACTGAGGTTAGGACCTCCTACCTCCTCATTTACATATGGACACAGAAATACAGAAATAAATATATGTAGGTGAACAGAAATACAGAAATACAGAAATAAATAAATGTAGGTGAACAGAAATACAGAAATAAATAAATGTAGGTGAACAGAAATGTATAAATAAATAAATGTAGGTGAACATAAATGTATAAATAAATAAAAAGCATTTATTCTTTTATTTATACTTTTATTTATTTATTTATAAATTTATTTCAGCATTTATTTATGCATGTATTTATTTATTTATGCATTTATTTATTTATACATTTATTTCAGCATTTATTTATTTATTTCTGTATTTATTTATGCATTTATTTATTTATTTATACTTATGTCAGGTTTGGTCCTCCATATACGCCTGGCTGCACCGCGTCAAAGCACAGGGAGAGTGCGCGTCAGAGATGCCCGGGGACACAGGAGACTCTCTTAATGCATCTCGATCCAAACTGAAACATAAAGAATATGGCTGAAATATCAGAAATGCTTCTATTGTTGTTATGGTTAAAACTTGAACAAACACACATTTTAGACATTTACTGAACAGTGGCCTGGCAATTATCCAACAACAATTACGCACGTATCTCTCTCATCAAAACACACCTAGGAGCAGCGCAATATCCCTAGAGTTGTAACAGGAATAATTTGTGAACTCACCCTTTTGAAAGCAACTCGAGCTTCATCGCAGCTGGATCCTGGCCGCCGTCCAACACGGAGATGCTGGGGTTATCTTCTCCAAGTATGCGCTGCACAACTTCTGCAACTGCGCTCAAGTCTTTGCCAGGTGGTCCTCCACCTGCATAAGAATATAAAAATGAATTAATTAGATATGAGCGAATAGGGTGGCATGCAAGCAAATGAAAAAGAAGCACTACATACCAGTGCGCATGGAGCAGGCCTTGAAAGCTGCGATTTCAGGTCTGATTTTCGAGAGAACGTTATACCACTTTTTCTCGCAGTCAGCTGGTGACAGATGGCTGAAGGCTTGAGAAGTGTATAGTTGATTCCCTATGTCTTCCCATGCCTGTTTTTTATCGCGGCTGGTAAGCGTTGGGCTGAACTTGCCTTTAATGATGAGCTTCCTTTCCTCAACTAGCTCCACTAAGAACAGTATCTCCTCCTCTCGCCAATTGCGTTTTCTTTTTGATTCCATGTTGATTTCTGTATGTGGTTGCAGTAGGCTAGTATATATAGAGCCACCCACACCAGTTTCAAGTTAGTTGCCTAATTAATTAACGAAAGAAAAGGAAACATGTATTTTTGTTTAATTGCCAATATGTTTTGTATTATTTTGTAGATTATTGTCAAAATATACACTCCCATTGTCCACTTAAATATTTCTAAAATATTTCTTTATTCTTAGACAAGGGATTCCCTTCCGTGATTGGTCATTTCTATGGACACAGAAGTGACGTCACCTAAAATTCCGTTTACGGCACATAGTAATGTCGTAATTCAGCTCTGAGAGTGACACTTAAGATTCAGTCCTACACTTCGCTGAAAGTGTGAGTAAGACGCTTGATAACTAACTTTTAAGTGCAGCTTTCAGCGAAGAATTTTTTTACTCATAAGTCAGCTCTTAGCAGGCTTCTTAGGAGTAATTCTAAGAAGCTTGATAAATACGGCCCCTGATTTGAGGTAGTTGTACTTTACTTGAGTATTTCCATTTTCTGCTACTTTTGGACATCTTCAGTTACTACTTATTTAAAGTATCTTATTATTTATCAGCAATCAGATTTGAGAAAAAAAACACCGTTTTTTATAAACACACAAACACTGAAAATCAGATTGATAATCCACAAGGCTGATAATCGATTGCCCCACAGTATACAGTACATTCTGTATATACATGAACTCACGTATGTTATTAATATCACCTAAATGTATTTAAAGGATCAAAAACATGCAAGTTTTGCTATGAAATAAGATAACATAAGATAACATAAGATGAGATAAGACAGCCTTTATTAGTCCCACAACAGGGAAATTTGCATTATTACAGCAGCAAAGGGGATGGCAAAAGAAATTATAAGATAAAAAAGCAGTAAGAACAATATAAACAGTATAAATAGGAAACAAAAACTCCAAAATATTTACACCATGATGCTGAAATTGCCCATCATCTTTTTTTACCCAAGTACGATTCATATGGGTTACCTTTACTCAAATACAACTTTAACACAATGTCTTTAGTTTTACCAAAGTATGACTTTTGGGTACTTTTTACAATACTGTTTATGACTCATACAACACAGTAGAAATACTTGACTACAAGTAAAAGGGATGCATTTAAAACCATACCTAAGTAAAAGAATGTTACTAAGATCAGCAACATGAACTTAAAGGAGCGAAAATCATGCAAGTTTTAGTAATAAATAACAATATAAACAGTATAAATAGGAAACAAAAACTGGGAGCAGCATTGGTTGTACAGTCTGAAGAAAGTACCTGCTAAATATGATGTTGTGGATTAATATTACTCCTGTTTCTTAAATTTGAGCTCATTTGAACAATTGTATATACTGTTGGGGAGTTTAATCTAAAGCAATGCATCAAATTCTGTAAGATTATCAAAGATTTGATGCATTGCTGTGCTGTGAGAGCCATGTGTCTGCAAAACATAAACTTTTAATGAGCTTAGAAAAACAGCCTGTTTTCAGTGTTGATAAATGCACCCAAAGATTCAGTCATGATCCTCCCACCCTCATGCTCACGGAAAGTCATGTGTCAAGTTTCGCAAGTCCACACAACATTTCTGGAGCTTCACAGTGAAACGGCGTTGCAGCGTTCTCCTAAACAACTGAAGAAGATGGGGACTTCATACAACTAATTTGGCATACTCCAAGTTTCCACAAGGCCCAAGATCACACATTGATTGTTAATTACCTTTTTTTTTCTCTTCACTGTAGCTGCCAAGCTCCATGGCCGTGCATTGAGGGTGTAAATAACATCTTCTCAAATCCGTTTGGGATCTTGGAGATTCCAGACCCTTAGATTATGTGCAACGAGCTGCATGTAGCCATCTCAGCCATCTTTTTACGGTTGTTTGTTTACGTTTTAAAACAAGTCCCCATCTACTTCGGTTGTTCAGGAGAACGCTGCAGTACTGGATAACTGTGAAGCTCCAGAAATGTCTTGTGGTCTATGAAACTATGAAACAGCATGAGGGTGAGAAGATAAGGACTACATTTTCATTTTTGGGTGAACTCGTCCTTTAATGATTCAATTTGTCAGAAAAATTCCAAAACATCAAAAGTTTTGATAAAATGGTTTCACTGGATAAGAAAGGTTTAAAAAATTGGAACCTGAAAAATGATCTAGTAACTCGAGCTGACAAACAAAAAACAATTTTTTGTAGTACATTTATGGATGTAGATATCACACTTTCAATAAGTGTATGATACATGGCGTATGTTGGAAAAAGTGATGAGCGGCAATCCTGTAAGTTGCTTATTATTTTTTCAGTGTTAGGAATGATGTTTTCCTATAATATATGTCCTATAATGTGTGTCACTGATACAAAATAGTACCAACATCATTTGATGTAATATGTCTTATATGTTTTTGATGATAATATCAGTAAAACTCCTGATTCTCAGTTTCTAGTGTCCATATGATCTGTTTTCTCTATGTTGTCATATTACTGGCTGGATTTTCTCTGATATTAAATAGTTTTGAATCTCTGTCACCTCACATTCCTGCTTAGATATGCAATGTTTTTGACATTATTAATATATTTGCTATCATCCTCAGTATATAAAACTCTAACAAGTCACACTGTAGCTCCTTATCTCTACAATATCTTCCAGAGAGAAGCTGAAGTTCCTTGAATGCACCACCAGAGGGAGCAGTTTTGCACTTTATGTGTGCTGCATAGGTCCTTAAAGGGGCTTGATGTAGTTTTGGAGAGGAAATTCAAACTCAGGAATATAATATTTAAAATATTTATGAAGTAACAATACAAACTCATAGATGTTAGTCTTTTTCCATAACTGAATAAACAAGCTGTTCTCAGAGGAAAATAAGGTCCCCAGAATGCTGTTTGAAGCCAGAAAGGTGGCAGGGTCCGCCACATATAAACAGTAAAACAGTATGAAATTGTGTTGTCCTTTAAGGTCAGTTTGTATTCAGTCATTAAACAGTATGTTTATTTAGTTTGTTTAGGCACACAAATATCAGTCTATGAATATCTTTCTCTTATCAAATTCTCTTTCACAAAACTAAGTAGTGCACCTTTAATAAAAACATATTCTAAAGAATTAAACCCTCTCAGACGAGTTATTGATATTATATATTAATATTGTAAATACCTCCGACAAACATGGGTTTCTTATAAGAGGTGGTAAAGTAGTGAATTTAAGATGTATAGTTTCATAGTGTAAATCAGTATTCCATGTCTGGGAAATAAAAAGATAGAAAATCACTGTGATATTCTGGTAAGTACAGAAGGAGTTTACTGTGATTTTTACTAGTTCTACCTTCTGGATGATGATTGTGTGATCAGATTTCATGAGATAAAGGAGATAACATCCTGTTTTTTCCCTCCTGTGTTTACAAGTAAAGAACAAGAACAAGTAAAACTTCTGTCTGCATTGCCGCTGGGTTTGTTTTTCAGAGGCGCCTGTAGCTGCTGAAGCATACAGTCTGAACTGAGCTCCTCTGGCTCAATAATGGGGGCCGTGTGAACTGCTGCAGTTCAGGCTGAGGGGGGCGCACCAAGCCAAAGGATTGTGTCCGGGACCCTCAAAGGTCACCACGGGTCAGAGCGCAGCGCCTGACAACACACACACAGAGTCCACACAGGCTGCTGTCACAAATTAGGCTCGGCTGGAGGTCTGTTTATGTTCTCCTGTAACGGGCCGGTGTACAGACGATAAAGTGACACCACAGGGACAGAGAAGTCTTTAGTCGTGTTCTAGTGAGTTGTTTGTCTTTAGGGTTGTATGCACATGTGGAGGAGCTTTTAATATTCTATTTTTGATTGTTTTTTTCATGCAGAACCAAACTTTTTTGTACCAACAGCACATGAGTTGGCTCCAACAGTTATACAAAGTTGTATAAGCAATATAGAGATGTGCAATATATTGATTTATTCTGAAATTGTGATTTACAGTATGATCTATTAGTAGTCGACTGCAAGTATTTGGGACATTTCACTCAATTAAGAACGATCTGATGGTGTACAGCTGTAGTATTTCCATGTTTATGCAGATCAGTTTCAGATTGATTTCCATGTACTATTTGTACTTTTAACAAATCTGAACATTTTAATGAGAATATTTCTTTCTTTTTTCTTCTTGCTTTGTTCAATCATTCTCTAACTTTTCACATTTTCACAGTTTACACACAAGATAACTTCAAGACCTCAAGTGACATCACACACCAATAACAGGACCGATCTGGCTGAATGTGCAGCCGCGTGTTCACTGTAATATCTGACAGACGCTTCACTTAAAAAATGATAATCACGGAAACAGAGTACCTCAAAATGACCAATTGAAGTAGACTTATAATTTTGAGTTTTTAAGACTTTTCAGCTCCTACAGCTTAAAAGTAATATTCTGCTTTAAAGGCAAAGTCAGCTTTTAAAATTCAGAGTGTAGTAGACAGAATACAGGTCATAAATGCCAAAATGTGAAATTCAAAGGGAGCAGATTTATCTGCAAGTACTCCAAAAAGGAAAAAAAATAACAATTCTAACCTCATTATGTCTAAATTGTCTAATATTAGTATAAGAAGAAACGTTAAAACAGTTTTTTCTGTTAATATTGTCACAAAAGTGATTTTTCTTTTTTATGTGGATATACTTTGATTATTTTTTTTTATCCTTTTATAACTTTTAAATGACTGTACTTATTTCCATTAACATCTATTTATTAGCAGGTTGAGTATACAGCAGTGACTCATGATAATATTAGATATTCTACTGTACCACACTGTACATTAGTACTTTAAAGGGTCAAACCATACATTAAATATCGATAAGAGATGCGAATATTGACTCGTCTACACATGCGCAAAAATTGCACCCATTCCGAATAACTAATAAATTCGAGCAGTCTGTTAATATATTTAATGTGTAAATATTTGGAATGGCGCTGCTGCAAAACAACTATTCTAAACAATGAGCAGGTTTTTTTAAAATGCTGCAATAAGGACAACATTTTATAGCAGGTTGCCAGAAATATACAAATATAAATGTGTAAATGTTGTGGTTAGACAAAAACTTGTACTCAAAGGAGCCTTTTGATATTAATTTATGTATTCATCTGTAAAATCAGATACTTGTCAGATCATTTAACTAAATATTTCTAACGCGTTAATACAGTTTTCACATCACAGCTGTACAATAAATCCCGACGCATCATCTGGCCTCACTGGCGCACTTGACGTTATAAAGTCGGTCAGCAAAAACTTCCAGTGTTTAATTCAGTTTTTAAAAAGAAGCCACGCCACACAAGTCCCTCGATATTTCAAAGGACAAACACATAAAAAAGTGTTAAAACTGCACAGTCAAGTAATTGGATTTTATGCCCCCGTCCCGTCTCGCTCGCGCTTTTCTCTCCATGGTGCTCTAAAAAAACTCTCCAAACGCCTCAGATGTCTTGTGAGCCTTTTATTTCTCGATCTCCGCTGCTTTTTATTCTTCGACATTGCTCACAGGATCAAATATATCCAAGCACGAAGAAAGTATCGAGATTAAAACGTTCTCAGTGGGGAAAAAAAATAAATAAAAGAGAGAAAAGAATCGGAGCAAACTGTTTTGGCGCATGAGAGCAGTGTGAGTCTGTGTGGAGCGCACACAATAAACCTGTTGTTAACCTTGCTGTGAAAATATGTTTGAAGAAAACAGCCAATTGTTGTATGAAATGTATTCAAGTATAAAATAATGCCCTTTGTTTGGGGGGAAAAACTTGAGCAATGTGAGGGTACAAAAGTCCCCTGTGGCATTTACTAGCACCCTTTGTGCAGTTTGCGCTTTGGCGTCTCCACTTGGCGCATTACCCAGGCCCCTTTAAACGCGATTGTTTCTTTCTTTCTAATGACATTTACCGGATCAAAACATGCTGTTAATTCGATCAGAAAGCTTCACCCTTCATAACAATGGCAGTATAATTTCTCCCAAAGTTTGTTAAGTTGACCGAAATTAGGCAAATGAATAGGGGTCTCCAGGCTACCCATCTTGCAGGTGACGGGGAATAATGCGCGTTCACACCAGCTGCATTCTTCTTTATTTCTCCCTTTCTTTCACAGCATTATTAAAATTTAGGCCAATGAAACTATTCATTCGACTGAATAGACATTTTCTTATAGGATAATAGGATACAAATTGAGCCTCTCCAAAGAGTCTCCAGTGGTGGGTAACCCTCGTGTGCCAGAGGCTGCTGGAGACGCTGGCCTTGACGCAGACGACGCTCGTGTGCCAGGGCTAATCACACACCTGCCGAGGAGTCCAACAAAATAAAGAATGTAAACAAAAAGCTTGCCATCTCTCATAAAAGATGGACGTGTCACCAAGTCGTGTGAGAAACGCCGAGAACAAACGGGGGGACTCCGTCTCCAAAAGATCTCCCCTGAACTTGGCGGAACAGCCTATTAAAGGCTTACTTAATTACTCTAATGACACTGGACAGGCCTTAAAACTCGGACCGGGCTTGGATGAGAGTTAAGATCGCTTGCTGGGATTTGTAAACAGGCGATCGTGTGAGAAACGCGAGTTGGAAGAAAGAGGGTTTCTTTTTTCGCCGGCTTTGTTTTCAGTGCGCACAGTGCGCCCCGCCGGATCAGGCGATCCCAACGCTCACTTCTTATTTCCCGCCTGGGTTGTTACTATGCAAATAATATTCCGAAAGTAATCACGTGTCTTTTGAACAGCCACGTGGATTAACAAAGCAGGTTTGCCCCCCTGCCAGCCCATGGCTTTAGATTTTTACTATTTCTTTAACTGATCCTAAATGCACACATTTACCCAATGCATGGCTCTAATCCCATGGAATAATTTACACCGTGAATGCCGGAGTCCCTTGGATGATCCCTTTATAAGGACCCGTTTTCCCCTCGAACCTCAGTCTGCTTCATCTCCTGCCCGAGCAACACATCTCTGCAACCTCCAGCTGAATTGATTTTTTAACAAGATTGACAGAAATTCGTCGATGGCATCTAAGATGAAAGACAGGAAGGTACGCGCTCCTTGTGCGCTCTGACTTTATGAGGACTGAACTGTTCTGGCAACGCGGCACTTTTACCACGTTTGAGTCACTTTATGGACTTTGGTATTTCAGTATTTACGTCGAATATTGTTTAACTACAACTTGGAGTGATTGCCGTGCTAGAGGAGGAGAGATTTATTGTCTGCTGCCTCTGTGGCGCGCGTTTCAGCATCACTTCGGCGCGCACTGATTTAAAAGTAGCCTGTCTGACACTTACTGGATATTTGTAAGCTATACTTTGCTAAATTTGGCTAAGAACACTTAAAAATGGCTAAATTTACTTAGAGAGTTTTACAACATTTCCAATTCAGGCTTCAGAGTTATGAAAACTGGCCGGAGCGCAGCTGCCCGCCGCGCGCTCTGGAGCTGCTCAGCGCGCGGCGCGCAAAACTCTCCGGGATTATAAATGATCCAGTTAAAAGCGGCAAACATTGTATTTCTTCTCATTCAAACCTTCCTAGCTGTTTTGTATCATAGTATTTCTGATAATTAGCTTTAAAAGAGGTGTAGATATTATTGTGTGCTCATGTTTTCTCTCTTCTTGTTTCCACAGAGAACTCCCATCTCTCACAAAGTCATAGAGAAACGGAGACGGGACCGTATTAACCGCTGCCTGAACGAATTAGGAAAAACTGTTCCGATGGCGCTAGCAAAACAGGTATTGTTGAAATTAAAGTGTATATTTTGTGTTATAGATATCGCACTTATTATACAATACTTAAAATGTAGAAACACAATGTCCATGAACCAATCTTCACCAAAGAACACGGTGATGTATCCGCAGCCAAACAGTTTTTAATGTTGGTTTTCTTGATATTTTGGCAGAACTCTGGAAAACTGGAGAAGGCTGAAATCTTGGAGATGACGGTTCAGTACTTGAGAGCGCTCCACTCGGCGGATTTCCCCCGCGGGAGAGAAAAGGGTGAGTCAGCTTCTCACCGAGCTCCGAAACTTTACGCATCCCCACAGCTCATTTCTGTTAATACATTGTGTGACCATTTCCACAACGTTGATTAAATATAAATATGAATTATCCATGCATTTGTGTAATTTATAGTTTGACCCCACTTGCATGCTTACAAGTCCAGCTTTACGCAGTGGAATCAGACCGCAACACGCTGCGTCAGACTCGTTCATCGTCTCATCTCTTCGGGGTTTTAACCGCTGCTCTCTGTGACTCCTTTCAGGTGAATTGCTGGCCGAGTTCGCAAACTACTTCCACTACGGCTACCACGAGTGCATGAAGAACCTGGTGCACTACCTGACCACGGAGGACAGGGCTGAAACCAAAGACATCAAGTACGCACGGATCCTCGCCTTCTTACAGTCCAAGTCCCGTGTGGTCACAGAGCCCGTGTTCGGCTCCGTCGGCTCGATGCCGGAACCGTCCGACTACCTCAGCCAGATGCACTCCTCCCCGGAGCACCAAAGCCACAGCCCGTCTGACTCCGTGTACCAGCAGAGTCCGCCGGGACACTTCTCCTGGCACAGCTCGGCGCGCAGCCCGGGCATCGGGTACCCAGCGGTGCCTCTGTCCGCCCACACGCAGCAGCACGGTGGATACTTGTCACCGGTGCAGGGACTCGATCACCACTACTTCAACTTCCTCGGTCACACGCACGCAAACACGTTCAGTTTGCACAGTGCGCAGCACGCCGTGTAAATACTTCTGCTATGTGTTATTGTTGATGTTTTTATTTATATATTTGTGAATGATGGAAAAAAAAATCCTGTACATGGTGTAAATAAATATTTCTGACTAAAATTCAGCTTGTTCTGTCGTCGTTTACGCTCATATTCAGATGGTCAGGCGACGCTTTAAGTGCGTAAATCCACGGATAAGACGCATTTACAGCCCCGTGAGCCTCCTGTGAGGGTAACAGTGCTTAGACAAACATCTTCAAGTGCAACTTGGTGAGAAGACGTTTTTTAAATGTAAAATCTTAAAAAAAATTATTTTCATTTTACAATTTCATTTTCTTTTTACTAAGTAGAATTACACAGAAAATTAACAAAGTACATCTAAAACATCTAAAAAAGTAAATCATTTATTCAGTCAATTATTTTCATGACATCAAATGGACTAAAAGTAGCTCAGTAAAATATCACTGTTTAGAATAATGTGCACAAGTCAGACTCAAAAGCTTCATTATCTGTGGTGTTAATCACTCCATCTCATCCGCAGGCCTGTTAATGAGCTAATCTGTGGGTGTTATGTCTAATATTTATGACTAGAAATAGGGAAAATGCACAGCTAAACAAAAGCTAACACATAGTTTTATATCACAAATGAAAAAAAAAGTAGTAAATTGGTTGTTTGGAGTGAAGTGAACGAGTCAGACTGGCTCAAAACTTGATCAAAAGCTCCAAAATTATTTGTGGCTTTTTCCACCATGTTTCTTCAGTCTCGTCCACAGGCCTGTTTATGAGCTGATCTGTGGATCTAATGTCTAATATTTCTGACTAGAAATAGAGAAAATGAACAGCTAAACAAGAGTCAATCTTTTTCTGATATAAAATGAAACAAAAAGCAATAAATCATGATGGTTTGGAGCTCTAATTTGATGAAACGCTACAAAAGCTTCACTGCTTTTCACTACTTTTCTTCAGTTTCATCCTCGTGAGCTGTTTCTGGGCTGATCTGGGGGTTTAACGGGTGTCTCAGTGGGTTCCAGGGGGCAGACATGAGCCTGACTCCCACTGGGCCACCCGCTCCTGACTTAAACAAACCTGCAGTTAACAAATCCATTGACACTCTCAGCAGTCCTTCCTTAAAATTCAAACCTGTCACTCAATAAAAAAAACATTTTTGGACATGACGAGCGAAAACAAGATTTTCATACAAGTGAACATTCATGTTATTGTGTGTGAAAAGTTGCATTTCTACAGTGAATTAGGATAAAAGTTGCTCTGCCTCTGAGCTTTGGCCAAGATTGACTATTTCCACATGTTTAGGGAAATAAGTTTGTCTATGAATCAGGAGGAGAGACGGACAGGGAAGTAAAAGTTGGTGCTTATTTACATGTAAAACTTCTTCTTTCAGAGCAGTGTTACGTTAAATCTGTCAGATCTGTGAGCTCTTAAGCCTTTTAAACTTCTCAAGGAAGCCATATTGGGCGCAGTTACTGATCGAAAAGGGCCTTTTACCTCCCACAGAATAAGGATCAAAAGGGAGAATTGTTTCTGCCAAGCTTGTGTCCTGCTATACGTGAACCGCACAGTCTCAATAAATGCATTAAACTGCTTCCAGGCTCCTTCCTTCTGTGTTTCTTTAAGTAAGTCGTATAAAAGAGAGAAGTTAAAAAAAGAAAGCAGGGAGGAGGGGGGGGGGGAAACTCCTTGTTGTTTTCTTAACTAAGCAGCCCCATTGTGGTGCGTCTGAAAGGGGAACAATCTCTGCGTCCTTGTGCTTTATCCTTGAGTGATTGCGAAGAAAAATAATCAACACCATGAAATCAAAGTTTCTCTGCGAGGGGAGTTCAAGAAAACAGGTTTTTTTGTTCCCCCTCCCAGTTTCTTTTAAGAATCAAAGCTGAAATTATTGCAAACATCACTCCGTCTTGGGTCAAGTGAGTGGATACACCTGGACCTGCTGCTACAAGAGAACAAGAAAGGTGAGTTGTAGGTGAGTTGTAGGCATGCTGACAGATATGATGGATGGAGGGATGGTTTCTGGGTGGATGGGTTGATGACAGATTGCATGGATAAGTCCACATTAACCGCCTGGACGGTTGGATAAACCCACATTAACCAGCCCCTCAACCAAAAAATAAATAAAAGACAAGCAACAAGAGAGCAAATGAAAGAAATGAAAGACAAGCGTCCACGCAGATGGAAGAGAGAAGTGACAATACGATAAAAGGAGACCGGGCTTTCTGAAGGAATACTTGGATCCAATATTGGTTTAAATCCTGACTCCAGCCAGGAAAAGAAAAAAAAGAAAAGACTCATGTTCAGCCAGATGAGAAAGATTTAGCCGCAGCACCTCACATGAATAATAATAAATTGAGCACGGATAAAAAAAAAAAAAAAACACGGACAAAAAAAAGGATTGTCATGTAAACTGAGCCGCAGCTTCGGTTTGAGAATGTTTGTCTTTCGCATTAATATCACACGCTGAACATCGACAATCAGCCCTTTAGAAATATTATTCATCACCGGAGTGTCAAAGAGGGAATTCGCACTCCAAATTCATACCCTGATGAGCATGAAGCCGGGCGAGTTCATGAGGAAAGATTTGTCACCGTGTGGAAAGAGGAGCAGTGGCGGGAAGTTAGTCAGAAAACCAAAAAAGTAAAACACGTCTTTGTTCAGTAAGTGGCACTAATTTGAGAAGACAGTAAAACAGTTCTGTGTTGATTTATTGTGATGTGATTTTTTTACAATATTGTCCTGCATTAAGTCAGATATCTGTTTTTTACTCTGCAGTTATCTGCACCCACTAGATTCTTCCCACCAGGCGCCTAATTTTGTTCCCTCAATAGAAATGTTTGCACTTTATTCTTGAATGCAACTTCTGAAACTCTTACCATCCTCTTCTTGTTATTACCTTTGTCTCAATACACTTTATAGCTACTACTTATTCTGGTTTACTGAGTATAGAGTATCGTTTAATTCAATCAGTAGATGTTTCAGTGTGTAAACGTTTTCACAGTCACTTACGCTTGAATTTCTCTGCGTGGGATCACTTAATTCTCCTCTTAACTGATCTTAATGTCTCTTAAGGGGCTTTTTAAGAAGAAGAGAAGCAATTACATAACATAAAATGAAAAATGAGTTTAGCTTCTGTGAGATCTTGCTTAATTTACTTTGCTTATCAATTTCAGAGGTACTGAAGAACAGAGGAGGAATGTTTGGATACTTTAAGTTGATTTTGCTGATAATGCTTTTGTATTTTTAACTTTCTCTCGCCGTATTTGTGTGAAAACAGCACGTGCACGGGCACATATTGCAGCACACGTGTGTTTGTGAATATATACGTGTACTGTAGCCGAGCTGTTCTCAACTTAGGGGTCAGGCCCTAAAATGAATCCGAGGGGTCACAAAATCACAAGAAAATCTACCGCTTACTGTGGAATTTCTGCAGTTCTCAACTCTAAATCTAGTAAAAGAGCGTAAAAGCGTCAAATTGTCGTGTTTTGCGGCTGGAAACAGTACGTTTCCGGAGTGTCTGCTGGAAATAGAAATGCTTGATTCCCCTGTAAAATCAATATTACAATCATCGTTACAACATTTGTTTCGATTTAATACAAACAAAATGATAACATATTTATTTTCACATTAAAGATGTTAATTGGTGGCTTCTGAAACCTTTGGAAACAACCCAACTAGCTGTTTTTGCCCCATTTCCAGTCTTTATGCTAAGCTAAGCTGGCCACCTGCTGACTATAAACACAAAACTGGCATCAATCCTTTCGTCTACGTCTCGGCAAGATAACAAATTATTCTTGCAGCCTATTTCCCAATATGTTGGACTATTCCTGAATATGGGACACTCCGCTGTCATCCAAAGAGGGACCCATAAGTGTCTGTTGGCTCCTGTTTTGATCTTTGCGCCCGCACGAGCATCGAAGTCAGGCTTAGACGGTTAGCTAAGCTTCTGAGAGGACAACAGCAAATCTCCTGTCCTTTACCATGGTGTAGTGTGTTTGTGTTGCCCATGTGTGTGTGTGCACGCGCACTTGTGTGTGTGAAGGAGGGGTACAGTTGAGCTTTGGGAGCGAAGCCAAAAGAGAGTACACAAGCTGTGAGAAATCCAACAGTCAGCAGCGCTGGTTGGTAATCAAAGTCCTCCAGTGGCATCGGATCTCCGCCGGCTCACCTCAGGATGGGTCGTCTGATCTCCGTCATTGAAAAGACTGAGACAGAGAGAGCGAGGGAGGGAGGGAAGGAGGGAGGGAGGGAGGGGAGGAGAGGGAGAGAAACACTGAGAGATGGAGGGAGTGTTAAGAAAAGGGGGGAAGAAGAGGGATGAAGATCATTCCCACAGCAGATACCACTATCTCGCAGGGTTGAAAGGGCCCCCTTTCTGTACAGCCCTCACCCCCACCATCTCCTCCTCCTCCTCTCCTCCTCTCCTCCCCTCCCCCTCCCTATCCTTCCCCCCCCCCCCCCCCCCCCCTCCTCTTACCAATAATGCCAAAACTTGGCAGCCAACCCAGCAGCACATGAGCAACAGTTTCCCATCAGAGAGAGGCAGCCATCCTACTGCCTTGGCACCGGCGATGTCTGAAGAATGCCCGGCACTGTAAGGAGAGAGCAGACATGAATGGAGTCTGTTAGGAGCAGAAAAGACAGCACATATCAATGCCTTTTGATCGTCTGGTAAGAGAGCACATTGCCGAGCGGAGTGTGAAGTGACAGTATCTAAACTGATTTCTGGAAACAAGCCGAAGATTATCACAATTTTCTGTCCTAACTTTTCCTTTTTTGCCTAAACAGACATCATCTACGCGAGCTGCTGTACGAGGAGTTATTGAATAGTCCCCTCTGCCCCCTGCCAAGGGATGAGGGCTTCACCTTTCTGCACTTGGCACGACCCTCTATGTGCTCACCAGCAATGCCATCAGATTATGCAAATCCATGGAGATGTCCCATTCAGCGCCACCTCCATTTAGAAACTGAGATATTTGAGCCAAAAAATGAATAGAGCGATAAAAGAGGCAGTGTTTTAAAGGAGCCAGAGCAGTGAGGGGTCAAAGACATCTCCGACACAAATGGAAACATGATGAATACTGTACAGAGCGTCCCACTGTGGACCGTTGTTTCAGTCACACCCTCGCCTTCTCTCGCTAATTGTCTCCCTTTCTGTTGTTTTGTTAAGTTTTTTTTATCGTGACAATTGGAGAAATATGGAGGCTGCATGAGAACAGTCCAATAAGCGTGCAACAACACACTAAAGAAAAGAGCCAAAAGAGTTAAAGAAGCAAAAAAAAGCAAAAAAAAAAAAAAAACAACAAACAAAAAGAAACAAACTGGGACCGAGCTCTTTGTTATTCATGGGAAAAAAAGAGCAAGCTTGTTAACTTGCACAATTAAGGCATCATTTGCCAAGAGAAAGTGCACCTCTTTGTTTTTGGGGGGACAAAAGGTTGAGAGAGCGTGTTTCAGATCGCCGCTGCGAGTTTTTCACGAGGGTGGGTTTGGTTATCTGGCGTGCCACAACAAGGGGCACTTTTGTCACGAGCACAGACAGTGTGACATCGGAAAGTGCTCAAGATAAATCAGGTGATTTTGCATGGTAGTTAGACAAAGAGCGCCATACATTCCTGTGTGTGTTTGTAAAGGGGGTGTGTGTTAAAAGGAGGCAAATAATAACACCCTGTGAGTAATTTCACAAGACGTCTCCAATAGAGTGGCATAATTTGTGATTTAAGGCCTTTTTGTTCGAGGCTAATGGCATTAAGTTGGACAACATCAATAAATTATTCAGATTTGGAAGAATATGTTAAATTAAAGAAGCCTTTATAAAGATGTTTTGCACTCGTTGACTCTGTTTGGAAAAATGATCAGCAGAAATACAGAAATGTCTTTTGTCCTGACTCATCAGACTTTTTTTAATCAAGAACCTTTTTCATTTACAGGAATTTGTTTTTGGAGCTCTTCAAGCTGAAGAGATGAGACTATAAGGGCACTCAGTAGAGCGTATACCTCTGCCGAGGCCCCACAGTCCCCTTTTGTACTCACTCATAGATACCAGCCCTAAATATGCCTGATTCGTTTCAAGATCTATGAATTATTCCCTGAGAAACATCGTATCTCACAATTTCAAAGAAAGTCAGAAAAAGATTCCTGGATGCGTCCTTTTATTCGGATCCACACCAAAAGTGAATGTGGTTTATTCTGGGCCAAGATCCATCCTCCACCCAAGTTTCATGGAAATCTGATCATTGGTTTTTGTGTAATCCCACTGACAAACAAACAAACAAACAAACAAACAAACAAACAAAGGTGATGAAAACATAAGCTCCTTGTTGGAAGCAGTAATTATCAAAAATGTTGTATGAATTTAAAACTTACCATATAACAAACTTTTCAAAATATTCTTTACACATTATATATGTTCTCTTTAACACGCTTTACTCTAAATCTAAAACATAGAATTTACATTTTTCACTACAAAGCAGTACATTCTTTATGTTGTTATCAAAAACAACATTTTTCTTTCCTTAATCTTATCATTAGAAAAAGAACCCGCCAATACATTTCCTCTTGTTTTTCAAAATGTTGCTGCTCTTTGAGAACTAGACGTCTCAATCTTGAGGAGCAGCTTTGGCATTTCAATTTCTACTCCTCTCTACCAAACAAGTTGTCCCTTGAACCCACAAACAAACACAGACGTTCACATTTATTTTATCAGGGCAGAACCAGTCATCCCAAATGCTAGAAAAGCCACTAAATGCATTTGCCCTACAGTACTTGAAAGGTGCACTATGCTACTTTTTCCCCCCAGGCCTTTAGAGGGAGACAGAGCTCTTGACACAATGATAACAGATCGCTCCATTTTTTACACATTTGAACACTTCAATTTGACACAACTACAACTTCAGCTCCACAAAATCTAGATGGAGATTTTTTTCATTTTTTCTCCACTGCATGACTTTGTCGGCTAATTTAAATGATCAACACTCCATAAGAGTATAAAGCTGTGAGCTACAACACTTGTCATGTTGCTTACATGTTAACATGTCTGTTATAATAATGCACTGTTAAACAAATACTTCTTGAAAGTATGGGTTTGTCTTTAATAAATCTCTACTTTTATTTTGAAATGCAGAACTTTTACCTGTAGCAGAGTTTTTTTCGGTACAGCAACTTTTACTCTGGAAGAGTTTCATCTCACTTTAAAAAAGCAAACTACTGTTGCTAAATTATTAGCATGGCAATGAAAAAATAAGCTTGTTTGTCAAATTTGGGCGAAGTAGCCCTTTAGATTAGGCCGCAAACATTTTCTGTGTTCGTGGTCAAAATAATTTTGAGTAAAATTCTGCAGGCTTTGACTAGATTCAGAGCTTTTATCTGGAAATAATTCAATCATCCTGTAAACTGCTGTCGTTTCTGCCATCACTTCACTTTTTATTTCCCGGCATCACGCACACTTAACTCGCCTCTTTCTCTCCTTTTCTGCACGAGGAGCTCAAGATCTCCGGCAGCACTGGAATTCCCATCTTAGGATTCAATGAGGAGAGCCGTCCTTTCAGCTTCAATCACTCTCGTGCTTGTGAGGCTGCATTCACGTGTGAAGTTTTTTTAGGGAAAGCCTTTAGGTTGTACTGAGGCCGGTTTATTCCTGCCAGATATCGTTTCTGGAACATAACGCTTCAGTGGCGCAAGGAGAATATGAAAACCGACAACGTGAATCAGAAGAATGCAACATGAAGTTCTTTGGGAATGTGAAAGGCTGTGTGTGTGTGTGTGTGTGATGTGGTCAGACGGTCACAGCTGAGGCACCTGACAAACTTGACGCCCCAGTCGACTCTTTGCGGGGCCAAAAAAGAAAAGGGTAAATAAAACCCAGAGGTCCTAATGTGCTCCCTGTGCGCTTGGCTGGACTCATGAGAGGCGAGCATGCCATGGTCGCCCTTTTGTCCGGTGGAGATGACGGCCGCTCCTCTGTGTTGAGCTGCGTCCGGGGCCAGCGTAGGGCCAGCGAGGGGGGACCCCGGGGCTCGACAGGTCACCCTCTGAGGTCGCGATCTGAGAAACCAATCCAGAGAAAGAAATAAAGCAGAAATAAAGATTGGCAGCCAGCGAAGGTCGAAGACTTCACCTCAAGTGACTGCATGTGGTCAAATTGAATGAGATCCTGCAGATATATTTTCTCGTGTGAATGTCGATAGTGTGACTGAAGGCTTTTAATTTAGCTGAAAGAGCTGTGTGTTGTTGGAGGGGGGTAGCAGCTTTAGGATAAATGGAGATAAAGAAGGAACCAATGAAAGACTTTCACACACGAGGGCAGAGAAACTCAGAGAGAATGGTGGCTAATTACAAAACGAGAGAACGTATCATAAATTCAAAGACTTTCCTTTGGTTTTTCGAGTGTTTAGCAGTCCGACCAGTCGTATTTGGCAGTGGTCATCGCGGTGGTCATACCCTCACTGACCTCAGCGTGACCTTCACAGCAGGGCACCCATGTCCGACACCGAGAACACGACGCGGCACAACACGGAGTGTGGAACAACAACCACATGAGGCAGTAAATCAGTTAGAAACAACACGAGTCATTCGTCTAATGAGACTGACAGAGCTGCCACAAAACAACCTTTATATACATAGTACCTCCATGGCTTCTGATTCATCAGTGAATATTTTAAATATTTAGATATATTGTATGTATATGTTTGCACAATTGTAATTTCCATTAGGCTACATATATATATATATATATATATATATATATATATATATATATATATATATATATATGTATATATATATATATACATATATATATATATATACATATATATATATGTATATATATATACATATATACATATATATGTATTATTTGTACTGTTTATCTACATGTGTGTAGAAACAGTAGTTTTAATTTTACTGTGTGCAGATTTTCAGTGTAAGAATTAATTTTTTTACACCTACAGTACAAGAACACAATTTATCACCAGCTGATTCTTAACCTTGTAACATCTAAACATCTTATGACCATGATACATTTAATGCAGATTAAACTGATTCAACATTTAGTTTTTGTTGAACATTTTGAATTGTTTTTTTTTACACAGTAATTGTGTTGTTTATGCTTATTGTTCCTAATATTTCAGATAAATGTATGTAATTTTTTTACTATTGTCATATGAGGGTGCAAAGTTAATTCAGGACCTTGTGAACTGTAATGCTACAAAACAATCTTAATGAAATAGTTGAATTTTAAGTGGTGAGACGCAGCTGAAAGCTCCGGTTCAAACACGTTTACTGTAGAAAATTAGTTCTACTTTCAGCACGGAGCCAACACACACACAAAGGAGTGTTGTTTTATACCAACATTAATGCCCATTAGGAAAACAAACAGGGGCTTGAGAGTGCATCATTCAGAGGTATCTGCTGCTCCCAGTGTTGGCAGCTCTCCCTGCCAACGTGCCAACATCGGGGGTGACTCTCAGGGCTTCCCGGGGCGGAGCCGGGCTCCATTCAGACAACGATTAAACAAACTGCTGCTCTGAAGAGAATGATTACATTTTCACCTTGTTTTGTAACAGACTTTAATTTAGATGGAGCTTTTAAAGACTTTAGTGTCACCACATAGTATTAATACAGAGTAAAAGTACAGTTTTTATGTGCATTTGTTTGATAAAGACAACATAGCAAAGTTCTGAGTATAGGGTTAAAATACTGTGTATGAATAGAGGAATTACCAGACACATTTCTTAAGCTCTGTGCAATTTTCTCATTCCTTTCGAATACATTTTGAAAAGCTCCCATCAGGTGATCAGTCTCAGAGAGATAACAGCATATACTACAGCTTTTATTTGTTTTACACTTAACTGACGCTGTAAGAAGCTGTTAATGAAGTAAACTTTTTCAAGACAGCTGCATAATAAGGGGTTGCTCACAAAGACATTTTGTACATTTCAAAGGAATCGTTGTTCTGAAATAACTGTAAAATAAATCCATGGCTGCAAGAAAGTGGGGATGCTTTGGTTCTGTAGCATAAAGGGACTTAAACTCAGTTTTGTTTTGTAACCCTGGTGTTGTAAAATGACAAATTAATAACCCTTTAACCTTTTTGCATGTTGCCCGGCATCACGTTTATGAGAGTATATTTATAAAAAACAATAAAGTTTGGCATTTACACATGAAATATCTTGTCTTTGTAGTGTTTTCAATTGAATATAGGTGGAAAAGGACTACAAATCATCGCATCGTATTTATCTGAAGGTCCTAATTGTAAGAAATTTGATTTTTGAGTCTCATTCTGACGTATTCAATACTGGCGCTTTGGGATTTTAGGTTGGGTCGGTTGCTATCTGAAAGCGTCTGTATTTGACAAGCTAGGAACAAGGGTTAAAATCTACTTTCTTACAAAAAGGACCTTCAAGTTTCCCAACTTTTTTGGGTTGTAGGAACAAATTCAAAAAGGAGAGGGAAAGCCCAAAGATAAAACCATTTAAAACTTTCCATCTCCTGAATGCTGAGCTGAAACGCCTGGTCTACAGGTTTCGGTTGTGTATTCTCTGCTGAAATCCAGCGGTCGAATGCGAATATAGGGGGATTAAAAAACGGCACGTCGTTTGTGGGGAGAAGACACCCGCAGATAACTTTCTGAATGGCCGCTTACGCGTCTCCCTTTCTCTCCCCATCATGGGATGGGAGAGGAGAGAAAAAGGACTAACAAGATGCACATTTTACATTGAAAACTGTTATTGTTCCCCTCCTAATCTGGCCCACCATCTGAGAGGAGGGCTGCGCTAAAGAGCGGGGGGCTTTAATGGGAGGACGAGAGCCAACTCAGGGGACAGGGGAGAGAAGGAGGGGGAGGCGGGAGGTGGGGGGGGGGGGGGGGGGGGGGGTTGTTCTTTGGCTTTAAGGAGGGGATCAGTTGGGAAGTGTAGAATGGATGTTTCTTTTTCTCTATGGGGGGAACTTTGTATATGACTGTTGTTTGTATCTGTCTTTCAGGGGCCTGATCCCCGTGGGCCTGGACAGAGAGATGCCTCTATATGTGTTTGTGGAGGAGTGAGTGTGTCTGTGTGTGTGTGTGTGTGTGTGTGTGTATGTGTGTGTGTGAGGTAGAGAGAGAGGGAGAGAGAGAGAGAGAGAGAGAGACTGATGGTGGGATCTACCCCTCTTCTTTCCTACAGCTGCAGCTCAGCGGATTAGCCGTCATCCACAAGGCAACATTACACAAGTAGCCTTTGAACAAAAGTCATGGATACTATTAATGATATGGTAATCCGTAATGGAGCTACCTCCCAGTAGTGATTATACTGACATGGGAAGAATGTCCAAGAGTCCTGGACGCAACTACCCAAACAACACTGTGGCTATTGTTGGCAGGCCTGGTCTGAGGCCTGCACCTACATCCACTGGCATCAGTCGACGAACAATCCCTTCCTCCTACACACCCACGCACACACACACACACACACACACACACACACAAACACACACACAAACTGCCCCCTGCTTTCTTGACACCCTTCCCTCCACCCCGATCACCCTATGAATAAAAATGAAAACCCAAAAATGGATGTAGAGAAAGAGAGGGAGGGAAAAGGGTGGGAGCGGAGGGGAGAAAAACAAAGTGTCTTGGCCGGGATCAGCCGGGGATTTCTCCCTATGTGGTTCCCACACACTGACTCGAGCTGGATCCCTCCTCTCCTCTCTGTCTCTATCCCCGGTCCCATCCTTTCTCCTCATAGTCCGGGGAAGACCACACAACAACTGAATGATTTCATGATTTTAATCTGGGACGGTGGTGGTGTAGAGGATGAGAGTTGAGTCAGTGTGCTCCTCTTTTCTTTCCTGGGGTGCTACAAGGCAGCGTAGTGGGGTGTGTGTGCTAGGGTGGAGGTGGAGGTGGAGGTTGGGGATGGGGTTGGGGGGTGAGGCCACTGTTTGCCTGGGTAAATGTTTCCCGTTGGACAGGCTGGGTCACAGCAGGGGTGTTTAACCTTAAAAACTTGCCTCTTTTAAATACAATTAACCAATTTCTCTGTTCAGCACAGCCACTAATCCACTCTGATGTTACTGAGGTGAACACACTCAGGGGAATCGTAACGACTGTGCATAATGTTATGTACGCATGAAGCATGTATGATGCAGTTATAAGTGTAAAGAAATGATGTGCTGGAACACTGAACCAATAAAATGCACTTGTGTGTTAAACCAACAGATTAGATTGTTGTAGCCTCTCGTACTCAAAGAGACCCTGAGTCGTCTTTAACTACCCCCCCCAAAAAAAACATACTTGGCTACATAAGTCATTTTTGGTCATTTCATTTGCATTATTCGTAAACATGATTTTTTTAAGCGATGAAACCTTTCAGACGCCAGCTTCGTTCCACATGAGGACTTTTGAATCCACACGTGAAGAAAAGAGTGCGTTTTTCCAAAATGTAACCAATAGCGTCTTTTTTTATCAGAACCACCCCTCCGCCGCCGCCGCAACATGTGAGCGCCGCCCACTCAGATTAATCATGCAGATATTATGCCTCCCAAATGCCACACACAAACAGAACACCCTCCACCACATATACACAGACAGACAGACAGACAGACAAGATAAGATTAGATAAGATAGACTCTAACAACAACAATGTGTGCATGTGAATTAAGTTTGTCAACATGCGTAACTTTTCAAAACAAAGTTTAAAGGGATATTCCGGTGTAAATTTAATCCATGGTCTAAATCACTGTGAAACTGTGTTAGACTCCCTCTCGAGAGATCAAATTAGCAGACCGCTAATTTACGGAGTTTTATCAACCTCAGAAATGACCGCACGACAGCAATACATTGCAGTAAATGGGTCCAAATATAAACCGCCACCAAAAAGCCACAAATAATGCTCAGAACAGCACCAAACTTCAGCAACAGTACAAATAGGGTCTCAGCACATAGTCCGAGGCATCTAACCTCCACTAGCTTAGCTGGATTTCTACTGAAAAGCTGACTAAATTTACCACTCTTCTGCAGCAGCTTCCTGTTGACGGGAAGTCCTGACGAGTCGATTACTGAGTGCAGTAGAGTTCCGCAGCTCAAGGATGAAAATGTATGATTATGACTCCATGGAAAAGCAATCAAAGTTCATATGTGTCTTACCTGCCAGTTTATAACAGTTATTATTGAGAGCGGACAGGGAAAAGAACGGAATTGAGCATTTCTAATCGCACTCGGTAATCGTCGCGTCGGGACTTCCCCGACCCGGAAGCTGATGGAGGAGAGTTGAACTATGTTTTTAGCATCCCAATAGCTTCCCTAGCTAAGCTAGCGGAGGTTAGATGCCCCAGACTATGTGCTGAGACCCTATTTGTACTGTTGCTGAAGTTTGGTGCTGTTCTGAGCATTATTTGTGGCTTTTTGGTGGTGGTTTATAGTTGGATCCGTTTACTGCAGTGTATTGTTGTCGTGCGGTCGTTTCTGAGGTTGATAAAACTCCGTAAATTAGCGGTCTGCTAACTTGATCTCTCGAGAGGGAGTCTAACACTGTTTCACGGTGATTTAGACCATGGATTAAACTTACACTGGAATATCCCTTTAAGTCTTGTTGCTGGTTGCCATGTGACATGTTGTGTTGTAATAAAATGTTAGTGAAAGCAGGTGAAGTTTAGAGCACTGAAAGAGAACAACATTATAGAATGAGCGCAGTAAGCCTTTATCAAAGGGCAACTTCACAGATTTGACACATTAAAGGTCCTATTTGTAAGAAATGTTGTTTTTTAAAACTGATGCCCATGTGGGGAATGAGACTCAAAAAACTATTTTCTTACAAATAGCACCTTAAAAGTGAGTTGAATGTGTGTCAGATAATTGCCTCCAGTGATGTCACTAAAGTTGCAGTTGTGGGTAATGTAGTTGCAAAGATTTTACAGCTGTCCACCGGTCTAACATTGTGCCCGTCTGACACAGTTGGACTCATTACGGACAGTTTTAAAACAAATGATAAAAACTGATGCGGCAGAAGGAGAGATATTCTTCTTCCTTTTCAAAACCTTGTGCCTACATTACCCAAAATGCAACTTAGCCATGAGTGACATCACCGGAGGCAATTTATCAGATCACATACTTCCCAAGACCTGTAAACACACTTTAATGAGTGAAAGTGGTGGAGTTGCCCTTTAAACAGTTAATTATATGATATTACTTCGCACACAATATTTTGATTTCATGCGTCCACACACTGTCCGATTAAACGATGCTGTCTGACTTTGGTGAAAATGTCCTGTAGACGAAGCGGCTTGTTTCAACAGGGCTCGTTAATTTATGCAAATTTACAAACAACATTTAAAAAGCCACTTCTTAACCATTAGCCTGCCTCTGGATCAGCACTCTTTGTAACAGCTCTGTCCTTGCTTGACTGATATGTCAAAGTTGAGGACATTGCGGAAAAGAAGAGAATGAAAATACCACACAGGCACTGACACAGGGATCAATCCGATTGGAATGATTTAGCATTTCTACGTTTTGAATAAAAATGAGTGCGCTAGACGGTGGAGCAGTTTGATTAGTGGGATCCTTAAGTCCCCCGGAGCCTTCACGGCCCTTTCTCTCTTCCGTCACTGCCAGAAGAAAAGTCCTCTTTCTCTCTTTTCAGAAGTCCCTTGGTACCCCGGCTTTTTCCTCACTGTTGGTATTACAAAATCCCCATTCAAAACAACCCTTGTCACCTGTCAACTAAGCCAGGCTGGTTTGCTAGGTCTTTATCCTCAGCACATACACTCACACGTACACAGAGACTGACTCCCAGCCCCCACCCCCCATCCACGCACATATCCCCTACATTCATAGAAAATACATAGACACAGACACAACTGCAAATCCCAACCGCACACACACACACGCCCACCCACTCACCCATGCTCACACACTAAAACCACATGTCTGAGAGCTGTTACTATAGCAGTTTAAAATTCATTACCCTGTTCGCTCTAACAAAACGTGCTCTGAGGAACGAGCCGGATCCATCGAGGGGACAAAATCTGCTGACCGATAAGATCGATTCATACAATCAGGAGACGTTGAAGCGTATGTGCAGATTCAAAGTCAAACATAAGAGCAAAGATTGAACTTTTATGAACAATTTTGTTTATCAAATGGCTTCATGATGACAGAACAGCCCCAAAATGTTTTTGTTTCTGCATATCTGCTACTGTATTCCTGTATTCATGGTATTTTGTCTTTATTTGATCTTTATTTGATCTTTGATCATATTATTCTTTAAATATTTTATCTAACTCATTGCAAGTATTTCTTTTAATCCTTATGTATCTTGTACTGTTATCACTACGTCGTGGTCCCTTTCTGGTTAAAAGTAGTGATACTGTATCAATAAATAAAATTTGGGGCCTGTTTCCATTGTGGAATCTGATACATCTGAATCTGATACCACTGAATATAAATTCCAGACATGACATTTTTTTTGTTTTACACCATTGTCCACATCACAAAATATGGTGTAACTTCCCAGGAACAAATAGTTTATAATGGGTTGTTGGTATTAATAAGTTATACATGTTTATAAATAAACAATAAGCAATTTGTGCTCATTTATAACATTTATACAAGCAGATCTGATGGCCTTTATAAGGAGGGGAACAAATGTTTGATTGATTAATGATGGCTCTAATAAGCCATTAAGTCTGCAGTTATAAACATTAATGAGTCTTCAATAAAGTGTTGAGGATAAGATAACCAGTTAAGAGCAGAGTTGTACATGTTAAAGTTAAAGAAAATTATCTTGAAGGACGATTTAAACCAGCCATTTGGATTTATCACAACCTGGCAACTCCAGAATTTATACTGATCGATACAGCATCCGTAGAGGATTTATTAACCTTTAATATGTCCCTATGTTACGTCGTAGAAACCCTTGAATAAAATCCACCAAATAGGAGAGTGTTACCAAAAACCATAGCACATTGTTATCATGCAACGTATTGGCAATTAGTATACGGTTTTTAACACACTATAATCTAGTTGTTAGAAGATTTAAGGACATTTTTATGTGATTTTAGTGTACGTGAAGTGTCCACAACAAATCCGATGTAGCAACAGACCACGAATTTCTGATAACTAAACAAATCAACAGTTTTAAACCCCCTGTGAAAGATTTGTATGTGTGTACAAACAGTTGATAAGTTATTTATAATGACATCTCATTCGATAGATTTGTTCACGTGCAATCTTATTACATTACACGTGATTAAAGCTGTTATACTCAGTAATCAATTATCAATTTACTGTTTACGCAGAGGGGGTCCAGACTGTTTCCCTTGAGGGGGCCAAACTTAACTGTGTGACATGGGCAAAAATCAAACACTTATTTCATTCTATCTAATTTTGTTTTATTATTTAGCAGTAAAACGGTGCTAGAATTCCCTTAACTTTGACTTTCCGCTCAAAAAGTCACACTGCAACCGAAAAAATAAGAAGCAGGGATCCTACATATTAAAAGAGCATTTTACCTCACAAAAAATTTAACAGCATGAACAGTGAATTATAGGATAATTATTTGTAATCAATTCCTCTTTTTTTTTTTTCATCAACTTAAATCATCTGGAGGGTCAAATTGAACCTTGCGGAGACCAACTTTGGCCACAGGGCCCCACTTTGCACAGCCCTGGTTCGCACACAAGTTATCCGTTATCTTTTCCTTATCTTTTTCCTTATCTGCTCACAGCTGCATTGTAGTGTGTAATAAACCATGAATAAGGTTTTTACTGTATATGCTGCTTGTACATGGAAATATGGGGTTCAGAATTCAGGGTATAATTATTGTGAGTTTATAATTTAAGTTGTAATGAAGTACATCGTCTGCATTTTGCATCGCGTGGCATTTGTGTGTGCACCCGTGTTGGGAGGAGCATCACAAAGTTTTGCAGCAGCTGAACAAACCTGAGCTTAAGTCCTCACTGGGAAGGGGAGGAAGGATCAGGGATGTTGGGTGGTGGTGTTGGTGGAGGAAGAAGAGGAGGAGGAGGAGGGGCTGTTAACTGATGTCCGTAGAGAGGCGTGAGGGTCAGAGCAGAGGGTGGTCATCCGGCCCGGTCACTTAGCCAAGGCCCAGCGTGCCCCGAGCAGCCGTCGCTCATTAACCCGCTGACAGGAGCTCCGGACACCGAGCGGCGTCGCCCCACACAGAAAGGTCACAGGGTCAATCAGCCCTCTCACCGGCCATCAAATCAAGATGGACGCACAAGCTGCGACTTATCCCCCAATCAAAGGGTCAGTGATGCATTGTCCGGCACACCAATATACAAGCGCAACACACACACACCAATGCGCACACACACTGACACAGGAACACACATCAAAACAAATTGATTTATCAAAGGTGTGAAAGCTTTTTTGGACTAATCTGCTTTTAAGGTTTTCAGATCATCAACTGTGTTTCAAGAGAGAGGAGGAGAGTATGAAGACATTTCATTTGGTTGAACTTATCTGACATTTAGAAGGTGAATTTGAATGATTTATTAGCAGAGGGTGTAAATGTCTAGGACACAACGTGTCACTCAAATGTTCATGTGGTAAAACAATCTGAAAAACAAATTCACATTCCTGTTTGCTAGATAATCGATCAGTGCTGGTCAGATTACACAAACTGTATTAATCATTTTGGGCTGCAACCAGCAAAATTGTCACAATTGCTTTATTAGTCCATTATTCCTTTGATTGTTCAATCAATACAATAATTAAATGCCCAAAAAAGGAACATCTTCAAATTGCTTTTTAGTCTGACCTACAGCCCAAAAACCCAAATATGTTCAATTTCCGATCACACAGAACAGAGACAGCAGCAGTCAAGCTGGATACATAAATGTTTTGGCATTTTTGCTTGATTGATGAAATGATTGTCGATTAATTTCAGGGTTTCCCGTTCAGTTTTCCAGTAGAGCCAGGCCACCGTACCTGGGGCATCTCCACTGAAATCTCATAAAAGCAAAGCAAATCCAATATGTATTTAATGAAAAATACTATTGTTTAAATCATTGTCTAATTAATTGACACATTTAGTACGAGGCTTCAAGATCTCGGGGGCTTACTCTCTCAGATAAACACTGTCAGGGGAAACTGACCGACAAATTGTTTTCAGTTGTGCATTATTCGAATGCTTGAAATAAATCATAACACCAAAAATGAGTGCCCTTCTTTTCAACCTCCTCTGCTTTGGTCAGTAGCTGCCAGTCTGGAGCAGCTTTTGCCATAAATTTGTCCTGATTCATCCGTGATGAAATGTAACATTTACTCAAGCACTATACCTAAGTGCAAGTTTGAGGTAATTGTACTTTACTTCACTGTTTTCCATTTGCTGCTGCATTATACTCCCGCTCTAGACATTTTAGAGACAAATATTGTACTTTTTACTGCCAACTTTTATTTGATAACTTTGATTAGATACTCACATATTACATGCTGTATAAGAGCCAAAATAATGCATTTCAAAATTAATCTGATAGAAAAAAAGGCTGGTTCTAAAAATACAGAAATGCAGAATATTGGATCTGATAATCGGCCAGATCAGTAATTGGTTGACCAATAATATATACAGTATGTAAATACATTGCTTTAACAATTGATATTTAAATGAATTCAATATCAGATACTTTGAGACTTTTACTTTCATACGTTTAACTTTTACCAAGGTAATAATTCATCATGAAATATTTACTCTAACTCAAGTATGAGTGTTGAGTACCTTTTACAACACTGTTGTTGATTTCCTCTTCTTGGCTCGCTGCCATTTATATATTTCTTGTCAAACACAGCATCAACTAAAGATACCGTCAAATAAAATTACAGGAGCAGGTTACAAAAAATTGTTAGCCAAAACAAAAGCACTGTAAAACATGTTAACGAGGCTTCTAATGATCAGTGTCTGTTGATAATGTGTCAGAGAGGGATTGATTCAGCTGTTCAGTAACTGTATTAATTGCAACCTGTTCTTATTATTTTCCTTCCTCTGTATTTGCAGCATTGAGGTAAGGGATGGTTTCACTCCGTGCTGCAGTTACACTTATTCAAAAATGTTATTCCAGAGATACAACAAGTATCATTACGCCTCAATGTTTAAAGACATTGATTTATATTTTCTGGGTAATTTGTTTTATAAAGATAAGAAGTGCGAGTCTGTGTGATTGGGTGACGTCACCCTGCTTTTTCTTCGTGTTTGAAAGTTTTTGCTCTGAATACGACGCGCAGACAAAAAGAAGGACAACCTCTCCACAACATAATGCTCAGGGTAAAACCAATACATTAACATACATACCAGCAGTCTGACACAATACAGACACTACAGGTTAAACTCTTGACAAGCCTCGTGACAAAGTCTTCCTCATTACACACTCTAATTCCAGATTAAATTATTTCATGGCTAAAATGACCCCGCTAATTTGGGACTGAGGGCCGTCGAGAGGGTTCGAAATCCGTCTTAAACGGCCCTGAGGTTTGAAGAGGTTGTTGTCCTCCTGAGTAGAGCGAAGAATGGATGAATGAAGTTCACACACTTTCATGAGAGGGACCATCATCTTGAGGGTGCTACAAATATATCACTCCTCTGAATTATGTAGTTTGTCTTGAGCGACCGCCGGCCCAAGTGGAATTCTTTTCTTGCCAGCGAGGGTTGAGTGCTGCTATTGAAAAGTTTTCTACACTTTGGTGTAATGAAAACAAGGTAGTGAGGACGGTAAAGAGGGCCGAAACCACACGGCAAAGGACTGAGAGTTTTTGTTCTGGCTCCATGTTGTGTCGTGGGGGGGGGTTTGCTACAAAATCCCAAATTGTGCACCTGGTACGAATATTTAAGACACACAAGGATTGAATTATTTAGGTGGTGGAGGTGAATGATTTCCTGATATCCCGTTTGCTAAAACTCCAGCCTGGATAAACCAAATAACTCTCAACCTCTTCATGTCCACATCAGTGAACAATAATCGAAGAATATTCTTCCCTCAACAGGTTGTTTTATTTAATTCATTAACAGGCAGGAATGAAAACTAAACATGATTTAAATCTGAAGTTTGTGGGGTTGAAATAACACAATGTAGAAATAACTGATGGAGACACCCCGTCACACAGACACACATGCACAATCTCTCTCTCCTCCTATTTAAACTAATCCCAGTTATACCAGTTCTCCAGCCTTCCTAAACCCTCAAAATGGACTGTGAGCAAAGTTTACTTTGTCTAATTTATCCAATTTGGGGAACTTAATCTGTGGAAGGGCTCCACGCACTGCTGCCCCCCAGTCCCAACCTCACAGCTGAAGAATAAACAGTGTCGCACTTTCAGCACCCGAAACCACCAAACTTTATTAACAAACGCTGGACGTGCTATGTTATAGTAGACATTATTTCCACGGACATATGGAGGAGAAGTCAGATGCAGTGCTATGGAGGTTAATTGCTGCCATGTCAGAAGAAGAAAAATGTATCATTTATAATGTGAAAAGTTTATTGTTACTTATTACATTGTGACAAGAAACCTATTTGTTGTAAGTTGTCAAGCTTTTCTTTTTATAACCTTGCTGGATAGATAGATAGATAGATAGATAGATAGATAGATAGATAGATAGACAGACAGACAGACAGATAGATAGATAGATAGATAGATAGATAGATAGATAGATAGATAGATAGATAGATAGATAGATAGATAGACAGATAGCTAGATAGATAGATAGATAGATAGATAGATAGATAGATAGATAGATAGACAGACAGACAGACAGACAGACAGATAGATAGATAGATAGATAGATAGATAGATAGATAGACAGATAGCTAGATAGATAGATAGATAGACAGACAGACAGATAGATAGATAGACAGATAGACAGATAGACAGATAGATAGACAGATAGATAGATAGATAGATAGATAGATAGATAGATAGATCCACCCCTCCGATCTCAAACTTCCCACTTTTCCCACTCATCTTGTCTCTCTCTCTTCTCCTCTCTGCTCTCATATTCCTTTCTCGTCAAGCTCTTTCTCACGAACCTCCTTTCTTTCTGCCTGTCTCCCTCACCCTCTGTGTCTCTCACCCTCTGCCCCCCCCAATATGTCCATCTCTTTGTCCCCCACTGACTGCGTGTCTCCAGGTCTCCCTGATTGGTCATGGGGATTTCTCCTCGTCCTCCACCGCAGTGAGTTCATGTGTGTGCGTTTGTCCACCTTGGCCGCTCCGCCATGGGCACTGCCCTGACCGCGGGTAAGAAACATCAGCTGCATGACGCTGTCTCCCTTCCTCTCTCTTTGATGCACAGACTCACACACACATGTGCTTCTCATTCGTAATGTCCGCAGTCAGCCTCTTTAGCATGAATGAAAACAGGCCAACAGCCAATAATGGCACCATAGAGAAAGAGGGGAAACACTTAAATAATCTCCTTCCCCCTGAGCCCTGGAGAGCTCAGTTTTTATAAGTCAGCTCAGTGTGCATCCCCAGCCTGTTGGATTTGAGGCGAGAGGATTGTACTAATGTTGTGACTTTAAACAGGAGACTCATGGGATGGAGCATTGGGAGGGAGTAAACAGCTGATTTGATCTTCTTTTAGACGGGAGCTGAGCTTTTGTTGACACACAGCCCTGTTGTTCGGTGCTGGATAATGCTGCTTGTGTAATTGTACATATCAGAAACAGAGAATTTAATATGAAGTACGCAGAGTTAACTTTGACAATACATCCTATAATTATTTAAATAACTAATTGTGTTTACTGACAGGAGGCGAGCTCAAAGAATCCTTTTCAACTTTTGGGATAAAAATGTTCACTCCTGTTTGTCAACCTGACTGCAGTAACGATCAGGAGGTTATAGTCTTGTAGTGTCTGTTAAAGGTTAAGAGTGGCGTTATTTCATATATTTATTGTTTTTAAATCCAGTTTAAAGACTTTAACCAGCAATAAATTGATCCTTCTAACAGATATTATGTATATATATATGTTAGTGTTGACCCATTCTCTTGGATAAGGTGTCATTCTTCATTAAAGTGAGCATGGACAGTGTAGCGTATTTCAAGTCTGCTCTAATACATTGTTTGTTTTGGGCAATAACAAAAATGATAGAATAGCAGCGGTCAACAGATTACAAAACAAACAATAAACAAATAGATTTGAATAAACAATAAATGCACTATTCTATGCTTTCAAAGAGAATATTTGTTTAAAAGTGCCAATATATGCAATAGTAAGTAGACACATGGTTTGATTAAAAGTTCAACATTTTGTATTAAGGAAATTTACAGAGGAGACCAAACTGTGCTGCACCAACGTAAATCTAAACTTGACTCGTCTTTTTCTGAGTTTGCTTCTTAGTTTAAAATTCTTCATAGCGGAATGAAATCCTCACCAGAAATTCAGTCTTAATCTCGTGCTGCAGTCAGAAGCAACCAGTGGCTCCATGCTGGTGAGTTTTGACCCTAATATCTGCGGTTTTAACCCCGTCTGACATTCATAATCTCTATTATCTTTCAGCCTCTACTGGTCTGAGACCTCAGGTCTGAGACAGTAGGGGACCCAAGGCATAAAAAGATGCTTGTCACAGTTGCTTCTTAACAGATAAAATCAGTGACTGTATTGATGTTGGAGCTGCGCGTAACGGCTTTGTGTATGCGTGTGTGCGTGTTTATATGTGTGGCGGGGGGTCTAACTGTCTGACACCTGCAGCTCTTCATACTCAAAATGCAAATCCAAGCCCCTCACCCCCTCAACAACCCCTTCCTCAATCCGAGGTTACTGAGCAACGACTTTCGTAAATCTAGATCAGATTTAAATAATACTACAAAAAGAGTGTCGACAGCACGAAACATAGAATCTAAAGCTGTTTTCTGGAAAAAAATAAAAGAGGGAAATTTGATCCGGATGATGTGAAGGCTAAGATACTCTGCCAAGTCTCCTCCAACAATGGAAATGGTCTCTAGATATATCATGTTTAGATGACAGCTTTACATGGGTGACTGTTTGTGAGTTTTTAAGGCCTGCACAAATGATTATTTTCATTTTGAATAAGTATGTTGATATATTCTAGATGAATCGATTTGTTGTTTGGTCTATAAAAAAGTCAGAAGACAGCAAACAATGTTGATGAGTATTTTTCTAAAGCCCAAGATGATGTGCTCAAATGTCTTGTTTTGTCCACAAATCAAAGATATGTTGTTTACTGTCATAAATGATTAAGGAAAGCAGAAAATATTAATATTTACAATATTACATTATTTCTTTAAAAAACACTGAAACGGATTATTAAAATAATTTGTGATTTCTGTAATTGACAACTGATCGACCAATCTGAACGTTTTACAAAATAAAATGCTGATACAAAACTCCCTCCCACTAACAAATTAGATTAAATACATTTTGAGCCACATTTGCACTCATCACTATTAGTTGGTTATTCTACAGATTATAATCATATTAATTTTAATGAATGAATTTGAGAAAATGTTCTTCTTCTTAATAATAACTGTTAACTGTTTAGCATATAATCAATCAATCTGTGACAGCTCAGAAAGAAAGATGCTTTGGGAGAGAACGATATCAATTGGCCTTGCCAAGCGTTGAGTAAATGTATGTTCAGTGAAACAAAAACAAAAGAAATCGCCGACTGCCTAAAAGCAGGTGCAAGCCCCTGTGTCAGCAAGCATCTGCCTAACACAGAGTGCTGAAGTGAACAAGATGCTGAATCGTTAACCAGCTCTGAGGATGCAGCCGTGCAGCTGAGCCCGACCTCTGACCTCGCCGCCGGGGGCTACTTCACAATACATCCCTGTGGGGAAACAAGTAAAGTGGTGCATTATTTGCATTGTTGTAAGTGGAGTGTGGAGTAAAGGAGGAAAAGCACCTGTTTCACCGGGTACCACATTTGCACTCTGGGGATGTTGGTGATGCCCTTTAATGTAACCCAGCTCTCTAGTGCCACCCACTGGCTGGTAAAGGGAGTACAACAAAGCAGCAGAGAGAAGGAGAACAACAGCCTGAGTGAGCTTCTGGTATTGTTATTATTAGTGACATTTTAGCAGTACTTGTTACTGGTTTGATATCAAGGGCATCACTCTGTGTAAAAAGGTGGTGGGGACATAAAGGCTCAGATGGCACTGGATGAGGGCAGAGTAGATAATTACAGCAGGAAAATAACCGCATCAAAATGTATTTAATCGCATTTGTTAGTTAATTTCTTGGTGCATGCTTTTTTTTTTGCCTACAGAGTGTTAATGACACCGTAACAGACACATATGTTTGATACTTTCCTCTCATGAAGCATCCTGACATTTTCCAACTTGCCTTTAAATCAACTCAGTCAAGCAGCGCCACCCAGTGGTCAAGAGCTGGTGTGGTCCTGAGGAGAACACCGGGTCGATCAGCCCTCAAGAACATTTTTTATATAATTTTTGTTAAAAAGTCTTTGAGACATCATTAAGCTTAATTTTTCTTTTAACAATATCTTGCATCAGACTGTGATATCATGATTTTTAGATGTATGTTGTTTGTAAAGACGCTCAGTTTTAAATGCCTACTATTCAAAAAATGCTTTCTTGGAATTTGTAAATGCAATATTTAACAATGCAGCCTTAATTTTGTATTTATATGAATGAAGTCGTCCTGGCATCCCTCCACTCTGTTGCGCCGGGAGCTGTAGTACGTTATGTCCAATGTCTCTCAAGCCAACTTGGCTTCGTTTTGGATCACGCAGCTTTGGATCGTGTTGCTTTTTCCGTGTCAGAACTGCGCGCACGGTGCACTTGTGCCATCCCACATGTCAAGTCAGCCGACATTTTAATTTCCGGTACGATATTTCACAACAAAGTCGACCAAAACCAATGTTGTCGCTGTCGGGTGGTAACTTATTTTGAAAGACACCACTCATCTCTGTATTTGCTCTCCGCCCTACATCGAGCTTGACGAGGAGTCTCAACAGGTGCCAAAAATGAATGTGCAGCAAAAGTGACAGTGAGCTGAGAGTAAAAGGCCAGAGTGAAATAAAATGATATAAAAATAAGATAACAGTAAGTTCTGTGTGCTGTTGTAACTGAATGATTAATTCTTGTATTTTCATTTTATCAGAAAAAAGTTCCCCAATCATCTGACCTCTGACCCACAATCAACATGCGGTATTTCAACCTAAAGTAAAATCCCCCTTCAGTCTAATGAACAAAGGCCTTCATTTGTGCATTGTCTTTAGCCGCCTAAAAGCACATTTATGTGTGTGACACAAGAAGTCCTTTCACCTGTGTCTGTCAGGGTCATGCTGTTTGCACTGATGCTGTGAGATGTTTTAAATGCTTTACAGCTGGGGGATGATTGCAAAACGTATCCCACGATTAAACCAATGTAAGAAACACTCCAGTGAACTGCTGTCTTCATTTTAAGGTTTTGGAAACTCAGTTGTCCCATAAGTGAAGGTTTGGATTAGGGGTGAGAAGGCTGAGAGCAGCTGGATTTAAGGTTAAACGCTTGATCACGATCAGGATTAGATAGAGTTACTAATAAATCTGTGTTTGAATAGCAATCATATCAAAATATTTTGTCCTTTAAACGTCCCCGGCTTGGCCCACCTTTGACTCCAGGAACATGGCGCACGTCTTGAACTTCAACCTCGGATATTTATTCAGCCTCGTTAATCTGTTTGACGAAATGCATATCCATCACTCAAAACTCTCGCGATACATGGTGCCGATATATTAGGGCGGATGGCGTGGGCCTCGTCCACTTGGAGGGGCGTTGGGTTTCCTTGAGGACCTTGGTGAGATTTTTGGAACAGTCAAGGGTCTCAAATCTGCAACCATGTCGGACGCGGTGATTAGTTTCATGAAGGACTTTTTGGCCGGTGGTATCGCCGCTGCCATCTCCAAAACAGCTGTCGCTCCCATTGAGAGAGTCAAGTTGTTGCTGCAGGTAAACTAATTGAACAACGCATGCCCGCATGATTACCGCTTCGTGCGTAAAGTGTGCGTAAAAATTGGGTTACTGATGAACCAAACACTCAAACGTAAATCTAGAGGGAGAAAACAAGAGTTTGAATGTGCAGTGTGTCAGTTCAGAATGCCTGGTGCGTAATGTCAAGGGGCAAGTGAGAGGTCCTGCGTCAACTTGGAGATGGTTTTACGCACCGGCTATGATGACAATGACGAGAAGGTCCTAATACGCAGCCTGTCATTAAAAACGCCGTAATACAGGTTTATGAGCTACTGGTGCGTTTCTTTACCTGATTGTTACTCCAGTGTAACGGGTGACCGCAGTAATCTTTAGTGAAATTGAATTTCTAAATTTAACTCCAAGACTGTAATCTAATACACAGCTGATTCTCAAGTGACAGGAGTGTGCATCTAGAGTGCGATCACACACAGCTATGCCGGGCAGGAAAATGTCACACACGAAAAATATTATTAAAATTATTGAAATTGAACAAAAACATGTATTCTGTTATGACAAAAACAGGCATGACAAGTCCCCTCCCAGAACGTTTTTTACAAGAGAGTTAATCACATTTTTGGATCGTTATACGCGTCTTTTTAAAAAAAAAAAAAAAAAAGAAAAAAAAAAAAAGCGTTTCCACTGTCTTTGTTTACAGGTCCAGCATGCAAGCAAACAGATCACCGCAGAGATGCAGTACAAGGGAATCATTGACTGCGTGGTCAGGATCCCAAAGGAACAGGGCTTCATCTCCTTCTGGAGAGGCAACCTGGCCAACGTGATCCGTTACTTCCCCACTCAAGCCCTCAACTTCGCCTTCAAAGACAAGTACAAGAAGATCTTCCTCGGTGGTGTGGATCCAAAAACACAGTTCTGGCGCCACTTCGCTGGCAATCTGGCATCTGGCGGTGCCGCTGGTGCCACCTCCCTCTGCTTCGTGTATCCTCTGGACTTCGCCAGGACCAGACTCGCTGCCGACATCGGCAAAGGCACAGCCGAGAGAGAGTTCACCGGTCTTGGAAACTGCCTCACCAAGATCTTCAAAACCGATGGCCTCAAGGGTCTTTACCTCGGGTTCAACGTGTCTGTGCAGGGTATCATCATCTACAGAGCGGCCTACTTCGGATGCTTCGACACAGCTAAAGGTGCGCGCACCTGCTCGGTGTGACTTGCATGTTTCTTAACGTGAGATTGTGTGTTTTCTCATGACTTAACTCCTTCTCCATCCAGGTATGCTGCCAGACCCCAAGAACACGCACATCGTCGTCAGCTGGATGATCGCCCAGACTGTCACCGCCGCAGCTGGCATCATCTCATACCCTTTCGACACAGTCAGACGTCGCATGATGATGCAGTCTGGACGCAAAGGAGGTGAGCATCACTCATCACGTTCTTACTGTTTAGCACGGAATGCGCATTTTACGCGTGCATTCATGAACATTGCGCGTCACCATCACTGTCTGTCTCCCTCTCCACAGCTGACATCATGTACAAGGGCACAATCGACTGCTGGAAGAAGATCCTCAAGGACGAGGGAGGAAAAGCCTTCTTCAAGGGTGCCTGGTCCAACGTGATCAGAGGCATGGGCGGTGCCTTTGTGTTGGTGCTGTACGACGAGATCAAGAAGTACACATAATAAACTTTCTCATCTCACAGTCCCCGAAGGAAAGCCTTCACGTTGTTTAAGTCTTAAGTCATGTGATCGAGTGATAACAGCTTGTGGTGTATTAAAATGTGGGCATGCACCCCTCTGGTAGGAGCCGGGTCACCATGCCTCTTCAGAAATCTGTATATATCCCATCTACGACGTGTCAAAAAAAAAAAGTCCAGCCAGTGTTGCAGTGAAGATGTGATGATGCAAAGGATGACATCACTACCCTTCATATGCTCCTCATGTTAGAGTCAGTTTGTGAAGCAGTCGCCGAGGCCCATGTGTTGTAATGTTGTGACCACTCCTGACCCATGTGTCCCACCTCGCACATTATTTTATTAAGAATAAAGATTTATTAGTCTATCAGTCCTGTCTTTCTGATGCATGTACCCATTGTCGTGGCAACCTGTCATCACCTGCAGTCAAACAGGCAACCTTTCCCAGAAGACATTTTGACTTCTGCTCCATCGAGTGTCGTGGTAAGTCATGAATGAAACAGTGTCACAGCGAGACAGCGTGCACGACAACTGAAGCAGCTAAATCCAGGAATCCAGCCATCACGCCACTCATTTTTGTTTCTGACTTCAACATGTTCAAATATCCTCGTAGAGAATCTTTAAATTGGAAAAATGACATCCAGGAATTCCATCCTGATTTTCACTTCACACAGATCTGAAATATAAAAAAGCTGAGAAGCTCGTAACATTAAAGTCCCATGAAATATATTGAGTAGTTTCATATAAAAAAAGTGCAACCTAGTTGTGTAACAGCACACTGTTAACAGATGTAAAAAAAACAAAAAAAACAAAACAATAACAGCTTTATTTTAGAAGGAACAAATAAAAAGGGAATGCCAAAATAATATTTCAAATATATTTATTTCTCATTGTTTACAAACATAACTCTTTCTTGCATCATTAATTGTACATATGTGAGAAAATGAGGGCAACGAAAGCAAATAAAGATTTGAAGACTTACCCTAAACATTGCTCACTGAAATATTAAACAACTAATTGTTCATTATGTCATCATGGCTTTGGAAGAATAGGCAATACGTTGTGCAAACATACAGCGAGCCAAGTACTGTTGAGAGTTACTGCAGTATTTAGAAGCCACAGTTCAACTGATGTGAAATTGCATTACGATAGCTCTGAGCGTCATTTGCTATATTTCACCACATAAGAGCGGAAAACAATCCATCTTGTTTATATTGTATAAGCATGCCAACACAAATGACTAGTATGTTGGTGAAGTCAGTTTATTCAGATTGGTACCTTCCAAACTGACCATTCAGTGATAAACAGACACCAACGATGCCACTAAAGGGAGCCAGCGGTGTGCTTCTTTAAAACAGCAGTGTTCTCAGCACCAGGCTGGTCGGGCTGCACCAGGTTTTTTTGACCTGGGAACGGGTTTGCTGGCCGAGTCACTGGTGGTGGAAGACGAGCTGTGGTGGGCAGAGCTGACTGGCCTGGAACCTGCTGTTGTGGACAACAGAGAGATATTTCTATCTCTAGAAAAACAATTCAACAAGTACATTAATTCAAATAACATTTAAAAAGGATTAACAACTATAAGTTCACAGGTCAGTCTTGCCAGTATCAGTGATCCACAGCTGCTTTTAACAGTCTGAAAGTCTTCTGTTAATTAACTCTCTGCAGCCATCCGACGGCAGCAGGTCAGACAGTCGTGAGGGATAAATCTGCAGCCTTCAGTCTGAGAGGAGCATCGCCGTGCGCTGCCACACTGATCCTCTTCATTTACCGCAATTAATCATCACATGGAACACAGGTGCTTTTATGATGTGCAGCTGCCTCTCAAAGGGGACTTTTGTTAAAGACATAATCTCAGCCCCCAGAAGAAGGCACGTGTTTATCATTTTAATATTTTTCTAAAATGTTTGGTTGAGGACCTTCTATAAGCTTCAGCTGTCATACTGTTGAGGGGATATAGGTGATTTAAAACGTGTACGTTACCTGAGTGTGTCTTGCTGGCAGACCTCCCTTTCTTAGTGGTGGACACACAGACGGGGTACGAAGGAGCTCCCTGGTATCCAACTTGTCGTTGGTAGTCTGCCAGCTGTTCTGCACGCTTTAGGCCAGGTGTAGGCTTGACAGACTCCAGCCTCTTAAGAAAAGCCTTAAAGAACCAGAACTACATGTTTTACTTGGTAAGTAATGCTTACAAACATACTACATATGCTTTACGTTCGTGGCACATTGTTAAAGCCAACATGACGTGTATTACTGACATGATCAGTCATTTTAACTTGGAATGATGTCGGTAGGGCCGTAAGGAATGTCTTCTTTTTTTACATTCAAAGCTTCTATTGAGGTTTTATTGACATCATCCCCCTAAAAAAGAACATTTCTAAATACTACAAAATTCTCAATTTGAGTAAACTGATACATCAGATTAAATGGAACGCGACCAAACAGCATGCAAATGCAGATACATAATATCTGTTTGTTTTGGAATGACTTAAGTAATTTACTGTAATTGTGTTAGATCCATAGTACATTTCTTGTTTTGTGGTTGTTTAAATGTAATGTAATGTGCTGTTAGATTGTTACTAGATTGCCCCATTAAGACAGGTGTGTGTCTCCCTTAGTGAGCAGCAAGCAGGAGAGGAAACAGATTTTTTGACTACGGTGGAAAATTGTTGTTTTCAAAAGGCTAAATGACAACAAATGTGGGAGAATATTTCGTGAGATACAAACATTTTGGGAATCTTTGGAAACGATCACATCTACCGTTCTCAATCAGTTTAGAATTTTGGACTTGAAAATGCTCTGCTGAGTTTTTAGAAATTTTTGGATCACACAAGTCAGAAACTATCTTCAGCAGCCACCACAGGACTCTAATTCTAATACTAATAATATTAGTGTAGCGATTCTTTACGAATGAATAGACATGTAAAAAAAAACATTCAAATGGCAATGTTATGAATGAAGCTTCAAACAATCAGCACAGCCCTGGATGTGGGCATAATATGAGGTCAGCGTCAAGAGCTTTCTTGAGAGAGCAATCCATCAATTTGAATTTGAAGTGCTTCATCATATGTACTCTTAACACAGCAAAGCTCAATGACAGATTTTTGAGTGAATAATGAAGTCCTTTCTAGCATTTCATTTTTTAAACCATTTGCTGAAGTTTACTGTCTTTAAACCCACAAAACACTTTTAAGAAAGTGCTTGTATCATTGATAAAATACACACATTTGATTGGAACAGACAGTCCCCATTCTACATAATCCCAATCATATCTGTTCCTTTACAGCAAACACAACCAAACAGCATGTGGTGTAGGCAAGTTGCTCAACATCATACATGCAGTCAGACACCCACATGCATGCTGTGCAGAAACGCATCAGTAAGCAGAAACCCCTCACGAAGCGACGCAACAGGCAAAAAGCTCCACAGTCAAGAGACTGTTCTACTAAATTTCACAAGTGCTCCTGAGGTCATAAGAAGACACTGCATGCTTCTACTGGCAATCAGACTGGTCACCTACTGCATTTCCAACGTATGAGTGATTTAAAACCTTTTCAGAATAAAGCTATCCCTCCATATTAACATCACGTATTTGATGGAAAATTTAAATCTAATATTTAATTGACCAATCTTGAAATACAGAGTTGTAGCTCTACTTGTGCAGGACTAACGGGGGGTCTTACATGTGTGGATGTGTGGGGTGGATACACCGATCACACGGCAGATTCAGTTACTTCACTCTAAGAATAGAGAAGGCACAGAAAAAGCACCCCTGAAAACGTAGAGAGATTGACTCAAGAGAGAGAACAGTCTGTTCTAGGAATGACTGAAACACATTGCCTCATAAAAAACAACAACAATCAGGATCAATGTAAGATCTCTAATCAGCAATAACAACAAACATATGTGTGATGATATCAGTGAAGAGAGGAATGCATTTTTTCTGTCAACACCTAAAACACCTGTCAGAGGAGACAATGAATCTCTGCGGTAGTGCTATAATTTCATCAATCAACGCAGCTGCTTTAGTCGCCCTGTGTTTCTATTGTGAAGTGGTCAAGCAGAGTTAATATACAGGGTGAGAGGCTAAAGCTGCAGATGCTGACCTGTCTCATAATGTCACTCTGTGGCGCTGCTGCAGGCCTGCCACCTGCTGCCATCTGTCCAAGTCCATCCGTGTCTGCTTTCAGGGGTGGCACTGTTACTTACTAGTACCTCTCAAACTAGCGTCCTTCAATAGATGTCTACTTTAGAGGGAAATAGCTTCTAATACAATGAGTGTTATAACTAACAGACCAAGAGATCAGAATATTCAAAGAGCCAGCAGCAGTTTTATATTTCAGCGCAAGTTTAGATGACTAATTACATAATCATGCAAATGAGAAATCTGGAAACTCTTCTACAGACACAACTGCCCCACATTTACCTACCACCTGCTGCTTAATCAAAACATTTTTTTAATCAGTTTTTTTTACGGCAGCAAATGAATAGATTTTTTTGGGGGGGATTAATTAGTACTTTGCCCTTGTTTACAGCTCAAAATAGTGACAGTCACAGAAATAAATGCCACGTGGAAAAGGTCTCAGCTAAAGGTTTGACTTGGTCTCTATGGATGGATGATATAGTGCTTGAGCATAGGAATCACTTAGACATGAGTTATACATTGATAACATTGACTGGAGAAACCATTAAGTTAAAGCAGCTACAAGGAACATGTGCTTTGATTTGGAAGCGAGTAAAAGAGAGACATCTATTTTCAAAACTATTTTTCTTTTTATAAACAGTTGTGAGAAATGTTTTTACTCTTTTCAGCTGGAAAACAGACAATCTTCTCGCTGATGGCCTTGTGTGCTTATGTAGATCATAAAGAGGCATTAGTACTCAGTTAAGACGGCTTCTTAACCTGTTAAAAGTTGCTTGTCGATGTTTAAAACAGAGAATTAGGGTGACAGGAATACCTATGTACTTTGAGTATTGATCGACACAGGAGGCCAAACTTACGAGGTTCTCCCTCTCGATGCGTTGCTGTTCCCGCTGCCTATTGAGCGCACTGTGAGACAGGCGACTGAGTGGTGAGTTGCTTGTCATGTGTGCTTTTTTCGCCGCTTTACTTCCTGGTCGTGGCCCTGGAGAAAGACGTGAAAGTGCCCGAAGAAGTCGCTGGTTCTCATGATCTATGGATCGGACCTCTTCGTTGGTGAATGAGTAGTTCTTCCTGTTTCTTCCTCCGGAACCGTGGAAGACCAGTTTACCTCCAAGCTGGCTCACGGAACTGAGAGAGTCTGATTGGTAAAAAGGACACTTGTTACAGTATCTTAAGTCTGAGAGTTACTGTGTTTGATGCAATGTTTAAATTATTCGTTTTTTTATTTTTAGATTGAACCAAGTGTGGTGGATATGTTGGTTTATGAAACTACTAAAACATGGGGAAAAAATAAACACACACAAAAAAACATATCCCTAAATGTTGTGATGCCAGCATTTATAATTTAAATGGATATTCCAGGATAAGTGAGCTTAAACTTAATTTTGTATTTAATTTATATCTTATTATCTGGTTAAAGTTTAATATTCAACATGCTCAGCAGCACAAATTGCCTGTTATGTAAGGAAAGATCTGCTGATGTTTGGTGCAAACCTATTTTACAAACTTATTGTCTCAAAAATGGAGTGTTTGCTCAAGTACATCACCTGTAGCTATAGAAACATGCAGGTTTACTGGTCTCCAGTGATGTGCACAAGGGGGGGGCAGGGGGGGCCCAATTGTTGAAAAACGCGCTCAAAAGTGCCCTCCTGGGAGCCAAAACGCGTGCTAAAGTGCCCTCCTGGGAGCCAAAACGCATGCTAAAGTGCCCTCCTGGGAGCCAAAACGCGTGCTAAAGTGCCCTCCTGGGAGCCAAAACGTGTGCTAAAGTGCCCTCTTGGTTGGCAAAACACACTAAACTGCCCCCTTGGATGGCTGAAACATGATAAACTGCCCTCTTGGGAGCCAAAACACGTGCTAAAGTGCCCTCTTCGGAGCAAAACATTTGCTAAAGTGCCCTCTTGGGAGCCAAAACTTGCGCTAAAGTGCCCTTCTTTTCGCCCCTGCCCTTCAAAAAGTCTGCGCACGTCACTGCTGGTCTCCCTAAAGAGAAAAGGCTGTTTGTTACATGATTCAAGTGACACTAAAGATGAAGTCGATTAATGTCTTATTCCTCAGAATGCCTATATGATATGAATCATCATATCGTATAGGCATTCTATATCTAAGGGGTACATTTTTTAGTAAAATGCTCAACATTTCTTATGAGTTCTTGTGGATGGATTAGGGGCGGAAATATCTGCACACCTCAAGATTAGATTCAACTCTGTTTAGAAAATAAAAAGTGTAGATGCATCATGATGCATCAAAATGTGTATTTTCCAACGCGATTTCAAAACATGGCACATCCGTGATGATCCATAAATAAAATAAACAGATGAATTTACTTCTTTTTTCTTTGCTCACGCTCACCAAAACTCAAGAAGTAGCTTAGAACATCCATCACATTTGAGCATCTAACTTGTTCCCCCCAGCAATCATTATTTTGAGAACACAGAGTAAAAAAAACAAGTATTTTTTAAACAATTTTTTGACATTTTATATACCAAATGATTATTTGTTAAATCATGGAAATGCTCCCCAGAATAATTGATAATTAAAATAATCATTGGTTGCAGCCCTAAAAAGACAAGGGCATAGCAGACATAACTAACAAACAAGAAGGGTACAAGTTTACATACACTCATCTTCATCTGGATCTGAGTCCTCATCCTGATGTAAAGTGCCAAGGCCACTGGAGGGCACACTCTCCTCCTGCTGCTGCTCTTTAAGGCTTCCCTCTTCAGCCTCTGTGCGGTTCAGGTCAAGTGACTGGAGAAGGCTGGAGTCGGGAGAGGAGAGGGGGCTCACGTCTGTTATTGTATCATCTGACTCCTCTTTATGGCTGGCAGGCACATCCCTAGTTCCTGCTGAGCCCACTGGGATCCTGCTCCCTCCAGGGGATAAAGAAGACTTGTTGGGCCTGAGAAGGTTGGGGGAGCCTAAACTGCTTCTCCTGTTGCTGCTGCTACAGGAGCTCTCTGAGTCTGCATCCATGCTGGCCTCGGTTGAAGTCGGGGATGGACTTCGGTTGTACCGACTTCTTATCCGTTTTTTAGGAGTTTGTTTATTTCTCCCTTTGGAGTGTTTGACATTGGATGATAAGATTTCTTCCTCAGACTCATTTGGACTCTGGCTGTATACATCCTTATCATCTACCTCTCTTGCCTCAGCCGACAAAGATTTAAATGTCCCCTTAGATATTTTCGAGTGCAAATCAAAGTCTTCCTCGCCATCACTACTATTATTGATGACTTTAGCTGATGCACACGAAACAGATATGCTGTACGCCCTGTGCCGCTCTTCCTCGCTTGAATGACAGCTGTCCTCTTTCCTTTCTGCTCTGCTGCTGCTATTGTTCTTGACTGGCTTCAGGTGTTTTTGTGTCCCATCCGTCCTCGGGGACCAAGCCCCTTTTGTATTTTTTGTCTGTTTTGCATGTTGCCACTCATGTCCTGGTTTGTTTTGCTTGTCTTTCCCTATCTTTTTCCCATCACCTCTGCCGACGCTGCTATCATCACAATCACTATCGAAAAACGAATGATCCACTTCGCCTTCGAGATCACTGGGGTTGAACATGGCAGTCTTCTCGGACACACTGAACCTGTAAGGCAGTGTAAGATTTAGTGAGGTGTTAGACACATTAAAAATCAAAGAAGTCATGTTAAATTACAGACATTTGACATCATAAGCTGATCCACAATGTTGTAACTGAGATTCCTCCACTGGGTTTCATTTAATTCCATACAACATAAAAATAATATCTGCATTTATGAGTGCAACTAATACTCATCTTTTGGGGGTGATGTTTTAGCTGATATTAGGGAGTAAAATATTCTAATATTGATATTGATGCATTTTTTGCAATAATCCTTCAAAGTTATCAGTTGTCAGTTATCAACTATTTGTGACAAATATACATAATGAAGAGAGAGATATTTTAGAGTTGAACAAAACTCTTTGCTTAATTTTCTTGGAGTTTAATAATCATAAATGACCCCAAGTCTCTTTCTCTACATTATAATCTCTGAAAAAAAAAAAAAAAAAATCCATATAAATAGATCATTCAGAGGCCAAAATTGGCTGATAATATCGACCATCAGATAAGTCATAAGGGCTTTAGCATTTATCTTTGTGACCTGATCTGGTGAGATATCAGTTTCTACTTTTCAAGGTGTACCTGCTTTACCACATAAAATCATGTAATGTTAGCAAACATGTATTCAAACTTGATGCAGACTGTCTCGGGGATAGATAACACATCTCAAAGTAGGTTGCAGGAACACTGTTTTACAAACCAGGAAGCCTAATGGAAACCAATGGCTGCAGGAAGAGAGTAAATTGAAATATAAAACAAAGGCACAATGAGATGCCTTTGCTGATGCTTAGAAAATGTTAAGTATACTGTTCATGATTTGTAGTAAGGGAGCTAAAGTTAAAATATATTGGTATTAGTCTATTCGTATTACTAAGTATGGTCCTTTTAAGAAATCTAGCCCACTAAATGACTGTAAAATAACTATCTTTAAATCATAACATACACATAGGCAAGGTGGTGTGCATTCAAACTGATAGCTAGCATAATATGGTCCAACAGTACGTTTAGCTAACTTTAACTAGCTGAATGGCTACAATTTCTTACCCGGCGGAGGGTCTCACGATTAGATAAGATGTTTCAGAAGAAGAGCAGTTGTGTGAACTTCTTTAGAGAGGGTGTATTCCTGCTGGGAAGACGAGCGAATAAATGGCAAAGCGGAATTAGCGGTTCAAATTAAAATCTCCGTTAGCGGGCCACATAGCTGCAGCTGTCTGCTGTGAGCGTGACAGTACCTAGTAACTATGCAACGTCACTTCCTGACAACGGTTGCTGCGCTGTGGAGCTCTGCTGTAGTCTCGTGCGTAAAAGCGACTCGAAAACAACAATAACAACAACGAAAGCGGCATGTTAAAAATGTTATTCTCTCTCTCTCTCTCTCTCTCTCTCTCTCTCTCTCTCTCTCTCTCTCTCTCTATATATATATATATATATATATATATATATATTTATATATATATATATATATATATATATATATATATATATATATATATATATATATATATATATATATATATATATATATATATATATATATATATAAATATTTATATATATATATATATATTATATATATATATATATATATATAATATAGAATAGCATTTAGCAAAATATATTTATACATTTTATATATATAAAATGTATATGTATATATGTATATATGTTATATATACATTTTATATATATATACAATGTAAATATATTTTGCCGTCTCGTTAAATGTAAAAATATTGTACTTAAACGAAAAAGTTAAAGACAATAATTTATACTCAGGCTCCATTTACAACCATCACTCCGCTACGGAAATGCAGTTGGGAAAGCTTAAAAAAAGCTAGTGGGCCTTGACGTAGGATTGAATTTTTTTCCTATACTATTCACTCTCACACTTCATATAATATAGTATTTAAAATCAGTAACATGTTTAACAGATGCACCTTATCTTAGAAAAAAAAACAAGTTTAAATCCAGTTTAGATCCAAGTTTTGAACAGGAGGTTGAATTAAATGAATTTAAACTCTGTAATATTGGGGTTAATTCAATCATATACATTATACATTATAATACATGTCACTAGTGAGTCAGCTGAACAATTGTTTGTTTTTATTTCTATTGAAGGAATATCATCTTTTAAGTTTTATATTTTTACTAATTATTGACTAATGAGCACCTTGTCAGCACTATATGCAAAGTACAATAGCTTCTGTCTCGAGTAAACAGAGAGACCAATTAAAAGTTATTTGTCTTTAAACTACTTAGACATATCCAGAATTAGAACTGGCAGAGGAATAGACATGAGGTCAATGTAGTTTTTCTTGGGGATCTTTTATGCCGAAGTAACTGCTCCCCCTAGTGCATACCCATTAACAAGAAAGGGGATTATCTGAAGGCGCGTCCCTTGACATTGCAATTTGTCACGCGCTCTCTCTTAATAACATTGTTAGACCTAGAAGTGACACACACAAATGAAATACCAATGTCCTGGGACAATAGGACGAGGGTGAATCTATAGTATGAACCTGTGTCTGGTCACTGTCATAGCATTTACATGCCAATGCAGGATGGGTAGAGATGGGAATTGAATGGGGGTATTTCTGTTGCAGTCTCATGCTTACACAATCAGGCCATGGATGAGAGGGACAATACGTTTCAGCAGTCTGAGCTCTCAAGATTTTAAAAGAAAATTCGCATTTTATTACGCCTACTGGTGAGCTGAGAAAAGCATCCATTTGACTCGGGTTGTGAAAACTCAATTACAGGCAGTGATTGTTTTCCAATAATGGGCTTCGTCAGAGGGATCATTACAGATCAGACAGCTTCTTCTCTACAAGCAGTTCTCAGAGTGGGAACAAGGGGCGCCTGGGGGTCCTTGAAAAGTTTCCAGGGGGTCCACAGCAAAATGAGGATTAGTGTAATTTCACTGTAATTTATTCAGTAGCAAATATAAAGTATGTATATTACAAAATGCATAAGAATGAGGCTAAATTTATCTTTCTCTGCTCATAAATACCTCCAGCAAGTAGGCCATGTTCTCATCCATTTCATTTATTTGTTTGTCAGCAGTATTACATAAAAACTTCGGTCTTGGCCTGGAATTGACCCCATTAACTTTTGGTGTGGCTCCTGATAAAGGGATGGATAGAGGAATTATTTTCCTCTTTCTTTAACACTGTGACACAGGATTTTTTTGTTAATTACTCACAGAATAAATCATGAATGTCGATGAAAAAGATCAGCTTTATTTAGCTGGCTGGGATTTATGAGTGAGTGTAATTTTATGTGTGTCCTAGATCTGGTGATCTTAAATTAGCAGTTTAGCAGTTAAATTTAGAGTGCTACAGGGCTATGAAGTTTCATATCAGTTCCAGCTTGATTGAATTAAAGGGGACTGTTGGGCTTTGGGTAGGATCTGTGTTATTTGGTTGTCTGTAATAGAGCTGCAACTAATAGTTATTTATTGTTTATAAAATGTCAGAAAATATTTCTGCAAAGCCAAAGTTGAGGTCTTCAAATGTCTTGTTTTATCTGATCAGCAGTCGAAAACCCCAAAAATAAAACTTACTGCAAAAAAGTATAAAAGCACTTATAATCTAAGCTTCTGGTGTCTACTGGAGAATATTTGGATTATTTTTTTCTTTCTTTTCGAAGAACGGCCATAACAATAACGATATGTTTTCCGTTCATCAACTAACATATATATAAATTATTTCAGTTATAGTCTGTAACTTTTAAACATTCAAATACAAAAAGAAGGGAATACAGTATACTGTACAGTTTAATTACTTGCATAATTGGCCAGGTTACAAAGTAGAAAAGGTCCCCTACAGCAGGTCTCAATGTAATCCAGCAGCAGAAGAGTTAGAAGGCCATGTTATATATCAGTCTTGGTGCGTTAGTTTGTCTGCTGGTAACACAAATCAACAACAAGGCTGTGTTGACCTTGATGCCCTGTATTTCTGAATTAAATGAGCCTATTTAGTATCCACATTCAGCAGCTTTGTCATTAAATCAGAAAGTTCAGTACATGACATGAACAGTTTCTCTTCTCAGTACAGAAATACATCCATCTCTAGCCGCCTTTGTTGCTAAAACAATAATTTATGCAGGATCTGACCAAGCGGAACATTAACATGTAGCATTATTAGAAAAATTACTCAAATTTGCCACATAGGGTGCATTTCTATACAACAACCACATTTGTAGATACTTTTTTAAATGCCAAATGATGCGTGTCCGAAAGGCTGTGAGAGCTCAGATGGTCTTTGGCCTCTGAGGCAGACACAGATTATAATACGCAGTCTGATCCCAAAAGTCTGGTCCTTTCCAGCCGCACCAGCCCTGAAACAGACAAACATACATTCAGCACTGTGCAGGCCATGAAAGTGTATACTTTACAGAGACAAATGCAGGTGTTTATTACAGTTACCTTGTCTGTGATAACCTGTAAGTCCTCTGCGCCGGTGTAATGTGGATCTAAGATGAGATAGCGGATCTGCCCGGTGGTCTCGCTCCATGCTACACCGAGAATAGTGTGAGCCAAAACTCCCCCTCCTACAGACAGACAGACACAAGCAACATGAAGACACCCCCTGCATCCATCTGAGGGAAATGCTACTTAGTATTATGTAATGAAATACACACATGTTGTTAGTTGTGGTGAATTAAAGACAAAAATGCTTGTAAAATATGAAAGAAAAGTTCTGAAGTAATTCCAGTTTACCAATCATGACAGGAGTCCCTTCAGTAAGGAAGTGGTTTGCAAGTTCTCTTCCTTTGGAGGCTAACTCAGAGCCTTGACTGCAGAGTAGAAACAGTCATCATCAGATAAACCCAAACAATATATACACCATCATTGCACAAGGTGCTCTCCATAGGAATCATACAACACACCTCACAAACATGATCTTGGAGGTGACCTCGAGCAGCTGGTTCAGAACAGCCTGAACCTCGATGGATCCGATCCACTGTCGTGATCCGACAAAAGACTTCTGTTTGTCTCCGACATCCACCAAAGCCTGGAGAGGAGAGAATTGGACATTTCTATAGTATTGTGACTGTTATACAGAGCATCACATCTACAGAACCAGCACCACTGTGTACCTGTTGGATCTCCTTGTGTGTGGGCACATGCCGCTCCGTGTAGCCTTGCTGCTCGAACCAGGAGCAGATGGTCTGGAGGGAGCGATAAGCACAGCCCCAGCCATTATCATCCATGTGGTCCTGCATGTAGTGGTGGTAGCTGTAGATCCCCTGGACCAAGTACACCTTGAGAAAGACATTCAATGTTACTAATTCTCACATAGTACACCTCAGTATCTATCTTTGAAAGAGGAGCTAGAAGGAGGAGCGTGAAAGACTTTAAAGGCCACAAATCATGCTCATCTTCAGGTTCATACTTAATAATTACAATTTTATCAATTTTTTAAAACCTCTATTCACTCTCTGTCTGAACGATCAGTTTTTTGCACCTGTTGCTTTAAAGCTTTTCTGAATACAGGCTTTACGCATTTCTGATTGAGCATTTTCATTATTTGACAGTATTAATGAAGCACCTAAACCTACTTTATAATAAAAAAAAGACATGGAAATCTCACTTTCTACAATATGGAGGGAAGCCGTACCTTTCCATTGTCCAGAGTGGGATGTGTGAGGACCAGGTGAGGGTTTCGGAGGTAACCATCTCTGTAAGGCTCATTGGGAAAGTGGTAAGCGTTTGCTCTTCTGAAATAAGGCCAGTCATCTAGCAGCTCAAACCGTTGATGCAGATCCTAAAGAGACAGACATTTTGTGTAAAATAACATTTTGCAAAATAAGTCAGGCGCAAAGATATTGCATGTTTCTTGCACAATGAATTGGTTCCACTGCCCATTGGATAAACAAATACGAATCTGTATGCTACATGTTTTTTAAGAAATCATAACAAATTCAAAACAAATTCAATGTCTGGGGGCTGCGTTTTGGCTGCCTTTAATTTGGGATTTATTGTCCTTACCCTACGTTGTGTCTCTAGCTGGCTGTCAGGCACTCCTGCTGGGTAAACCACGGTCACGAGTCCTTTTGGCTCTGGCAGGAGGAAGTGAAGCGGTTCAGGTACCAGCAGCGTCATCCCCTTCATGTGCTGCAGGATCACTTTCTCCATCTCACACAGCTGATGACTCAGCGCCTCCACTAGGCGCTCACAGGCACTACAGTGACAGATAAAAATATTTCACAGTGAGCAGAACTATTCATGGTCGCAGCTGGTGGTGAGTTTGGTTCGAGCAAATCTAACGTTTTTAAGGTGAGACATACTCTTTGATTGTGTCGTTGCAGTTGGTGCGGATCACACAGTCCATGGGAAGAGTTGTAGAGAAGAAGTGGGATTTCTTGATGGTTCTGGTGAGGATCGGGGGTGGAAGCGGGCCAGTCGTTGTCGCCTCCATCATCAGGCGAAGGTTTATGATGCTCTGAATGACAAATGTGAACTTACATTCAAGCGCAAGCACACACAGACACCATAAAGACAATAAAGTATCGGTGAATATCTTTATTATATCATTAATATAACAACTAAGATGCTGTGGCAGAGAAAAGAGAAAAAAAGGACTTTTAATTATCATATTAGTTCAGAATAATACAAAAATAACAATACACATACAATCTTCACACAAAAAAACTACTAAATGTACCTACCACTGATGAACTTTTTTTGCTTTTCTTTCTTGCAGATCTCTTGCCTGTGCTCTCTTGTTCATCGGTCCTGAAATAAACGAAAACTTTATCACAAAAAAGCCAAAGATTTAGAACAATAAAGAAAATATCTTGGCAGAGTGAACTTACTGTATCCATTGTTGTAAGTCTTCACACAGTGTGTTTGGAGTTATTTCATCAGGTGTTGCATGAACACCTCTGTTCGGCCAAATAATAACAGGACTGTCACAGACGGTGAGAACACAGGCTTCAGATTTCACCAGAGACTGAAGCGTCCCGAATGTTCTCGAGATGACTTTGTGCATGAGTGGTACTGCAAGAAGACAAAAAGACAGTATTATTGATTTATTATTACACTCTTATACACTTTTAAATTACACCTGACTGATATCATATGACTCTTGCTATATCCTTTTATCAGCACTGCACTCAATCAACATTACTTTTTCTTTATAAGCAAGATTTGGAATCTTACTTTGATTAACTGTCTTAGCGATCTTTCTTTCCTCAGTGTCCATGCTCTGCACCAAGATTTTTATATTAAATGAAGACCATGAAGGGGGCCTGTAGCTACGAAAGTGGACACAATACTGACATTCTTGGTTTGGTTGGAGAATTTTAACTTATTGACATATTTATATAAGCGAACAAACTAAATAAAGAAACTAGCAGAAATTAAAGAAACTATCTTTGTTTTCATGAAACTGAAGAAAAAACAAACTGACCTTAAAGGACAACACAATTTCATACTGTTGTACTTATATGCGGCAGACCCTGCCACCTTTCTAGCTTCAAACAGTGTTCTGGGGAACTTATTTTCCTCTGAGAACAGCTTGTTTATTCAGTTATGGACAAGATGATCTGAGTTTGTACTATTACCTCACGGACATTGCACATATCAAAATTCTGAGTTTGAATTTCTTCTCCAAAACTACATAGTGCCCCTTTAAGGCCAAACAAGTTAATTATAATAATGGTATTTCCTCCACAAATATTACATTACTATACTGATGCAATCCTTTAGGTAAATAACATTTACCAAAACATTATTCTAGCAGTTTAAACATATAATTAAAGTTTATTGGTTTAATTTGTTTCTTAGACTGTCTTTGGGTTACACTGAGGGATTTTGCACTCTTGACCACAGCATTTGAAACCTGACTATGGTCCTGCAGGTAGTAACACACAGCAGCAAGGAAAGTAAACCCCGTCATCAAAAAAAGGAACATTAATCATTCTTGTATAGTTAAATTGTTGCCGGGATCCCTTTCAACATCATCTTATCCAACTACGTTCAAAAATATTAATATTAATATAAAACGTCCGTGAACGTACCATCTGTACTGTCCAGCTGACATTTGAGCTCTAGCGGCCCTCTGACACGAAGTATTGTCCATGTGTCGGAGCACTGGGAGTCAGAGACAACCTGGGACAACACAAGAGAAGTAAGAAGCCTGACAGAGAGCAGACTGAAAGAGTTTAAAACGTTAACGTAAATTATTATTGTGGTGACAGCCGAGAAGGAACCGAGGAGCCGCTGTCAGCTAGCAGTAAGCTAATCTACTAGCTAACAGCGAGCTGAGTTTAACGTAAAGCTGGACAGAAATGGACATGAACGATAGTCTGACAATAAACTTACCATCGTGGAGTTTAGTACAATAATGTTGAATTAAATCACAGACGTGTGTGCAGCTGTCTAAACACTGTAGGCTGACATGTCTGTTGTAGGAAATATTCAACGTGTCTCTGCCTGCTGCATTCTATTGGACAACAGTAGCTCCGCCCATTTGTGGTGCATTCAAAGTAACTCGTAATTTGAACACTTTGCTGGGTTAGGTGACCACAGCAGAGGTTCAAAACCTTTTAGAGTTGTGTCAACAGAAAGTCAAGAAGTGTTTCAATCTTTTCTGAAGCAAAGGCAAGAATACCACAGTGCAAAAATACTCTGTTAAAAGTAAAAGGCACGGCAATATATCTGGTTAAGTGCAGTTATATGCTTATATGAGTTTTATTCTTGGATAACAGCAATACATATTTATCATACATTTTGAATGTTATATATCATTCTTAACTGTTCTTTCACTTGTTTTTGGAAAAGGTGGAGCTATTGCTTTTACTATATATACTGCTGTGTAGCTTGTAAATTTCACCTTGGAGATCATCTTATCTTATCCATAACATTACCATAGTATCTGTACAATTAGACTGGAACTGCAAACTAATAAATATAATCAAATAAACATAGTGGAGAAAAAAGCAGAGGAAATGTACTTAGTACCACTGGTGTCAAAATAGTTTAAACTATTCCTGAAGAATAATCTTTAAATATTTGAGGCAGTGAAGTTTCCACTACAGTATTTCACAAGAACAATGCAAAAGATTACCAAAGAAATAAAACATAGTGTATCAGAAATGTTATATAAAACAAAGCAAAATAAACACAGGAGCAAAGGAAAGAAGCAGGTGCAATTTAAAAAAATAAAACCCTTGAGGCTTACAAAATGAATCTTATCTCAATTTGCATTCCAAAAAATGCAAGTCACAAGCAAACACAGGATAAGAAAGCATGCATAAGTTAAGTAACACAAAATAGCAAAAAATGAAATAATATAATGAGGGTGTGTACTGTGGTATTTGTGTAAACATAGTCAGATGTGATCAGTACTTGAATCTGTCAGTCTATGGAGATACAGCACAAATATTCGGGGGACATTTGCAAAAAATCTAAATATAATTATTTTTGAAAAAATAGTTACTATAAAATACTGTTTCCTTACTAACAGAGATTTTGTACACACAGACTGAATAATGAGGTAGGTAGGTAGGTAGTTTATTTCGAATATGTAAAAAACAAAATTATCATACACTAATGGGCAGTCATAAAGAAAAAAAGAGAGAAATTAAAAATAAAAATAAGAAATTGAAAATAACAAAGTATAACAAAGTAAACATAAACTGAAAACTATAAATTCTGTTTACATATCCGAAAAGGAGTGGGAAGAAGTATAAACTTATTTTATTCCACCCCCATTTAATAAATAATAACACTGACATATTTATCAATATAATAATAATAACAATAATAATAACTTCCATTTGTCATTTGTCAATTACCTTTGTTCTATATCTAACAAAACATAAATCTATTACAAAAATATGTTTCCTAATAAAATATTATATTATATTATATCAAACATATGAGCAAAATAACACAGAGGCTATTCTCCCTCTTGCTCCTCTTTTGTGACATAATGTGATTTTAAAGAGACAGAGAAAAAGAAAAGAGCAATGCCAGCAGCAAATACATAATAGAGATGAAACCTGCTTAGGCGCTTCAAATATTCTGCAGTCAATCACACCGCTCACTGCTAAAGAAAATTGGCTACTATGACCTCTCCTGCAGTGGTGCTGTTTTATACAGTAGTATGTGCGTCTTTGTTGCTGGTTCTGCTTTAGTAGGATTGAGTGATGCATACTATATCTAATTATTCCAGCATCAGTACCCATGTCACCCGTCTTATGCAACACTTGAAAACATGCATCAACATTGTTAAATCTTTGTCTTTTTATTCAACTCATAATTTGGATGTTATACAGTATCTACCTTTCTATTGAGAGTGCAAGGAGAGGGGAATACAATCCTAATTAATACTTAACAAAAAAAAAATGAAAAGCATTTTCTTGGTGTATTGCATGTTTGCCTGAGGATAATACATGGCAGCCATGCGTGTGAGGCCAGGCAGGGTGAGTGGACACATAGTTAGAGATAATGTGTGTCATTGTTACACATATAGAAAAGGAAGCCATGTAACTATCATGGCTTGAAGCAAAAATCACCACAAAATGTCTTTGAACTTAAGAGAAAGAGAGGCTGCGTTTGCAGAGAAATTTAGATACCGATGACTGCTTTCTGCTAAACATGGACACAATCTTGAGCATATATACATTATATCTAGAAATTAAATGAAACAGATTCACATTATGGCCCTGTTACACTTTGATATGTTCAAACTCATGAATGATTCTACATCACTGTTTAAAAGTCAAATAAAGCACATGCCTTGAGACAGATCTGAAATGAGGTCAGTTTTAGGTCAGTCATGGTTAGTTCTAATGTTGCTTCTGCTTAAATTGTCAGGTGTTTTCCGATTAAATGGTGGTGAAAAGGTCATACAAACATAGAATAGAATTTTTTTTTTTACATATAGATAAAAAATGCTGTTTTATTGTACCTTTAATAACATTGACCCACAGTGCTCTAAAGATCCTCTGTTAAACCTACTACAGTGCATAAACGCAACATTACCCGAAAAGATTTACTGCAAGTATCTATTTAAGGTCTTTATGTGCCTGGATGTTGCAATCTGCCTGGAATAAGTGTCTTCTTGTTGGACTGAGTGCAGCTGGAGTGTATACATTGTCATCGTCTGACGTCATGGCTGTTAAGTTCATGTGAACTGAGTGTGCTGGCCTTGATTTGTGATGAGATTAGCTATCTCTGTGCGTATCATAAACAGAGTATTAGGACGGGTGTGTGCAGAGATTGAATATATGGCAGGCACCATGGAAACTCACATTAAAAGAGCACATTTATCACGCGGACAGAAGAGAAGTTTATTCTTGGATTCATTTGGTTGTGTAATATCTATGACAACATGATGTGAAGGGATGTAACAATGGTAATAAGAAAATAGTTCAATACCGTACATAGTTGTACAAATAATATTTATTTAAGCATAACAGCCAAGTACCTTATTAATAAGTGAAAAGTTCACAATTCTTCAAATATGTCTTAAAACAATAGCAAAGAGCTTATTCTGTACACTGGAAAATGATACAAAAATCAGTTATTTTGAAATAGTTGCACTACACTTAGTGTTTCAAGCAAGATGCTGCTTAACAACACACATCCACAGAGGCTTTTAAAAGTTATGTAAAAAAAGAGGAAAGAAAATATAGAAGAATAAAAATACAATTACAGGAAGTGGTCTTTTAATGGCCTATATGAAGAAGAGGAATGGTAAATAGACCTGTATTTCTATAGTGTTTTTGCAGTCTACTGACCTCTCAAAGCACTTAAAAACACTTGTCACATTCACCCATTCACAAACACATTCATACACTGATGGCAGGCCAGGCGCTGCCATGAAAGGTGCTGACATGCTCACCAGAAGCAATTTGGGGTTCAGTACCTTACTCAAGGATACTTCAACGTGCAGCTGAGGGAAATCGAACGAGCCACCTTCTGATTATTGGACGACCCGCTCAACCTTCTAAGCTACAGAAGGTACGGAATGATAACGACAAGAAAAAAACTGTTTATGTACAAGTTTCTCACAGATACAAGAGCAACGTATATGCTAATTATTTATCCATTTCAGGCAATGAAAGCCAATATATGCACTACTTTCATTGGAACCTTGTTTATCTCTTTGGTGCTCTTAATGTTTTTGTATAGTGGAAGGATTACATGTTCATGCACAGGATGAGGGAAAGTTACCATACAAACCTTTCAGTGCCCATTAGATGATTAAACTGCACTGTTAACAAATTTAGCCTATTTATTTATAGGCTTTTCAAAAATCCAGAAAGTTGCCATTTTGGACACATTTAATTCAACACTGATGCTACATGTACCAATGATAATTATATTACCATTAAAGCAACAGTGGGTTGGATTTAGGTGAGTCTACTGGCATCATAATCATGTTTTCATTGGTGTATAATCACCAAAAGTGGGAGTGGGTCGCCCTGTTTCTACAGAGGCCCAGAACAAACAAACCAAACACTGACTCTGGAAAGGGATTTTCACGTTTCAACATTTTTAGCGGCCACTATAGGGAGGATTAAAGGTACTTACCACTAGATGCTGCTAAATCCTACATACTGGACCTTTAATGGTGCAAGACAAATAAAACACAAATATGAGACAGGGCGGGGAAATAGAGGAACAACAATAAAATATGATAAATACAGGTTAACCTTAAGTGTTTAACAATTAAAAGTAAAGTTAGATAGATACATTTAGATTTTACTCTTTCACCATGAATGCATGTAATTGTATCTGTGTGTGCGTGTGTGTAGGTGTTCTGTGTGTAAGGATAATGTGGGAAGTGAGAGAGCAAAAAAAGAATAAAAGTGTGGGCATTAACAGTAATAACAGCTGCTGTGTGTGTTTATTAATATTTTTTAAAGCAGCAGGGAGCTGGCAGGGTGACTAACTATTAGAAGTGGAACATTTTGGCCAATGGAAATGTATCGATGTAACACACATATCTTTTGCCTCTGGATATCAAATGACCTCAGCTTCACACCAGGTCTGGTGGTCCTCAGTCATCGCTAATGTGTTCACCCCAGGACAACATTTGAGAGACAAACAGATCGAAGAATGAGTGAGTACAGTTTGAATGTACTTTATTTGACTATGCCAACTTTATGCAACTTTATCTTTAACTTTTTTAGTGACTGGTTGAAGATTCAGACTTAGAACACAATCAGTTTATAAAATATGCATTCTTATAGATTAAACTTCCCAGTATACATAAAGGGAAAAAATAAGGAACCAATTGCCAGTTAACCCTTAGTTAATGAGTAACTAATCCAATTTATACAGTAGTTAATGATAGTTAAAGATTAGTTAATAAGAAAGTAAGTGAGTGACGAATCAAGAACGACTTGATAATTAACTAACCATTATTAAGTCCTTCCTTAATCGTTCCTAATGGAGGAATATATAGTAGATAGTGATGAATTACTAGAGAACAGAGGGTTATAATAATTAATTAATGATTAGTTCATGAATATATGTGAATGAATCATACTGACTACCTTTACCATGAATGGTTCCTGACAAACTCTGAACCAGTAACTCACTCGTTCCTAATTACATGAAAAATAGTTGCTGTTTTTGTGCTCCACAAGCAGTGATACATAAGACTGAGTTGTTACTAAATGGGTTCTCATGACTTCATCATTATCTTACAACTTGAAATCAGCATTCCTTTATGTTGCAACTTCCATTTGTTTAGGTTGCATTTCTGTTTCTCTCTTGTGACATTGTTGTGCTTATGCTTTGTTTAGGTTTTAGACACAAAAACCACTTGGTAAGTGTTAGGAGAGCATCATGATTTGGCTTAAAATATGCTCGGTTGTCATGATCACAGATGGAGACGGCCCAGTGAACAAATCTCCTTTCCCTCTTGTTCCTTCTCTTGTTTCTTTACTATATAAACTGTTAATTAAAGATTGACTAATCATTAGCTACTCCATGAAACCAGATTAGGAGTTACTCATTAACTAATGGTTAACTATCAGCTAGTTACTAATTATTTCCTAATCTGTTCCCTAGTAACTACTCAAAATTGTGCATCTTTTATCATAAAGTGTTACCATTTATAATAATACATGATGCTTTGACGATGATGCCTTTACTTTTAATCATTTTATTTGTTCTCCTCATACTCTTCCACTTATGTAAATGCAGGACTTTCAGTTGTAACAGCCTATTTTTAGATCATAGAGAAGCGCTGCTACTTTAACTTGAATTAAAGATCTATACTTAAACTACTTCCTTCATGACAGAACAGAGAGGCTGTCGGACTTTCTTTTCCTTTGCTTTTCGTGTTTTCTTTTTATGTTTCATCAAGGACATCTTCTTGTTTCCTTGCAGCCAAGACGAGAGCTGCCTCCTCCTTCTTCACATCGTGACATTTAAACTTCCAGCGCAGACAACTAGAAGTGACATCTACCAGCAACAATACAAGGGCTAATCCAGTCATCAACTTCAGCTCAGTTTAGTGAGCAGGAAGCTGATACAGATGTTGTGTTGGCGCAGATCTTCATCCATTGCCTGTTTAGGAGGAGGGTCATTGAGTGCTTTCTGTTCGTGTCCTGATACTCAGTGCTCCTCATTTTGCAGGAAGGATGCTTCAGAATCCATCGTCCTCTCCTTCAGCTCTCCTCTTTACCTCCGAGAAAATACAACAATTAGACACGAAGCAACACAAAGCCTAGGCAACCACTACAGCACCTCCTCTGTCCTGAAACTAAATTCACTGTCTCATCTTGGCACAGATCAGAAGGTCCGTGTTGTAGATAATCACGACAAAGAGGTTTCTTCATGCCAGTGCAGTTGATGCCATCTCCTCTGGGTCCTGGTGAGAGGCGGTAACAACAGCTGTCACCTCTGTGGTGGCAGATGGCTCTCTAAGACCTGAGGACAGCTAGGAAGATTTGCTTCAAGACATCACTGTGATTCATTTGTATTTACCCCTTGAAAGGAAAAGCACTGAAACATGAAATATTGTGGGTTTTTGAAAAAGATTGACTTTGTTTTCAATAAGTGACTACAGTATTTCATTGTCATATTAGTAAATGAAAAAATCAGATGCTGTATTCTTCTTCGTCTTGTTCATTGACACAAATGTGCTTGTAAAACAACGACCTCTTTAAATTACCTTCAAAAACAAGAGATGTCAAACAACCTTTATCAGCTCAGTGAGTTTGGATTGTTTGACAGAACCCTTAGATTTGGATACAGCAGGTATTCCAACATGATTTCATTAGGTCTATTTGTTGCAGTTCATTGAAGAATGAACTGATTTATAAAATCGTTTAAACATTGTGCCTGAAGGTCGATGTTATTTCCTCCATTAGTAAGTTATGACAAACAGAGTTACAGTCGGTTATTCTAATGAGTCATGGTCGAATTAAAACATTGCTGTTCTCACTGTTAGCTTAGGAGGAAACAATGTCTGATGATGGCGACTTTGGTATACAAAGGATTTGTTTATAGTCATGTTTTCACCTGTGCCCATTTATTGGTTTGTTGGTTTTTCAGCATGATAGCACAAAAACAGTTTTCCTCGAAACCTGGATAGAGGATGAATCTCATCCCAGAATAGACCCCATTAACTTTTGATTTGGACCCAGATAAAAGAACGGATCCAGGGATTCTTTCTCACTTTCATTAAGATTGGAAGACATTTTGATTATTTTCTCAGGGAATAAAACATGAATCCTGATGAAAAAACATAATAAGGTTGCTGTTATCTTTGAGTGAGTACAATTTAATATGGATCCTAATACAAATCTGGATCTAGCATGTTTTAAATATGTTTTATTTGATGATGGATTAAACTTGAAGGGGGCTGTTGGGCAGTGGCAGAGGTATGCGCTCTACTGAGTGCCATTGTAGTTTGTGTCTGTTATTTATCTGGAAGGATTACAGACTTCATTTAAAGTAAAGTTATGTTAAAAAACACAGTAAACAAAACACTCATGGGGCCAAATATTTTTGTTTTGTTGTGTCAGATTTGGCTGTTTGCCTACAGCTGATCAAAAAACCTTTGTTATTTAGATTTTAATGCCATAATAGTGTCACTGATAAAAAGAACTGGCACATTTTAAAATGGCCACTTCTTCAGCTAACACAACAGTTAAATTAACCGCACTGGTGACGGTGACCACCCTGGAGCCAAATAAAAAGGATTCCCCCCTTAATCTCTAACCTATAAACTTTTTGTTGTCATGTAATAGCAACATCCTGTGCCCTGTTCTTGAAAGATAGCCAATCTAAGCAGCATGCACATTCAGAGCTATCCCGCAAGAAACCAGAAAATCCCCATATGACAAAGCTGTTCATTATTTAAACTGTGAGATGGATTTATTATGTTAGAAATAAAAAAAGCTCTTTTCAGACCAAACAAGGCCAACAAGCAGAGCTGCAGCCTCATCACGGCCAATAAAAAATCTATTTTTGACATAAGTTTTATAAATGATCACTCAACATGCAGCTATAATCATCACTGAACCATTTCCCGAACAGTCTTAAATAAAACGAGTATGGTTCACTTCTTGAACTCAGAGAGTTTTCTTGGACTTATAAGAACACGTTATCATCCACTATTCAGTGTATGTAGCAATGTGTGATATGAAGCAAACACTAAGATACTGTTCACAACCACCTTCTGCACACGCAGCATGAAGCAGTAATACATAAACAGAGAACAGTGTAAACAACCAAAATATTAATCTGAATAAAATGCTGATACAAGCAGTTTGAAAGTGTGAAAAATGTTCTGTATCATATGCAAAACACACAAGTCATGTAGCACAGAGTTACAAGGCACAGCTGCGAAATGAATGATTTGCCACTAAACTTCTTACTGTCAGTCTCACGATGGACACAGTTTTAACATCAAAAAAAGGATCAGAATCGATTGCAGGAGAATCAGAAATCTTTCTTAATTCCACACATTCTTGTTCCTGGTGCCTATACATTACCCACAATGCGGCTAGAGTGCCAATAGTTTGATTGGAGGCTCAGATGTGTTAGCTTGAAGCGTCTAATGTAGTCTGGTAAGGTTTGGTAAGCTCACTTCTTTCTGACTCCAAACCCTCAAGATTTCTTTTATGTTGTAAACATAGGCACACAACAGGCATTGACTCGAGTGACATCACTCAAGGCAATCTATCAAATTAGCGCACAGCTCCCTCTGGAGACAAAAGCCTTTATACTACACGTGTCACGTGTGCAGTAGGCCTAGTAGCCAGGGTATTGCTATTTATTAAACATCACACCTCAAACGTCACACCAGTTTACATGACATTATGTAAAAGAAAGACAGTCAGGAAGTGGCAGTGTAGGAATGTATAGACAGAGGGAGGCACGGACATAAACAGACACATAAAATACTCAAATAAAATCATTTGAAATTGAATTGAATCTGTAATCAATTTAACACAAAGATGTCACAACACTGAGCCTCACACACACCTGAAGCTCTTGTGTTAATGGTGGGACCAAGTGACTTGTGATGGGAGCCAGTCCATAGGCTGCTCTGAATAAAAAAGTGCATCGCATGCGAGGAGTCGCCTGGAAATAATGTCTCCTCGCTGATAGGTTGTTCAGCCACACCGCGCCACACTTGCGCATGGATTGGCCTACTGCTCTTTTTTCTCCCTGTTTCTCATTGGCTTTTGGCTCACCGACGGTTCCCTACCATCATTTGCCCGTGCACTTTTCAATGAATATTGTATGTGCTCTCTGGCTTTTTTTTTTTTTTTTTTGAAGGGGGGTGGGGGGCTGATCATTTGAATCCGCGCGTCGCGACGAGCAAGGCACCCTGGATGAGCAGCAGCGCACCAGATGATGGCATTTCTCCCAGCAGAGACCGCGGCAGCTGCTCCTCTTCTCCCAGGACCGTGTCCCTCCGAAATTAGATAAGAGAGAAGAGCCAGAGGGAGAGTATTTTAAGCGGGGAAGATGTTCTGCGCGAAGCTGAAAGAGCTGAAGATCGCAGGAGAGTGTCCTTTCTCCAGCAGCGCCAAAAATAATCATGAGCTCGGAGACTTTGAGGAGCGCTCAGCGGATTTGCTGCCTATTTCTAAGGACGTGGACGGAAAATCAGGTGAGGATCTACCTCAGCAGAAGAGCAGCAGAGCCAAAGTTAACCTGCATACACTTGGGGAGAGCATCCGCAAATTGGCATGTCCCGAGGTGAGTTAAAATAAAAAAAACACGTTTACGCATTAATATTCAGCTCATGCAACTAAAAAAAAAAAAAATGCAATTATTGGCGTCGCACGTTTTCCTCCATCCACCTTTATCCACTTGAGATACTAGACATGGTAATCCTGCTTTTCTATGTTTCATCTGTAATTGAAGCTTTGCCAGACGGTGACCTTTAACTCGCTCAACACTTTGTCATACAGTTTCAAAGGCTGCACACTGCCCTGCAACGAATGATGAGACTATCCGATCACACCAGGGACTCTGAAAGGTAACACGTGTCTCACTGTGTGTGTGTTTGTATGTGTGTATGTGTGTTTTTTTTTATACAGCTGCAACCCAGGCATCAATAACAACCTCTCTACTCCTCCTAGACTGCTACAAATAGACTACAATTACAGGCCTTCAGTGCCACTGTCTGTATCCCAAAAACAATCATGATGTGACAGATGTTGCAGCCTCATCCGGAGCCTTAAACATCCCTCAAAGATGTCTTTTCCCACCCTCGCCATACACTGATAATAATGATGATGACAACAATGTGGTGTGGTGTAGACTCAGGCTGCTATGGATACCCGGAGATTCTGTTAAAAAAAAAAAAAAAAAAAAAAACAAACAGCAGAGGATGAGACAGCCTCCACGCTTTTCTCAGAGTGATTGCAGTCCGATGCAGAGCTAAGAAAGTATAATAATCGTTTAATCGTTTCAGCTGTTTTTCAAGCGGAAATGCCAAACATTCACTGGTTGCAGTCTCAAGACAGTGGGAATTTGCTGCAAACAAAACAAGACATTGGAAGACGTGGCACTCGGGCTTCCAATGGCTTGTTTTACACCTTCTTTCGAGGCAAAACAATCAATTCATTCAGGAAATTATTTGCAGATTAACTGAGAATGAAGATAACAGTTGTAGCTGCCTTAGTCCGAGGTGTTTCTGTGAAAATGTGGCCCACTGAGCCGTGGCTGATGTGGCTGACTTTGATATGTGTTGTCTTCACAGTCCAATGATCTGCTGTATGGACCATCAGGGTTGCAGTGACGAACCAGAGCATTTAGTGGAAATGATGAACATGTACTCAGCCAAAACAGGTAATGTCATATCTGAAGCTCAAATTATAAAGTGCTTCCACATTAAAAAAGTCTGGTGTGTGGGATTTAGTGGCATCTAGTGGTGAGGCTGCAGCTTGAAACCAACAAAATACCCCTCGCCTCACCGTTCCCCATGATGGCCACTGAAACGAGTGAAAAACATGATGGTCCTCTCTTGAGTCAGTGGTTGTTTGCAGCACAGTAATCAGGAAAAAAAAAAAAAAAACAATCACCAGAATAAATGTTAAAACTGAAGGTTTCTCTATTTATCAACTTGCCTGTTTAGGTTGATTTTTTTAAAATAACTTTTTTGTCACAACGCTGTGCTTATGCTCTGGTTTGCGCACAAAGACATCTCGCAAAGGGTTAGAAAAACATGTTAAAATACCTGTTCTAGTACTCCTGATCACGGATAGAGATGGTCTGACTTCCTGTGTAAAGTTTCCGGACACCTACAAATATCTACAGGTGTGACTGCTGCTGTTGGCCGTTTGGAAGCTTTTTTGGCAGTCATAACATTACATGTTTCTGACCAGACTTTAATATTGAGAGGTGGTGGGGCTGCAGGAGAGAAGGCTGCCGAGCCAGGGACCACAGCTCAAGACTGCTTTTCAACAAAAGTAAGCTTGACACAACTGGATATTTTAAGAAGACCCCGGAACAATTTCCAGCCATGTTTGTGACAACAATAAAAACATATTTTGTATAGGAAATCATGACAAATTCCAGTCGAGTTTGTTGCATCAATACATTTTTTATTTATTTATTTATTTTTTGAAAGGAAGTCTGCACATCTCCTGTTGCCCTCGTGGCAACTAAAACAGTTATTTGAAGCCAAAACATGATCTTTTCCGAGTCCTAACCAAGTGGTGTTTGTACCTAACCAGTGTCACAACATAAAATTGAAAATTCAACCTAAAGAAATGTAAAGTTTGCAGAAACGTACCCTGCCAACATTTATTCTGGCGACTGAGTTGTGGTTTGTCCGTTCTTGGCTACTCTAGACACATGTCCGACTCCATGAAGGACCCGCTCCTTCTGTAGATGTAAAAGACTCATTCCATGGTAACAAAGCCATTTTTTTTTTTTTGTCAGGTAGTTATACATGAATAAAAACAATTATTAATGCAGGGGTTGATAAGACCGTAGAAACCAGCAAAAGCGATCTAAAGGAAGGTTTCCAATCGTAAAAATCCTGTCACAAAATCTACACAGCACTAGAGTTACTCCAGGTTTGTGCTTTATGCTAACATTAGCTATTGCTGCTGTCACAGCTCTGTTACTTTTCTGCTCCTAAATCCCACTAAATCCAACACACTGGACCTTTAAAAAAAATTTGTATTTTGGGTTTCACATCTTCGCCTGTTTCCCCTCATGTATCCGACAGCAATCCAGATGGAAGCCGTGAGAGTAGCTCTTGGCGAGGAGCTCTTCAACATGTGTTATGAGGAGGATGGACACATTTTGAGAGTGGTGGGGGGAGCCCTCCACGACTTCCTCAACAGCTTCAACGTCTTGTTGAAACAGAGCAGCCCGCTGCCCAACCCGGACAGAGAGGATTGTGTAAACGAACCGTCGGTGCTGTGCTTAGACAAGGATCTGGGTCTGCTTACTGTCTATTTCTTCAACCCCCGCCCAACCACTGAGCTCTTCTTCCCCGGAGTCATCAAAGCTGCTGCCCGTCTGCTGTATCACACCACTGTGGATGTGTTGATGGACCCCCCCGGTGCTAAAGACTGCATCTTGCAGTCCAGCCCGCAGCCCAGTCTTTTGTACACAGTTGTAGTTAAGGATGCTAAAAATCTGAGCCCCAGTCCGCTGCGGGCGACCTCAGCTGGGACCCTTCCTACCTCTCTGTTCTCCACCATCTTCCCTTTCCATCTGATCCTGGACCAGGACTTGGTTCTGGTACAAATAGGACACGGGCTCAGGAAGAGACTGACCAGGAAGGATGGACTGAGGCGGCCCACCCACTTCCAGGAACACTTCTGTATAGTTTCCCCTCAGATCAAATGCACCTTTCAAGGTATTCTGACCATGCTGAACACACAGTTTATCATCCGGATCAAGCACGGAGTCTGCACCACAGATAACACAGGGAAGGTACGTTGACGTATCTAACTGGAAAAGTGACATCACTGCCTAATAAGGCGGAAAAGGTCTTCCAGTCATGTCTTGGTATAAAATCGAGTAAGACAGAGAGAGAGAAAAGATCAGGCTGTTTATAAGCAGTCGAGCTTATTAGTGGTGGACTTGGGTGCACTTGGCCTAAGGTGGAGATCAACATTATACCCCCAGCGGAGATCAGAAGCAAATGTCAAACCATTTCATCCATCAAAGGCACAGCCACGCTCGTGCTATTTATGTGAGGGTGCACCGCAATCGGTCGCCATGACAAGAGAAAAAAAAGTATCAGTGAGTAAACACAGCAGTGGTAAAATGACTAATGACATTCAGCCAGAGATGCCTCCACTCAGGCTTCCAGTGGTAGTGTTACCATTAGCAGCCACAGAGTCCAATTAAAACAGGCAAAAAGTGAGCTGAGAGCACGAGTCTCAGTCTCTTTTTTCCATCTGGGCCTTATGATGTATTATTCAGTTGCCAAGTCCACTCTGCACAGCCATCACTAATATGTCAACATAGGCGGCACCTTCAACATTAATTATCACACATTTCAAAATGCTTCTTCAGCTGTATTGTGAGGCTGTATTTTTTCATCTGTAGCAGTCACGGTGTTGTGAATGGCATGAGGGTGGGAGGATAATAGTATTTTACCACAGACCAGGATAAAAACACTTGTGGGAATAACTGTGAATATCCTCCCATGAGTTACTTTAAAAAGCTGTCTACCTCGACAACGTGCAGTCCTATATTGATTGCCGGATTTCTTTTGAATTGCCTGAAGTGGAGGCGATCATCTATCCAGTCATTCAAAAATTCAAAACGTTCATCAACATGACTGAGGGTTCAGCTTGCCCATTTTAATCCCATACAGAAAAAGTAGAATTGGATGTGTGCAGAAACCAAAGAAAGCCAGCAACATGAGGTGCTCACCATTTATCCATTATTTTTTTCAGAAAATTATTTTATCACTTGTCAGTGACAAAGTACAACATTGATACATATACAAGGAACATGGGCATAGTGACAACATGTGTAGCATACAATACATGTCTCTGTAGCGTAATTATGAACATTGAATAAGGTCAACTTTAAATTGTTGACCATGTCAATCATCTTAATTCAAGGTTAATATTCCTATATTAGCTGTCGATACAAAGCACAGTTAATGCTAAAGTAAAAGTCATTAATTTTGAAGGTATTCAGTACTAAAATGGACAAAATTAAGATTTTGAACTCATGATGGTGCTTCAATAAAAGTCATGGAAAGTTTGCCAGTTGTGGTGGCACCAAAAGTCAAAGGGTTTCCAATGTCATTGGGTTTCATCCTCTGGGAACCATGAATGTCTGTGTCATGTGATCTGTCCAATAGTTGTTGATATAATAGAAATGTGGCTAGTAAAAAAAATTACTTGACTTCGATGGGATAGTTAGTTTTTCCCAGTAGTGCTGCAATTAATCAAAAATATTATCGAAAAATGGCCAGGTGCATTAACCAAATCGCAAGAGGCTGCAATTTTTAGATAAAGGTAAAATGTGTGACAGCCTTATAATGAAGGACTGTAGCGCTGCAGAGATGTCCTGGTCTAACAAATGTCCCATCATTGGGATTTTAAAAGCCTTTTTTTCAGTGAAATTTTAAGTTGTAATGCAAAAATTATCATTCCTAGTAACCCTGAATCAAATCACCATCATATTATCGGTCCAAGTAATAGCAACATGATTTTTATTTCAGTCTTGTGCAGCCCTATTTTCCAGTTTCCATCCCATGGAACATATATAAGCCTCTGTGTTTACTGTTGTGGCTGACAGACAGCTGCATACAGCTGCCCTTTCATAAATACCAAGAAAATAACAAGTCTGCTTTCCTTCACGTCAAATGTTTAAGTTCCATATATGTCTCGAGACAGTTTATGTATGTTTAAACTGTATATTTACAAACGTGCTGCTGCCACTGAGAGAAATAACAGCATTTTCTTTGTGTGACTGTGGAGAATTAACACTTCAAATAATAACTTTAATTCCAGGATGTATCTAATACAGTTATTTAAAAACAAAGTTATCAGCTAGGACGGGCTAGACAAAAATAATCTTCTCTCGTTATCTGATTTCTTTCGCTTCAGCTCACTGACCTCAAAGGTCAGATGATCTACGTTTCAGAGTCCGACGCCATCTTGTTCCTGGGCTCGCCATGTGTGGACAAGCTGGAGGAGCTCACAGGTCGCGGCCTCTACTTGTCAGACATCCCCATTCACAACGCGCTGCGGGACGTAGTGCTTGTGGGTGAACAGGCCAAAGCCCAGGACGGTTTGAAGAAGCGTCTGGGGAAAGCCAAGGCAGCTTTGGAGCATGCTCACCAAGCACTGGAGGAGGAGAAGAAGAGGACAGTGGACCTCCTCTTCTCCATTTTCCCCGGCACTGTGGCACAGCAGCTGTGGCAGGGCCAGACGGTCCGGGCCAAGAAGTTTGAGCGGGTTACGATGCTTTTCTCTGACATCGTGGGCTTCACGGCTGTTTGCTCACGCTGCACCCCGATGCAAGTGATCACCATGCTCAATGAGTTGTACACCAGGTTTGACCACCACTGTGGAGAGCTTGATGTTTATAAGGTAGGTTAAAGGATCAGGCGGGCACATAGTTTTGATTTTCCCTTAAAGCTAACATTGAGGCCCAAGATTAAATGAGTCCTTTTTTTTTAGCTGTAGCCACTGCTAAGTTAAAGGATAAGTTGATCCCAAAATGAAAATTTAGTGTCATTATCTACTCACACCCATGCCGATGACAAGTGGGGTGAAGTTTTTGTAGCTGACTAAACATTTCTGTAACTTCATAGAAAAAAGAGACAGTGCTCCAGCATTCTCCTACAACTGAAGTAAATGGGGACTTGATTTGAAATGTTAAAAACTGCCGAAATAGAAAACTTATTTTAAAAGATCAGAAAGTTTAAAATTGTATTGGTTCATTTGTAACAGTTAAATTGCATTTTTCTGTAAATTTGATCTTCCATAGGTTTTGTTGTCATGCTAGGAGGTATGACATATATATTGCGGAGATCAAAATAGATCTATTAATCAATTACTTAAAGGTTTGAGTCAAAATGTTATTTATTTTATTATTAATTTTTTATCAACTGATATTCTAAAAGACTTTGAAATGTTGCCTAAAAATGTTTATGTCAGTGTTCTTGATGATACAGCAACTCTGGTTCTGCCTGTGGCTCAATAAAAACACCCAAATCTGCTTTTTAATTTATAATTTTTCTCAGGTAACTAAAAAAAAGAAAATGTCAAAGTATTAGGAATTCAAAAAAATATTAAACCTAATTCAAACAGACACTTTGTCTTATGATGACTTAATAATTGAGTACATCAGGTAATACCACAGGGTTTATATAGTCAAATAATTTGCATCACATGCCTTCACATATTAAATATGTTTAACAAAATCGCTATTCCCCACAAGTTCAAAAGACAAAGACTATTGCTTGACCAGCTCTCCTAGTGTCTGCCAAAGGCTGCTAATCTACAGGGAGGTTGGATAATGTAATCAAAGTGTCACCGAAGCATAACAGAGAGAGCAGCCTGTTTGACAAATATCTCGTAAAACGCTAGGAAGTCAGAGGTTTCTTCAGGACCCTGTTTCCACTCCACGTGTATGAGCCTAAAAATAGTTTCACTTTATCTCTGCCACATAGCTGCTGAGTGCTCTCCGGTCCAGATTTACACGTACGAAAGAATATGAAGAATAAAAAAAACACTTCGGGACTTTTTAAAAATGACGAGGGATCAAGTAGTGTTACGATTTAAGTTTTATGACTCCTCCATTGTGTCCTCTACTACAAGACGGAGAGCAAGTCAGATTGTGAAGACATTTTGATGAATACCCACTTCAAATGTCTTTTTTCTTTTTTTCTTGACATTTTAAATAAAGTTTAATCTTTCAGGTCAAACACTGAGTAGAAGCCCTGATAAGGAAACCCTTGACTCTGGGCAGGAGCACCATCAGCTTTTAAATCCTTTCTTCTGTCTCAGTTGACAGGTTAGAAATCATTTTAACGACCATTCAATGTATTCAGGTGGAGACCATCGGTGATGCGTACTGTGTAGCCGGTGGCTTACACAAGGAGAGCGAGACTCATGCGGTCCAAATAGCACTCATGGCCTTAAAGATGATGGAACTTTCAGACGAAGTTAGGACGCCAACTGGAGATCCAATACAGGTGAGGGTCAAGTATCACTTGTTGTAATACTCATTTTTCAACTTAATGATGAAGCCTCCAACAACACACAAGTGTTTTCATATGTCGGCTCTCTTTAAGTTTTCATTTACAAAGAAAAAAATCATTTACAGAGGAATGGCCCCTTCTCTCACAGAACAGAAGCTGCCAGTAACATGAAGTTGATCATAAGTTTCTATTAAAGTTACGAGACATTTAAAGGGTTTTGCCCGGAAAATAGTTATGTTTTTGACTTACCATTCCTTCTTTTAAACTTTTGTATGACAATTTCTGGCCATAACATTATAAAGTCTGTTTGTGTCATCACACTGTAGTAATACAGTTATTTCATGTAAAGTTATCAAGAACCAAAAGTAATACACTAAAAGAATTTAAACTGTTGACTACATAGAAATCAAAGATTAGTCTTGCCCCCCAGCAAACTTACCAGAACAGATACAATCGAACACAATTAATTAGCAAATTGTAGGGGAAATTTTCCATGCAGTGCAGTTCCGTGCCGCCATAAAAAGTACCTTGGTGAAAGATATTTAACTAAAGCCACCAACATCATTTTTCCAGGGGTAGCAGCTGACAACACTGAAAAAAAGTCAGTTGATTAGACATCAAAGTCGCTAGCGAAGTACATAAACCAAGTGCAGTAGAAACGTCAAAGAGGTCGGACTGCCCTGTTTAACCTTATCTCTCTATAAAAGCACGGAATCTGTGTGTGTGTGTGTGTGTGTGTGTGTGTTCCTCAAATATCTCTGCGGATCAGGATCAGACTGACATGAGATTTTCAACATGGCTGCTGCATGGTTTAAGGGTGTGCAACGTCGGCTTTGTTTGGACTACAATGATACCGTTAATAAATTATTTCATAAAGTATTTACCAATTCCGCTAGCATTGTTAACCATAGCCACCACAGTCACGTGCGCACCGGAGCCAGTCACTGCAGAGCCCGAAACAAGCAGATTTATACCCGCAGCAGCGCGAGCTGGACCAGGGTTTTGACAGCGGTTCGGTCCCATTCTGTGCATCTAAACTGACTGTTGTGGATTAATGAGACTAAACGAGTCCGGACCGAGTCTGTTCCGGTCTGAAGAGATCCGGATACGCGAGGACAACAAACTGGAATCGGAATCTGTGGATGTTTGTTTGTAGCTAGCTGCTAGCCCACCCCCACGGCCCACCTCCTGAGTTGACAGACGCGCTGGCACGTCCAAATCCGGATTTACGGTAAATAATGTCCGCCACGCTTTTTCGCGAACATTGCCGTCACGTTCGCTTTGTGTCTGTTGCAGGAAGAAACAGTAAAAACGGGCTTTTGTCATGAAAGTGTCCGCAATAGAGATCGCAAGTTTTGAGAGTTGAGAGAATTGTGACATATAGATTGTGTATAGTTAGTGTGTTCTGTAGTGTTTGGTGTAGTGTGTTTAGTGTGTAGTGGAGTCGTTTTTTTGTTTAATGAGTCAAGACAATGAGGAGACTGCTGAATGTGGAGCAGGCAGTGCAGCTCTTCATGCCTGAGTCTGAGGCATTGCCTGCATTTAAATGTAAATAGTTACATATAACTTTGTAAATTTCAAAAACGTATGCACAAATTTAGCAAACAACAATTTAAATTTGCATGATAAGTAATAAAAATGGTTTGTTAAACATAGTTGTGGTTTTCACAGTAAAAAATATAACTTTTTATACTCGGATTTTAGGTCCATTGTGTTAATACAGTATGTCAAAATGGAAAAAATAACTGTACAGTCACACATGTGAGGTTGTGTTGAAAATAATGACACCAAACAAGGCAAGGTAAATAGTTTTTACAGTGAAATATAATGGTAAATTAAAAAATAGTCAAAAACGGCAAATTATATCCCTGACGTCCCACCTTCAAACACAGCCTCATTTGGCCATCCATGAAAAAGCTACTTAATCTCCCACTTTTCTATAGGAATACATACTTCCTACGGGCAATGCACTAGTATCTTTAAATGTTACAGTTAGTAACATGTCCACACCGACTAAGCAAGTTTGCTGATTTCACATGCGTATTCACACAATGCAAATTAACGGCCAGTCTTCCTACCTCGAAGTCCAAATCACAGTGAGTGTTGATGTTCATCATAACAAACCCACTCTTGAAAACACTGCTTCATAGCGCCACGAGTGGTCAAAAACGGCACAGGGTTCCCTTAAATTTGTCTTGACTACTTTCAGGTGCACTTTCGAGTATCTACAGCAACAGGATGATGCTAACGTGGGATTGTTTGAAGACTTTTTGATTTTCATGGGATTTGTTGACAAAGACAAACCAGAGTCGTCAACCAGAGTCATCCTTGAAAATATTTGTTTTATTGTGTGAAACCGAAAAAAGCTGTGTTTACTGCTAGCCCACCTCCACGGTCCACCTCTTGAGTTGACAGACGCGCCGGCACGTCCAAATCTGGATTTAAGGTAAATAATGTCCGCCACGCTTTTTCGCGAACATTGCCGTCATGTTCGCTTTGTGTCAGTTGCAGGAAGAAACAGTGAAAACAGGCTTTTGTCATGAAAGTGTCCGCAATGATGCTAACGTGGGATTGTTTGAAGACTTTTTGATTTTCATGGGATTTGTTGACAAAGACAAACCAGAGGCGTCAACCAGAGTCATCCTTGAAAATATTTGTTTTATTATGTGAAACCGAAAAAAGCTGTGTTTACGTTTATGTTAGAGTACCAAGACTACAATCGTAAATGGTTGAAAAGTGGACACCGTTCATGCACTCCAGTGATACTATTGATGAATAAAAGACGAGCAGAAGCCTGACTCATGTTGAATGTTGCATTTTTCCCACAGATGCGTATCGGCCTCCACACCGGTTCAGTGCTGGCTGGTGTCGTTGGGGTGAGGATGCCACGCTACTGCCTTTTCGGGAATAATGTCACGCTGGCCAACAAGTTTGAATCCTGCAGTCAACCAAGAAAAATCAACATCAGCCCGACAACCCACAGGTGAAGTAACACTGCCAGTGAAGGTTACTTCTTTTACTGAAAGACACAAAAGCGAGTAAATGTCAACCACAGTTGTTAAGTTTTAATGAGCCATTACTGTATACGGCATAATTTCCAGAGGTGGTTATTGCAGTGAAAAAGATGTGCTCCTGACAGGAAACTCAACTTTCAGACGAGCGCTGTGTTTCCTCTCGTGTCAAATAATTTGCCACATTGTTTTTAGATTCATGTTTTATTTGCGTGCTCTTTGTCTCAGATTGCTGAAGGATCGCCCAGAGTTTGTCTTCGTTCCCAGGAGCAGACAGGAGCTTCCGGCCAACTTCCCAGAGGACATCCCTGGTGTTTGTTACTTTTTGGAGGCCCCCTTCAAAACTTCAAAACTGACTTTGAAATGAAGTCAAGCTGCCGCGGAGCCCGAATAACACATAAGATCGGACGAAACATAAATGTTTCCAGTGAACACAGTGCGAACACATTGTATAGTTTGGTTTGGGTTGTTTAGATTATTGATGATATTGTCTTTCTGTCAAACGCTCACAGCTGTTCAATCACAGCGCTGTCAACATGAGTCTCGTCTCTGTACAATTATCCATTTGTACAACTGTAGCTTTTTATCTGCAAATTTATTTGATACAAAAACTGTCTTTCTTTCCAAAGACTCATCAGAGATCCATACTTATATTCACTGTCAATGAGAGATTTCAAGACTGTTTTGTTGAAACGTTCAAAACTATTCAATAGTTGCTTCCTGCTTCTTGTGAAGACATTTAAATATATCATCATAATGTCGATATGATGCTGAAATACATTTTGGATGTTGATCCTTAATAGTGGTTCATTTCCATAAATATCTGACTGGTACGTTCACATCTGTCCAAACTGATACCTGCTAAAGCACCTTGGCCTGTTGGTACGACAGAAGAGATCAAAACTGAACTGGCTTTGTGTGTTTCAGTTCAGATCATGTGACAAATATTTTGGAAAAGTTGAAGCAAATGATTAAGATCTTAGAGAGCAGATTCAGGTGCCTTATAGGAAGTATACAGGCAGGATTACAGATGTTAAGACTTTCAAAAAAAATATTTTTAGTTATATTTACTTTGCTTTTCTCTATTTAGATGTGGTGGGACATAAAATGATTTCTTCCGGAGGTTTGTGGCTCCAACTCAGTATATATTTGTAATAATGTGTAACTTAGACTTCCATTTATTAGACATTAAGCATTCCAAGATTACATTTTCCTAATATGAGTATTGTAAATGCATTTTTTACTTTTTTCCACTGTACACGTTTATACGTTATTTATTACATTGGTTTTGTTGCACTTCTTTCCTATACAGCAGGAATACAACACAACAAGAATATAATGAATGTTCTGCTATCACTCATAATAACGTGCTTTTATCATTAATGTAATGTTATCAAAGCACAATAAACAGTGACATTAACAGACTGAAGTGACTGACTATAGTGTATAGAATGTATTATTCTGTATAAAGGATTTGCAGTGTTTATTTAGGCTTTTTACACAACCATCATGGTATGATATGATATTAAAATTATGAACAGTAACTAAGTTAATTTGCTCAAATAAGACTACTTATATGTTTTATTATTTCCTTCCTTTACTAAGGTTATATTCCAAAGCTAATATTGTACTTAATAATTACCTGGCAGCTATAGTTACTAGTTACTTTGGAGATTAAGTTTTTACATAAAAAACGTATGTTCAGTTTATTAAGGCCCTGATGTATTATTAGTGATTAAACAGCCAATAAGGAATACAAAGCTAGCTTTTGACCTGCCAAATCATTAAATTGTTACTTACATGTTTAAGCATAGCTAACAGCAATGCAATAATAAATGGGCCTATTTATTGTACATATAAAGTCTTTATGTATACACCTAATGGATACTGAATACTACATTTCACCAACAATACTTATGTTTTTTTTATATACATATTTAATTAAAAAAATTGAACGCAGAAGTCTTACTTTTAAAAAGTAGTTTTACAGTATGTTATTGGCATGATGAAATGGAACTAAGTACATTTACGGAAGTACTGTACTTGAGTAAAAATGTTTGGTACTTGTATTTCCTACTATTCTTTTACTTTCACCCATATACTCTTTACTTTCTAGCTACTTTGCAGATTACATGCTGCATTACATGAGCCATATTAGTGCATTTTTAGATTAATTTATTCTTATCAGCCAGTGAATAAATAGATAAAGATTGCTGATTGCTGGCCAGGCTGAAAATCGGTCTACCAGTATACAGTATATACATGTACAGGTATATTTATATGTGTATATTTTACTTTCACTTGTACTTTTGATACATTTATTGCCAGAATATCATTTTTAATGCTTACTTGATTGCTTTTAATATCAGTACTCTAAACTTTAAACAGTTATTATTTATGGGGGTGACTCACTTCTTAGTAATGTTTTACTTTTACTTTTATCTTTACTTTTACTCAAGGTTGACTTCCTAGTCCTTTCTTCTTACAACACCGGTTATGGTGCTTTTATTGCACCACCACAATACTGATGGGAAAATATTTTCTTATGCTTTTGCAGTTATTTGCTAATTAAATTCATGTATGTGTTACAGTAAGTAGAAGATATCAGTTGTAAAGTTCGGGGCGTAAAACATGATGACAAATGGCAGAAAATTCACCTTCTCTCCTGCGGCGACTTCAGCTTCACCAGCAACGACTGTACAACGCAGCTGCGCTCTGATTAGTCAGGGACGGCTTACGTAATTCCCTCTCTGCTCTGCTATTGGACAGACTGGCTGTCCTTCAGCCGCTGAGGAGAAACGGGGGAGGAATGGACGCAGATACACTCAGCATCTGTACCAAACGATGAATGTTGTGTCATTAAACGGGGTTTTTCTTTAAAATAAGGAAAAATAGAAGCAGCTGCCATCATGGTACGTACACGAGGATTTTGTGTGAATGTTTAATGCTGGTGAAATTGTCTGTTTGTGACGCGACATGGCGCATTTGTGTTTGACTTTTCCTGGTACGAGACCGCGATGTAACGCAGCCGTTATACAATAATCTGTGTTTATTGTGAACTAACAGGTGAACAGAATATTAAATGTATTGTGGGCATATGCCATGTCGTATAACACGCATATATGTAGCTAGGCACCGGGTATGTTTCAGTAAAACTGTCAGTTTGTGTGTGATAATGTTGACGTTGCTCGTGTTTGTCCATACATTTGCAGTATGGGTTTGTGAATCACGCCTTGGAGCTCCTCGTTCTCAGAAATTACGGCCCGGAAGTGTGGGAAGACATCAAGTGAGTTTTCTGGATCATTTGTTTACTATTGTTGGTGTCATTGGGTTACACTGTGTGACCAACCAGACCTCAGGGACACCTCTACTACTGTAGTGGAGCTCACACACTGTCAGTGTGTGTCCAGTGGGGTTAGACATTTGCTTTTACTGTAATTATTAACCTCCATCTTCTGTAGGCTCACACTGAAAGTGAGATTAAGTTAAGAGAAATGCATCACATTTAAAAGTATGCCTCACAGCAGCTCCACTCTTGATCAAAATGTCCAGTAATTGGCTGAAACATGAAGGCAAAAAACATTTGTTTAATGCTGGATTGGTGACAGATGTATTCAGAGCTCTTAAAGGGACATTGTGTAGTTTTCGAGAAGAAATACAAAGACAGAATTTTTATATTTACAATCACAATTTTTTTTCCTCCCAAACTGAATAAACAAGCTGTTTTGTCCTTTTGTTTTTTTGTTTGTTTGATTTGTTATAAAGAATCAGTCAGAGAAGATGATTCTCCTCTGATAAAAATGTATTCCCCAAAACTACATAGTGCACCTTTAATTAAGTAAATATATGATGGTATTACCACCACAATGTACTTAATTGTAGTTTGTTTGAAACAAGGACACTGTGCACACTGTGCACAGTGTCCAGATGTCCAGATATATCATAATTTACATTTCTATCTCTTATCTCTGTACATGTATACGAATGACATCTAGCAACATAAAATGATAAACAGCACGAATAAATACACCTGTGGGACAGACCCGTTTGTTTTCATGTAGAGGGACATTATCAGAATATATACAGAATTTTTGGGGCTGATGCTGACACCGCTATAAGGGTGTTCAACTATTCCGATATTGACATGTTGGCTGATATCCATAAATAGATGTTTGGTTTTTTTTTGCCATGATCCAATACATTTGTATATCAACAACTTGTGACAAAGATACATATGCAACAGAGGCAGGATATTTCACTGTTTCACAATGAACTGTATTGTCCAAAATCAGTGCACTGAAATAATTAACTTCACTGGAAGTGTAATACTTATAAACTAACAAAAGCATTTTTTATGGCATAATTAAAAATTTGCACAGTTAAAAAAAGTGAATTATTGGCAAATATCAGATACAGATTTATTTGTGATAGGGCAATATCAGCTGATAATATTGGCAAACTGATTATCCAGTGTTGGTCATAAGTGATTAAAACTAATACTTATAAGTATCTTATTATGGTTTAATTGTAATTACTACTACTACTACTATTACTTATTTCATTCAGATCAGATTTTATAAAATGGTATTTTTTTTTTTTTATGTAGAAAATGTCTGCAATGTAATAACTATTTCCAGCTGTCAAATAAATGTAGTTGGGTAAAACATACAAATGTTCCCTCAAAAATGTGCAGCAGAAAGTACAAAATAAATAGAAGCACTTGAGTAAAGTACAAGCACCTCAAAACAGGGCCGTAACCTGGGTTTTACAAAACACTGAGGTCATGAGTCCAAGCCTCCTTCACAATCAGAAAAAAAATCACCAGACATCTAAAATAAAATCTCATATTTATTTTTCATGGATATTTTCTTAGGATATTTGATATATTTTTTTATTCAATTAACTGTCAAAGTTTTACTAACTTTGATTTTTTAACTTATATTTCCCAACATGACTCTTCAAAACAACGAGACGGCCCTATTTCAGCTTTGTTGCAGTGCATTTTCAGATATATTAAGTTAAATTGTGGGTTGATAATTGGTTTATTCAGGTATAGTAGGTAGTACATTTCTATCAACCCATTTAGTAAAGCTTCATCCATAGATTTTTCAGAAAAATGGAGACATGTTTCTTTTCACTGGACAGGAACTCTGCAGACTGCAAGAAAGACAATTCTGGTGGGAAAATGAAAGAATCCTTTATTTATTTGTTATTTGTGGGACATGACCTCAGCTACAGCCCTTCCTCAAAAAAGTACAATCACGTTACATTCCACCACTGACTGGTCCTGCAAACCTATGTAGTTTTTGTATGATATAGAGGTAGAATGTTCTACATATATCCCATTCCAACAAACACCCATGGTGAATGCAATTCCCTGTCCACCACCATAGTATTAACATGTCATTTTTTTGGCATGTTGAAATGTTTGGCTCAATCTTCATTTATTTTTCATGTGTAGTCTTAGCTGCCCTAGACTTGACCCAGCCTAAAAAAAGAAGCATTAGAAAAAACCTCAGCAGCAGCTGGCTTGTGTAAATGTTCTCAAAGTGATGAAAAAAACTGGAGCTCCCAGCATCATCTCTGCAAATGTACCTCATTGTTATTTATTGCACAATTTATCATGTTTTTTTCAAAAAAAAAAAAAAAGAACTTTCATTTTCTTTAGAAATGCTTTTAAAGTTTGGTATGTTGTTTCAGCTGTTACACATTCCGATAAATTGGGGGTTTCTGATCAGGCTTGTAAATCATTTCTGTTTTCTTAGTTAAACAGTTGTAATCAGAAACTCATTATGTTTTCTGACAATTTTGTGTAAAATGGATTGTCAAATGTATAAATAGCAAAGCTCAGTGTGAGCTGTGTTTTTTTTGTCAGAGAACCTGCAGTAAAACTGAACCTGGTTGTCTGTACTTGTTTAAAACCATATATCCACTTTACAGCAACATTTTTATGTTACTGTAATATAAATCAACATGGCTTACACTTACTGGGCACAAATGAGTCCTAACAGTTGTTATTGGATTATTCCTGTGAACAGAAGTTGCCTTGTGATTTAAGCAACATTGGAAAAGCAATTCCAAGAAGGCAAAGCCATTGAATGCCTGAACACATTGCCTACAATGACTGTTTACTTCTGCCTTAGACATTTGCTGTAGCTCATGAGTGATGACTTCACTTTGTTTTCAGGAGGGAGGCTCAGCTTGATATTGAGGGTCAGTTCCTGGTTAGAATCATATATGAAGATGGCAAAACATATGATCTTGTTGCTGCTGCAAGTAAAGTTCTCAGTAAGTGATTTTCTTTAAAATGTTAAAATAAAAACTGTTCTATATGTTTTTTATGATGTTAAAAAAAGGTGTATCTTTAGAACATTATAAGAATGTGTGTCACTGATGTGACCCTTCCTGTATTTCAGAGATTGATGCAGGAGAAATCTTACAGTTGTTTGGGAAGATGTTTTTTGAGTTTTGCCAAGAGTCGGGATATGACACTATCTTGCGAGTGTTAGGATCGAATGTTCGGGAGTTCCTGCAGGTAGGCTGTCTCACCTCTTTGAATGGAAGAAAGCTTGATGGTAAAACGAACAAAACAATGAATGTTGAATATGTTTAAAGGGATACTCCACAGATTTTACATGAATCAGTAAAGGATTATCTCATCTTGTTTTATGAACATCAGTTTACCCATTTCAAGGAGCACTGCTCAGTCAGTGAAATAGTTGTATAATGTGAGTTAGGGTTAGTTGTGTAAATTCTCAGAAAGGTCCTTTTTACACAAAATTGTGCAGCACTGCCACAATTAAGACCGTTCGTAAAGCTGCCTTTGTTTTTTTATCCTGAATAAAACAACAGTGTAATGCTGGCCCAGTGTGTTATTTAAAGGTGCAGTAAGTAAGAACTGGCCCACCTGTGGGATTCATACGCAGAACAAACAAGTGGGCATCACATTACCAGCTAACTGCTACTAACTATAACTCCCATTAGCTAGTTTGCTCAGTCAGCTGTGCAGCTAGCAGTCCAGACTTGGCTTTGGGGAACCGGGGTAGTGTTGGTGATTACAATGCTAGCACAGGAGCTTTGGAAGCTAGGGGCTAGCTGGTTAGCATACCAACTTTTGCAACACAACACACAATCATATTAATGTCAAAACTGTCATTTCTTCCCATTCTGTTCACTTGTACTCGTTAGAAATAGTACATATTGTGTATTTAAAATGGATGAAATGAAATATGTTTTTTTAGTTGCATTATGGGAAGTGTAGGTTGCAGCATTTGTAGATACTCAGGACTGAAAGTCTGGATATCTTAGCCTTTACTTCTTCAGTTTGAAAGAGCTGAAAGGCTTCTTTAAGGTCTCATATAAAATGTACAGCTTCGTCATCCAATTAATTATACCCTCAGCCAGATTTAAGTAACTTTACAGTGATTGAATGTAGCATATTTAACTTTTCAGAATCTGGATGCTCTACATGACCACCTCGGTACCATCTATCCCGGGATGAGGGCTCCCTCATTCCGCTGCACAGATGCTGAGAAGGGGAACAATCTGATTCTTCACTACTACTCAGAGAGAGAAGGCCTGCAAGACATTGTGATTGGCATCATTAAAACCGTCGCTCAACAAATCCACGGCACAGAGATAGAGATGAAGGTCTGCTCTGCTGTTTTGTTCCATCTTCATGCACACTGAATCCGTAGCTCTAATGGCCCGCTCTGCTGCTCATGATGAATGAAGATGACTTCACAGTTTTCCCCCATTTCTCTCTAATTTATTCTATTCAACATTCCATGAAGCCTTTTAGTCCCTGTAATGTTTTGACTTGAAATGTGTGCGCTCGTGTCTGAGAATATAATTGAAGAGGTTATAATGTGAAGATTAAACAACAGAAATTTCCAAAATAACCAGACAGGAGCAGTGCTGCGCTGTGACAACTGCAGTTGAGCGCTGAGTTTTTGGCTAATGTCTGTGAGTCAGAGGATATTTTTAGATCTAAGTTATAGAGTCCCAAGCTTGGGAGTCTTTCAAGGAGTTTTTTTTTCTTCCACAGTTTTATTTTAACTTTGTCAAACTGTCGATGAATTTAATTTGTTTATCACAGATACACATTTTTTGCCTTGGCTCATTCACTCCACCCCGCTAATCAGATTTTGTTTAAACCAGTATGAATAACTCGATATCATGAACTGCCATTGGTATTTTTATTTGTATGTTAATGTGCAGCCCACAAATCACGGCCTGTAGATGTCCCCTGCGCTTTGGCTGGAGTTTATTCTTTGTTTCGTAAGCGAGCGACATTTTCTCCTGAACCTAATCATATTGTACAGACAGGATAATTTTTTTCAGAAATTGTCTGTGTAATGAAAGAACAGTAAATGGCAGACGCTCCAAATGTGACACCCAATTTCTGGATATATTAGCCTCTGTTGCTGTGGCAACAGGGTGCAGAGACAGCAGCTCGACGTCAGCGTGCCTTATGCCCACAAACCCACTGAATGTCATTTATCACTGTTTTAATTCTATATTATTAGACTTGAGGTCAGGAATATTATGAATTGGTTTATCTTAATGACATGGATGCATGGGTGAAATGTTTAATCAAAAACATTGTATTACTGTAAGCCGGTGACACAATACAAGCATTTTTAACTTAATTTCAACTTAATTACGTCAGTTGTTTAACTTAATGTGATGCAGATGATCCAACCCAAAAGCGAAGAGTGCGACCACATCAAGTTTCTGATCGAGGAGAAGGACTCAGAGGAGGAGGCGTTCTATGAGGACCTGGATGGCTTCGAGGAAAATGGCACACAGGAGACTCGGATTAGCCCCTACACGTTTTGCAAGGCGTTCCCATTCCACCTCATGTTTGACAAAGACCTGATGCTCACACAGTGTGGGAACGCCATTTATCGAGTCTTGCCTCAGGTGTGCATTTTGGATACAAAAGTCTGATTTCATGCAGCAAAGTCAGCACTGTATTATGTTTTAGTAACCCAGTACATGACAGCAGTAATTTAGTACATACATATGGCAATAATTCCTAATGTCATGTAACTGAATTGTATATATTTTATTCCCCAGCTCCAGCCTGGCACCTGCATCCTGCCTTCAGTTTTTTCTCTGGTCCGTCCTCACATTGACTTCAGTTTTCATGGCATCCTCTCCCACATCAACACTGTCTTCGTTCTGCGCAGCAAGGTAGATTGAGTTTTTGTTACATTGCTGTTCACATCAGTACTTTTTAGATATTAGCATACCTTTCCTGGAGGTTTATAGTCCTATACATATTATATAATATATAATAATGATTGGATGATAATATAATATTTATGAGAACAAAGATATTTTTAGCAGCTACCTAACATTTTGACTCTCTGTATTTCATTAAGGCTGTTAGTAAGGATACAATTGTTTACATACAGGGATCATAGAGCATGTAAATAATTAATCATTTAAAAAAATAAATAAATGATATGCAGCTTTTAATACTGCAGTTTATGCATGGAGCAAAGAGTGCAAGGGTCTTAATGTCCTGAAAAAAAGAGCTTTACTTATTATAGTTCTGGGAGAATTGAGAAATGGACAGAGGACAGAGTGGGAAGGTAAAGACATATTTTAGAGTATTAAGAAATGAGAAATCAAATGGAAACTTAGGAAGGGAGGAGTACGTCGTAAGAATAGGAAACAGGTAAATTTGCATTTTTGTGTGTACTCATGACACAGTAAATGCTGAGGTGTTGAAATAATAGCTGCAGTTCCTTGAATATCCATGAAAACTGAACTTATTGTCTCCAATTGTGGATGATGCATGTAACACTATAGGCACATGAAAAACACAGCCTTAAAAATAAGTGTGAGCTGAACTGGTGCCCAGTTTTGAAGCAGATTTGGAGAGGAACATATAATGAAATATTCATAAATGTGATGTAATCCTGACAGGAGGGCCTGCTGAATGTGGAGACTGTGGAGAACGAGGACGAGCTGACTGGGGTGGAGATCAGCTGTCTGAGATTGAAAGGACAGATGATTTACTTGCCCGAGGCAGAGAACATCCTTTTTCTTTGCTCACCCAGGTAATCCTGCAGTGCAGTCTGTCCTGACGGAAGCTCAGACGGAATTTAATAAACACCAAAACGCAGATTCTCTTTTTTTTTTTTTTACTGAACGTAAACACACCAATTTCTGGCATTTTTCTGGATTCTGTGCATAGAGGAAAAACACATTTTATATAGATATATATATTTATATATAAATAATAATTTTAAGTGACATTGTTTCAGTTTGCAACAGTGTTTATATTTTCTTCTGTACAACTACATTAATAATATTCATGAAGCCTTGGCACTGAAAAAACAAAACACAAACACATTCTTTAATTGTTTCAAAATAATAATAAAGTCACTCAAACACAAGAAAATAAGGGACCATGTAATTTACGATAGTAAACAAAGACTGATTGGTTAAAAAAGAGATGAGTTGAAGATGTCACCCAGGGCTCTGGGAAACTGCAATCTTATAGACTAAAGGATGAATCAATTAATCATTAAAATAATCAGCAGATTAATTGTTTATAAACTTAAAAACCTTAGTTCAGCCCTATATATACCAGTATGTATATATATATATATATATATATATATATATATATATATATACACATACCGGTATATATAGGGCTGAACTATATATATATATATATATATATATATATATATATATATATATATATATATATATATATATATATATATATATATATATTATTATTATTTTTTTTATGCATAAAACAATGCCTTTTCATGGCACGGGCATTTACACTTGACATATCTATAATTCTATAATTAGGGTAAACAGGCAAGCTGTAACCATGGTAACAACTTTGTGACAATAAGAAATAATTTAAAATACTGCCGGATTAATCCTTTATGCTATATTTTTTACTAATCACAATATTCTGTCCATATAAATGCTGCTGCAATGGCAGCAGATAAAAGAATGTAAATGAAGATAAAATGGAGGAAAGAGTTACATTTGTTCAAAAGGGCAATAGGATTATGTATTTCATGCAATTACATGGTCAGATAATCAGTGAACAGGTCCGCTTAGATGTATTTTGCTTTATGCGTTCAGAATAAAAATGTATAGACACATGCTTACAGAAAGAAAAAAACACAGAGAAGCAAAGACACCTGTGAGCTGGTAATTACACTGGTTCTGCTGCTGTGACCTCCATTAGCCTCTGAGGCCCTTTTATAAGCAGTGTGAAATATTGGATGCAGGGGAGCAGGGTTCAAGAGATGTTGTCCTGAGCTGTGGAGACAGACTCAACCCTGAAAGAACAATGGTGATCTCATTGCTGCTGCTTATTCTGTTTAATTTAAGCTTATTCCTGATGTGAGAAGGACCAAAAGGAAAAAGTCTGCAGTTTCCCATCTACCCACAGAAACAAACATTTTCAGCAATTTCGCTGGGAAAATAACACTGTAACACAAACAGTAATCAATGAGTATTTCATTGTTTTCTCCCCTATCTGTTTTTTTAGTGTTATGAACCTGGATGATCTCACACGGCGAGGGCTATACCTGAGTGACATCCCACTACACGATGCCACTCGTGACCTGGTGCTGCTGGGTGAGCAGTTTCGTGAGGAGTACAAGCTGACCCAGGAGCTGGAAATCTTGACAGATCGGCTGCAGCACACGCTGAGGGCCCTAGAGGATGAGAAGAAAAAGACAGACAGGTTGGACTGTTTTTGTTTCCTAGGTTTTTCTACTATGCTTAATAAAAATAAAATCCGGTGCAAGCTGTATTTTCAGCTTTAATTAGTTCCAAACTCGTTACTTATCTTGTGACAATAACAGTAGAAGAATTGTGACCACACATCAATGTTTTGTGCACATTCTCAAGAAATGTAAGATAATCATATGATCTTACCTCAGCAATGCAAGATCTGCAAATATAATTTAAGGGCCTGATCAGACAGAATGCAGTTTTTGTGCTAAGAGGTGTCCTTTCTTGTTGTTTTCCATTGGCAGTAAGCTTTTTGCTTGCTGTTTTTAGACCCCAGGAATGCCTTATATTTTTGCAGAAGTACATATTTGAATATACATATATACATAATATACATACATAATATAATATATTCCCTTGAGTAAAGGATCGAGAAATATTGTGAATTACAGTTGTAAATATGTGTAATCATATACCACAGCCATGTCATTATAGGTTGTGGGTCAAACTACAATAAATGTATCACAATTCTACTTTTATCTTTGTTTTATTTTGCTTTATTGGAAAAATAGGTCGCAAATTTTTTATTAGTTGATCTTTCAGTGAGATAAAAGAGATGTCTCTTTAGATATTCCCATTTAAGGATGGAATTGAGACACGAAACACTGAAGACACTGACAGGTCTCAGTCCTCTACAGTTGTTGTGAGGCTACGTTACAGGACCACCAAAGGTCAAAATCTGTTGTTAGCCTCAAGTTGCTACTTGCCTAAGCTACTCCTCTGTCTCTGATGTGGTGAAGACACCAGCTTTCAGAAAAGGGCCTGTCATAGTAATTTAGCACAGCAGTGTGCGACAGCTGGAGGGGAGCACAGAGGTGGAGCATGGTCTTTATTAAGACTTCTGTAGCGGCCCTATATTCTCAGAGGAAAAGACTTCCACTCTACTGGTGGATCGCTTCATTATTATTCTCACCATTCTCCGGTACCAGAATGCCTTGAGCTCTGAACATTGATTAGAATTCACGGCTCCTATCTAAATATTTAAGAAAACTGCTGCTTCACTGTCATAGCCTTCAAAGAGCTAGACATCAACATACATTTACGTATTTTTTGCTGCTGTTTATGTGCGCTCCTTACTAAGAGAAAAACACTGTACCCCATGTGTGAGGATTGTTAAAGATAATTACAGATAAATACTCTATCTACATGTATAGTGTTTTGTGTGGTGACCATTATCTCTTCTGTATGTATCATGTGTACTCAAGTTATGATGCATCATGGAAAGTATTTTGCTATGAACAGACAGCCATGATCTAACCAGTTACCATAGAAACACCACCCTCCCATCTGAGACTGGCTTGCAAATCGAAATGACCAAAAAGGTGGTGGGTGAGCAAATAAAACGCTGATCCGAAGGATGGACTTCAGTCTGGCAACGCCGGCCCATTACTCTGCCGCTCGAGTGCACCCTAACTGTGCCTTCGCTCAAAATGTCCATTCCTCTTCTTTCTTTCAGATTGCTCTATTCCGTTCTGCCGCCATCTGTTGCCAACGAGCTGCGACACAAACGGCCCGTCCCGGCTAAACGCTACGACAACTTGACCATCCTCTTCAGTGGCATTGTTGGATTCAATGTCTTCTGCAGCAAGCACGCCTCGGCCGAGGGAGCCATCAAGATAGTCAACCTGCTCAATGATGTTTACACACGTTTTGACATCTTGACAGACTCTCGGAATAACCCTTATGTATACAAGGTTGGAAGCACAAATTTTTCCATGACAGTGTATCATACATTTGTGTAAATTTTTCTCAGTAAAGGAATAAAAAGAGAAGAATGAGTGCAGCAAAGTGATGCTGATAGAAAGTGAGTCCATGATCTAAATTTGAGAACTTTTAACTGTTCTCTTCTGTTCTTTGAGTGAGGCACACGACTCTCTCAGCAAAAAATGTTGCGCAGTTATGCACATACAAATCAGTAAGAGAGTATTTATATCAATTGACTTGAGTTTTTTACCATAAGAAGGGTAGTACTATCTTCTAAACACAGTGTAGTTTTACAGAGGCTCTGCACCACTTTATAGGCCTCGTGCAACAGATTTACACTCCAGGCTTTCAGACAAGAATGCACTTTAAGAAGTCAAACAGACCTCGGCACTTCCAGGGGATTGGCCTCAGGCACTGGGTCACCAAAAGAAGTAATATTTACTCTACAAGCTGAATGGCTTGGTGGTCCTAGGGTTTTAGCATTGCTCAAAGAGGCCCTGAATATCTTATAGCTGATGTAAGTGTTTAAGTGTTTATTTCAGGGTGTTTCAGTTTATTTCTAGCTGCACTGTGTGCAAAAATCCCTTTGTAGCACAGTGGGAGCAGATGATTTTACGAGAACCAAAAGTAAAGCAAAGAAAATAGTTGTGATATAATTCATGTAAAGAATGACAAAATGCTTTTCTTTATACAGGTGGAAACAGTGGGCGATAAGTACATGACTGTGAGCGGCCTGCCAGAGCCCTGCACACACCACGCCAAGTCAATCTGCCATCTCGCTCTGGACATGCTGGAGATTGCTGGCCAAGTCAAAGTGGATGATGAACCAGTACAGGTGTGAGAAGATTTCAGTGAAGTTTCCTGTATTTTATGGATAAATATTTGAGTATTACAGTAAACACCTGCTAAGTACAGATACAATTTGTTTTAATATATAGCATATTAAATTTCTTTATCATTTCTGCAAAATACATCCCAAATTTAATGTTGACCACTCTTACATGTCACACTAATGAGAATAGCTGCATGGAGAGCACAGTTATCATGCTGAGCGATGGAGACAAGATGGAGACACAGTACTTCTGCCCACTTGAAATAATTCAGTCAATCAAAGTATGTTTACGCTTCAGGTTCAAAGAAGTTGCTAATGTTCCCGCAGAACTTTTGGTTTGATTGTGCACTCTCATCCAGGTGTAGCTTATTATAGAGGTACCACATGGCTGTCTGCAGTCTGCCCCAGTTTAAGGCTGTTTTCACATAAAGTCTTTTTGCAATGAAACAAACCCTGTCTTTTTTTGGATAGAAAAGGGACCCAGTTCCTTTTGTGTTCACATGGTTCATTTGAAAGTGTACTCAGTTCCCTTTTGTATCCACTTCAGTTCAGATCGGTCCTCAGTCCTCTTTCTGTTTGAACTTTGTGTCCTCTGGAGCTCAGATCCCTCTTCATTGGATTATTGGTATTTTTCGCCTGAACAAGATGGCTGTGGATTCTGCATTTATTCTCATTTAATCATGCATCTTAATGTGTCAGTTTTGCTAACGTTAATGGTTTTGGTTCACAGCTAAAATGCAGTGACTAAGGGCAAAGTGTTCAGATGACCTCCCGAGGAGGCCTGAGTACAGGTTTTTGGAATGTTATTATGGCACAGACAATTTAGGCATTTTGGAGTTCTGTAAGTTTTCTGATATTGCTTTGAAAATTCAGAGTACTTGTGCAGCTGACAAATAGGGTTGCAAAGATCATAGATGCTAAACTACAGATGTATAAAATCAAATCAGCATTTTTATTCTATTATTCTCATTTTTAAGTATTTGTATTTTGTCCCCACAGACTTTCTTGGTAGTTTTTTTCTTTTAATAGTTGCTGCCTTTCGAAAAACAAAACTAATACAGTGGCCAAATAATACAATTCAAAATAATAAACAAAAATGTCAAATATAAACAGAAATGTCAGGTCAAAGCACAAGTTCTTTATTCATGTGTTTATTTCTGTGTGTGTTTATTTATTAAGGTTGCAATGATCCTCCTCCTTCTGTGTAGTCGTTTACATTGGAATTAAAGCCAAACCCTTCTGTGAAAAGTAATTTACAATAATGTTGCCTTTTAAAAAGTGTGACGGAAGGACCGTAACATTTCAAACCAAGTTAGAGGTGATATATATTAATTGCTGCATCCCCACTGACACTGTCATTCAGCTTAATATGACCAACATTTACCTTCAAGAATGTTTTGCTGATTTTATAATAATCTGTGCATCTGGACATATTTCCAGGCTGAGGTAATGAGCAGTGAAAAGTTAGATAAAAAACAGCAGACTTTTGTTTAACTGACTGCTGGAGATTGTTATTGTATCGATGACTGTTGAGACTTAACTTTGGAGAATGATGTCTGTTTAACGAAACGCTGTTTATTTTTGGACATGGCACTGGCTGAAGAGGACTCCGTTTCAGCAGCAGAAACAGACTCAAATCATCTCACAATTCTGTGTCTAAAAATAGATTCTCATTTGTTCCAGACACTCACAGCGTGTTCAGGCTCTGAACACAACAAGCACTGAAGTGCCTGCAAGTTCAAGTGTAAATATTAGTCTATAGATTGCCTGGAGCTACTTTTGGAATCGCTGATTTATTGCAAATCAAAAAAAAGGAAAATAAAGGAAATCTAATTTTGTGCGTGGAGCGCTTTCTGGCTAACTTAATCTCATATCCACCCACCATCTGTTGCACCTTTTCAGTCGATAGCTTTAAAAATGTGTTCCAACAGACTAAGAGAAGCATTCAGCTGGTTAGTTCTTGCTGTCAGTGGAGCACAAATCATTTATTGAGACATAAAATGTTATATCTACATGGGTTTATTTAAATGCTAGGACAGTTTTTCTCACGCTCAGCTGTGCATTTCTTGTTAGTATAGTATTTTTGAAGTAGAATAAATCCGGTGCATCTTGGTGCTGGAATCAGTTTGCAGCGGATAACTAATGATTGGTGCTATTGATAGCTTACGTTAAATATTCAAACTTGGTTTTGCCAGTATTTGACAAGAAATAGCGATATCTTTGCCATGTTTATTAACTTTGGTCAAATTATAACTGACATGTATGAAGAGTCTGTTTTTTCATTCTCTTTTCTCTCCAGATTACTATTGGGATCCACACAGGGGAAGTGGTGACTGGGGTGATTGGACAGAGGATGCCCAGATATTGCCTTTTTGGAAATACGGTCAACCTCACAAGTCGTACAGAGACGACAGGCGAAAAGGGGAAAATAAATGTCTCAGAATATACTTACCGGTAAGTAGAAGGCAAAGCAAATGTATTTATAGAACACCATTCAGACACAAGGCATTTCAAATTGTTTTAAAAAAGGTCTCAATTTACTACTGATGCCTTTTAAATTACTTACATAAGTAAATTAGACCATCAGAAAGAAGATTAACTATTTCTATTGAGTTTTCTTAATGCCTGCTACCAGGTCGCCGTGTAGACTGGAAGAGCCTGTGTTAAAATTTTCCTAGGCAAAGTGTCAGTGAGTAGTATGTTAATCAGTTAAAGCAGGAGGAGATATTTCCTCAGATAATTTTATTTTTTACATTATATTTTGTGGATTTGAAAGTTGAAACACTACCACTTTTGTCCAGAGGGGCCACCAAATCCCAAAAATGATCAGAGTTGTTAAAATGGTCTTGGAAAAAAAATAAACAACCAAAACAAGCAAGTAAATAGTTAAAGATAAAGAAATAAATAGCATTCCCAGAGCTCCAGACTAAATTTCTTCACTGGTGCACATCGCAGCACATAATTTAGGCACAGCCAATAATATCACATTTAAGTACATTTTCTTACTTCATTTCTTAACACTTGTAAATGGTTATAAACAGGAAGACGATGCAGTTAGTGTTTTTCTTTATATAAATCACAAAACACCTGACGAGTAATTGTGAATAACTCCGTTGTAAAGAGCAAAATCTACAAAGTGCAGATGTTTAAAGTACTTTACAAACTAAAAACTTACTGGGATACTGGTTATACTTGTAGTGCTTGTGGAAATATTTCAGGATTTGTTTTGTTTTTGTTGTGTTGTTTATTTAAAAAAATATATGCATATTTCTGACCTGCTGAATATCAGTCGCCCCTGTGTGACCAATGAAAAACATTCAGGCACACATGTCAGATTTTTTTGGTGCATGTGCGACCATAATGAGCTGACAGTATAAGCTGACTTTGATGGATCAGGAATCTTTTCTACAGCTGGGAAGCATGGAAAGTAAAAGCTGCCCCACCTTGCTTTGATTTGATCAGTGTAATATACCTCTTTATTTTATATGAGTGACATATTGTCACCTTTTTAGATTTGATCACAGGCCGTAGAGAAATGTAGAAAAAGCAGCTTTCTAACTTGTATAAACAAATTAAAAAGGGATTTGTGATTGGTTAAGGAGATGCCAGTATTAGACATGAAGGACAATTTGGAATCCATTTTAAGCATAAACCGGGAGACGTGTTGTTTTGATGTTAGTGAGAATAAGTTACCCCCATTGTATTCCAGGTGTTTGCAGTCCGCTGAGAATGCCGACCCTCAGTTTCATCTGGAGTACCGGGGCCCCATCACCATGAAGGGAAAGAAGGAACCGATGAAGGTGTGGTTTCTGTCCAGGAACCCCACCGACTCAGAGTCCACCATAGTTAAAGCTTAACAATCGAGATTCAACAATAATACACAATGAGTGACATCTCGAGGCTTCAGTACGACACTGTCTACAGTCAAAATGTCTTTATGATTACACAGATGAGCAGGGATGAGAAAATATCCAACCATAGACAGGATGATATTTTTAATATAACGTTAATTTGAATTCTCTCCCTGCTTGTTTCTTCCTGACCACAATCTATCATGACCTCACTATATTTTTGTAGCATAGACACAATAGTGAAGTGTTTCATGAATCGTAGAAGTGCGATCGTACATTAAAGTTTGATACATTTTGGACAGAATATTCTCACACTGTTGTTGTATATATTATCACTAAAGTTTTGATAAGCAAAACATTGTCCATCTATGTTTTTAGCTGCTAATTTTGTCATGTACTGTATTTGTTCCTCCGCTTGCCAAAAAAAGTGAGAATTGAGTTTTAACCAGTCGAAATAACTAGTTTTACCTAACATAATTAAAATATATTTTCACCATTGTCTTTTTCACTTTTAGGGTGATAATGACAACATTTAAATTTAAAATAAAAGATTTGACTTAAGATTGAAATCATGTTCGTGCCATTACATTACATCACAGTTTTTTGCTCACTGGATGTAAGAGTTTTTGTAAGAGTATGAGGTTTTACACTGAATACATTCCTCTGTCATCAATACCATCAAAAGAAATATAAATTTAGATATTATAGCTATTAGCACACAAGCGTCACCAGATGTATGTATTACAAGTTTTGTCATTTTTTAAAAGGCACAAATGATACATGTTTAGCCATTAGTAAACCCTTTTCATCATGTATCGATCATTGAATTATTGAAAAAGTCATAACTACACACTATTTAATATATTTATTGCACCCCTCTACTTATTGCACACTCACTTTTTGTATGTTTGAGAGAGAATACTATTTACTAAATGTCTTCTAAATGTTGTTGAGATGTTCTCACTGATCTACCAGAGCATATTTATTGTTAACAATATTTTAATTGATATTTATTCTTTTTTTTGTTCCATTATAAGTGTTACTATGACCTTTAGAAAACAGAATTTACAGTGGAAAAAAATAAAAGTGAAGAAGAAATTATGGATACAACTACAGTTTGTGCCTGTATAAGCAAAACTATGTGCTGTATGTGTTTGATTCATTTCACATAACTAAATGTACCACACTTTTATTTTTTCCAACGTCATTATTGTTAAATCTTGCATCATGTCCTCCATGCAGCTTCCTGTGTCAGAAACAAACAGGTGCCTCTTGTTCTGTACGAGTGCATTTCTGTGCTTTTAAGACATGATTGCTTTATGTTAACAATGTTTCTTTTGGGAGCTATCTAATAAAATAGTCAAGAGAAGTGTTGTTTACTTGATATTTAAATGTAGAAGAAAATAATGTATTGTCTTTGCCTACCTGAGAAGGTGGTAAACATCAGTTATATAGTTCAACATGTACAGCAGATTATTTTGTAAAGAGCACCCTCTGTTGGCCAGTCAGAAGCTTACTTATTCACATTACAAACGTCCATACCTTTCTGTGTATTTTTGACAGTGATGAAATGTAAATAAGTGCATTTACTGAGGTATTGCACTGTACAGTTTCGAGGTACTTTATGATCTGTACTTGTATTTTCATTTTCTGCTTCTTTATACTTAAGCTACACTTTTGAGGCAAATATTGTACTCTTTACTTCACTACATTTTTTTTGATAATTTTAGTTACTGGTTACTTTGCAGATTTCTGCTGCATCAAATCATCAAATCATTATTGGACCCATAATGGAGTATGGATACATGTTATGTATGTATAATTTACTTAAATTGTACTTTTGAGAACATTCGTTGCCAGAAAATGACTTTTGATTTTAATTACATTTAATATAAGATATTTTAATACTTTTACTCAAGTACTGTGGGTGACTTTCAATAGCACCAAATTAATATTTGAACACACTGACTTTACTAAGTATGTTTCTTGGGTATTTTTTACAACATTTTTGACACACCTGCTGCTTTTACTGTCACTAAGCAGGATTGTTCTCTTGTACATATTACTTAAAATGTAGGGTAGACTTGTATCATGCATGTGAGATTATATACTATCTAAGTTATACAACATTGTGTGGCGATAACTTACATTCCAATATTTTTTTTACATTGGAGATTCAGTAAAAAAAGCTTTAAGATTGTCTTTTTTTAATAATACAAGCTGTTTTGTAAACAAATTAAGTTATAATATAAGTATATATTTAAAAAAATTAAATACATTTTCCAAGATGGCGCCCGCCGGCTACCGTAACATCCTTGGCGCAGATAGATTACGTTGGAGGTGCTTAGCAATAGCACCGATGGCTGGCGGCAAAGTTAGCAAGTGGATGAAGACGGAACTTGAGCGTCCAGCAGCTAAAAAACAAGGAGTGTGACAGGGAGAAGTAAAGTAAGAGATTGTCAGTGTATTTAACTCAATCACGAGCTGGAAGAGAAAGGTGACCGTCAGTGTTATCTATCCACAAATCACCAAAGAGCTAAACATCAACTTAGTTAGCTAGTTAAATGTTTACATTTAGCTAACTCAAGAATAATATTTTAAAGCAGTAATACTTGGTGGAGCTCAAAGAGCAGTGAGATTTTATTCAATGACTATTAAGAAACTCCAAATGAACTCTAACCTATTGCTGCTCTGCATCTGCTGGATGGGTGACGTTATGGATGGTTAGCCCTGTGTCATTCTGGGAAACTGCCAATTACTCATGGATGAAGCCCATTTAGGGCCAATAAACAAATTCCAGTTCCCTGCAATGGTGCTTGGTGATTTATTGGGCCAAGTGGAACTGAGCCATAATTGTTATAAATTACACTTGCCATGATAAGTGAAAATGTCAAGGCCTTAGTGGTAGTGGCACAGTATGTTCAGGTCAGGCTGTTTTGATGTTTTCTTCCCTGTAGTGGCCAAAAATAGGGCGGCTGTGGCTCAGTGGGCGGCTGTGGCTCAGTGGCGGGCGGCTGTGGCTCAGTGGGTAGAGCGGGTCGTCTAGTGATGAGTAGGTCACCAGTTCGAATCCCGGCTCCCCCTAGTTGCATGTCGAAGTGTCCTTGAGCAAGATACTGAATCCCAAATTGCTCCTGATGAGCAGTTGGCGCCTTGCATGGCAGCCTCCATCATCAGTGAATGAATGTGTGTGTGAATGGGTGAATGTGGCATGTGTTGTACAGCGCTTTGAGCTGTCGTTAGACTGGAAAAGCGCTATAAAAATGCAGACCATTTACCAATACAAAAGTTGCAAAGTCTGCAATATCGCAGGACCACAAACTATTGTATATTTGGTTGTTATTCCTTGATTTATCCAGGTTTGTTGAGAGCTGTGTTTTTTTCTTCTTCAGGATGGCGTCTTTCACGGTTGAAGTTGCAAGGGTTTTGTCTAAGGGACCTCAGCTTGTGCACACGCAAGTAAAAATCAACTCTAAGATTTAACTAAGAGCCTTAAAAGTACTCAATAAAAACTTAAAATCAGTCCTTAAATGCTAGCAATAAAATATTAAAAGTAATCCTAAATCAAATGGGGAACATTTGAAGTGATTTAACCACAACCACATGAAGACCACTCTTTCAGGCTTCCAATCCAAGTTTATCCTTCCATTAATAAATCTGACTTTCTCCGAGGCCCAATACTCCATATGTTTGGATTAATACTAAAAACATAAACCTTGACAGTTTGTAAAATGTTGGATCCACAGTGCACAACACCTTTTTGGACTCACTGCATTGACCTATACCATTCTTCCTTTCATACACCATGTTATTATTTCGCACCTACTGTTTTATCTGTTACTACAACAAGGAGATAAGATTGTAGGATGAAATGATGAAAAAGATTAGCTCAATCAAATAAGCCTCAAGCTCACAGTCAATTTCATCACTGCGGTCCTGGTAGAAAGGTCTCTGTGTGATAAGAGGCAGATTCTCCGAGGGGGAAGTAACGGTCAGGCAAAGGTCTCTTGTGCTGCATAGTATGATGAGATGAAACTGATAAGAAGGAGAATTGGCACGTTGTGCATGTTTTATCATACCCTTAGTGAGACTCTGATTTGATTATTCAAGCAACACTGTTTTCTGTGCATTTTTTGCAGCTTTTTGCTTTGTTGTTGACATTCAAGCTAGTAGTTTGTAGTCAGTTAATAGTCTTTACATCATTCTGTTATTCCAAATTGACCTTAAATACCACACAGAGAATAGTAAAACAACCAAACTAATAAAACATAGCCTACTAAAAAACTTTTCTCGTGTTTGCATAAGCTTTGTTTAATCACAGACACTGTTAGAGACATCATGATCATCTTAAGGACACAATTTGGCTGTCAGGTACTGTGTTCATGGTTGTTTATGTAATACTATCTTCAAATATCAAAGGTCTCATTTATTACGATTAAGGTCAAAAGCCTGATTGGATACCTCTGCATTTGCACAAAGCAATTACTTCTATTGCAAGAACATTTTGTCTGAGAGGTTTAGCAAAATTACATTAAAGATAATCAAAGTTAAAGTAGTGCAAACATTGTGTTATATGCCTCAACAGTTGTTTTTAGTTATTTTTTCCTCAGTTTGAGGTTCAGGTACCAAAATATACATTCAAAACGTGAATGTGTTTCAAGTTACATTAAAAAAAATGTGTTGTTGTTGCATTTTTTTGTGCATTGAATGCTGCATGCTCACATCCTGTAGTTCTGCAGCAAATACTTTTGACAAGTTATGACCAACACCCTTAGTAAACAGACTTACAGGTATAACAGGACGTCAACCATTCTGTTGGCAGGTTTTTTTTTAGCCAACACAGGCACAGTTCTGTTCACAACCATGGCATTGCCCAATCAGCTGCAGGTCTGGACATTGCCTTGAGAAAATCTGAGCTTTAAACGGCCACATCAGCATTCAGACCGATGGCGAGATAAGAGGAGTGTGTGGTTTAAAAGGAGCGGCAGACTTTGAGTAAGACACTCCTCGCTGCAGAGTTGTCCAGTTCACCCCTCACAGCCACCATGACCTTCAACGGCAACTGGAAAGTTGATCGCAATGACAACTATGAGAAGTTCATGGAACAAATGGGTGAGTGATATAAACTGCTGATAAAATGCTGAAGATAGATAGATAGATAGATAGATAGATAGATAGATAGATAGATAGATAGATTATTTATCCCTAGGGAAATTCAAGTTCAAATTCATTCAAATTCAAGACTATGCAGCTTTGATTTAAAAAAAAAAAGGAAAAAAAAAAGTGGAATAAGATGCATTGGTAGAAAAATTACAGTGTCTCTCATCACCATATATGCTCTCTGTGTAAAAAAAAAGGGTCAATAATATAATATAATGATAAGTACAGGTAGTAAGTCTTGTTGTTTTAGTTCTTTAGTCTCAGATTACAGTTGCTGAATAAAATTTCGGTTATGCCTAAAAACTGATAATCATGCAAATGTTTAGTTTTTTAGATTATTTAAAATGAGTGCATTGCAATAATCTTTAATGTATTTAAACATTTTAATGGGAGACAGAATCACATACTAGGGCTAAGGTCTTACTTGGGAACACTTGATGGGACAATGACCACCTTAACATATTTGTGATTTGGCTTTTCTGCCTACTTAACCTCTGCACACACAAACTAAGGACCCACCTATGCATGAAAAATGATTAAATCCTGACCAACTTCCTCCGATTGTTCTATTGTTCTATATTCCATGTGTCTGTTGATAGGAATTAACATGGTGAAGAGGAAGCTGGCTGCTCACGACAACCTGAAGATAACCATCGAACAGAATGGAGACTCTTTTCATGTCAAGGAGAGCAGCAATTTCCGCACCGTGGAAATAGACTTCACCCTGGGAGTCACCTTTGACTACAGCCTTGCAGATGGAACAGAACTATCGGTAAGCACAAGTGGCATCTACTGGGACACCATGTAATGACTGAGAAGCTTACCTTTACAAGAAAAAAGATCAAAATCTTGGCTGTTTTCTTTATTCATTCATTTAGTTGTAAACACTAAGATGGGCTGGGCATATCAGTCCCTTTAGACTTTGAACCTTTGAACCGCGTAAAGTAATTGATTTGTTGACAAAGAAAACAATCCACACGTCAAAACATCCAACTTTTTTGCACTATGGTAACCCCTTGTGCCCAGCTGATTTCAGCCACTAACAGTTCAGCTATGGCTGTGACTGCTTGAGCAAATGAAATGGTCAACCACTTGTACTTTGATAATGAATGAGTTTCATGTTTTACTCTGCAGGGTTCGTGGAAGCTGGAGGGAGACGTGTTGACAGGGACTTTCAACAGGAAGGACAACGGAAAGCAACTGATAACAACCAGGATCGTGCAAGGAGATGAACTTATACAGGTAGGATGATTTTATGTCTACCCAAATAATGGCACCAATAAATCCCAATTTTATTGCTGGACACTTGAAAAGCTGTTGAAGAACGTGGATAAATTGGATTCACCTGGGATAAAATTTATTCTCAGCTGTCTCTCTGTAATTCTGAGTTCCAAGATACTGTAATATGATTTTAAATACACAGTCAATATGTCTATTTACATATGATGATACGCAAACCCACGTGATAATCCAGCCAGATGCAGACGCTATGATGATTTGTCTAACTGATATCATCTTTCGCCAACAGAGCTACAACTATGAAGGTGTGGACGCTAAGAGGATTTTCAAGAGGGCTTAGACCAAACTGATCACGAGTAATATGTTAGCTTTCTGCATTACATACATTATTGTGTTGAATCCTCAACTACTTATACCAGTATAACCTTTAAAAGGTGCACTACTTATAATGCCTGTAGAGTGTATGAAACAGGTTTAAATTGCACAAGATTTTGATACTTGCAGTAATAAAGCCATTCTATAACTGCCTGTTTTCTGTGTTTTGTGTTTTGTGTGAAAACATGTAGAGGTCTGTGTAAAGTTGACAATAAAACATACACAGTCAAGAGACTAAATTAAGAGTGATACAATAATTTCAACTTTATTCAACAATGAATAAAAATAAATATATATTATCTACAAAAATATAAAGTGTAGACAGATTTGTTATGTTTCTTTAAATTGATCTGTACTTACATTAATCATGAAGCATTCACTGAAGCACCAACAACTAAATTCAACGGTAATGTCAGGCCAAATCCTAACCACACACACAGGCATGACAATAGGATTTAGTGAGGCATACAGATCCAACACATCAGGCCACATCAGCCAAGAACTTATCAGATAAAATCAGTGAGATAATGCGGCAAGTTTTCTTTTGTTCCTCAGTGTTGATGTAATACAGTCCAATTATATTCCCATATAGTTAGCGCAAGATAAAAGATATGGACTGATGCAATGCCAAGTGTGACGTTATGTGACACAGGACAGGAAGACCTATTCTCAAACAGGCCTCTTGAGCATATAGGTACTGTGTACTGAGACTACAGATCATGGGTTCAGGAGGAAAATCAATTATTGGCCCCTTTTTTCAACCTTGCACACAGACACACAAGCATGCGCAACTAATAACTCTTTACCACAAAAAAAAATCCTTTTGGTTTCTACACATTAAGGCTCTTTCAAACTAGGAAGCTTTGCAGCCTAGAAGGTGGGAAGCACTTGCCTCTCAATATCCCAGAATTTCACATTTTCTGCAAATGAACATGTCAAACTTTTGTGAATTGAAGCTGATTGGAGAATGAACTGCTGAGGTTCCAGCTGTGGTTGTAGCTTCCAAGTCTGAAAGGGCTTTTAGGAATACTAACACACACGCAACTTGGTAGTAAAATGGTGCAAGCAGAGGCGTCTCATCAGATATGTCACTATTAGCATTGCATATTTTAAAACATTTGCATTACATCCCTCTCATTTATCGCCCTCATTTTCATATCATGGTTTCAATCACAAAAAAACACTGAAAATGCCAAGGCACTCTTGATACAACTGAAGACACAAAGTTAAGAATGTAAAATACAACTTGCGTGAAAACAATAAAATTTCTATTTTTACAAATGAAGAAAATAATGAAATAACAGGTCAAATACTGTAACTAAATAAAAAACATAAAAACAAACTTTGCAATTAAGGGTTAGAACATAAGGATAATCTGGTTAATATACTTTGACCAAGTTTCCTCCAATCCAAGAGTTTAGCCATTTGGATTTCTTTAGCCAGTGAATATATTAGATATCTTAAAAAGGAGTAAAACGAGTGATTTATATTTACTGAAGCACAATCAACATATACAAAGGCATCCCTATGTTATTTGAAACATTATACTGCTCAGCTAAAGAAATTCTTAATAGCTCAGCTACATGTTATGCCTTCTTTTTCTTCAATTTGAACAGTGACAATAAATAAATCCTGACAAACCCAAGTAGATGCTCAAATTAGTGTTACTCTCATACATTTCTGAACACTATCCTTTGGTGTCGGACAGCACAAACACAACGCATACAAACACAGCAATTTAGTGACTAAATGTGTGCGGTTAGAATAGTCTAGAAATACCTGGAGAAGAGGTTATTGTGGTGAAAAGTGAAAAATGAATAAGTGTCAGGATGTTTAGGAAAAAACCTGCCAATCTAGTGAGCACCAAATAAATTGTATACTTATAATGACAATTGTACAACACGCTGATATTTATGTGCCTTTGGGAATGTCAAATGTATAGAATACAAAGCCGTTAAATTGCTTTAAATTGATCTTAAAGTATTTTTTTCATGAATGCATAGTATGTCTTGACTGTCTGCTGATTTCTAGTTTATTGTTTGCATCATATGTTTATATTTACAATGAATGCATAATCAAACGTATGTGTCCTTGCATGAGCAAGAGAAAGAGAACAACATTCAAGTGTTAAAAAAAAGTTTCCAAATCAACTGTAGTTACAAATTGCTATTTAATGAATTGATTTTATTATTACAATTACATAAAATCCAATAGAATTTATGTTTGTTGGACTCAAAGTCCACTGTTATCATGCTCATGCTTACGCTGTACACACAGCTAGTAAAACTTTGTAAAGGCCACATGCAGGTTTCAGAACATTAGTCTTATGAACATGAATAGTTGTTGTGTTGTATGGTCAATATCAGATAGGCATATCATTTATATTGGCATCATTATGAAAATACCTGCAGGTACAGACCTGTTTAAATCTGTCTACTTGAAAAGGAAGACTGAAAAAATACAATTTGACATCACTGTGAATTACAAAAAAGGATTACAAGAACCAGCACAATCAAAGGTAGAATACATGAGGTGACATGGTTGTACAGTATATAGTGACCCATTGAATAACCTGAGGGCTGCCTCAACTACACAATGTCAACTAATTATTGGATTTGTAGACTGCCTAAAACAGAACACAGTCAAACAAAAGCACAGTTCTAGAAATCGTGTGTATATATGTATTTATGAATGAATGCATGAAAATTGCTCATGATTTAATAGGGAGTTAACAAATCTTTTGAATCAATGAGTTATTAAGAATTTTATAGCCCAAGAGACTAACTGGTACGTGGCAGCCCTCAGTCATTCAGTAACACATTAATGTTGTAAAATAACCTACAAATGATAAGAGTTGGAGCAAATCAGTAACTGAATAACCATAAATGTTGCAATGTCTGTTCCTTGGTGACCGAAAGCCCTCGATATGCATAAAGTCAGTAAGCTGCCCAGATATCACTCCTCTGACAGATGTAAATAAATGAACTACCCTTAAACCTACTGCTGATGGGGAAAACCTTTGGCCTCTGGGTTTTTATTTTGTTGTATAGAATGACATCATATTCTGATCAAGTATCCATAACGTATCTTATCATTTGTAGTCACACCTCCGTGTTTCATCTTCATATAATAACTGTACAGACCACTGCATAATCAGTCCAACTGGTGCTCATCACATTGTCTCATACCTTAATTGTAATACATCAGAATATCTTAATTTCTGCAACACTTCTGCAGAACTATTGCACAAATAAAAAACAAACATTTTTTAACTTGACATAAGGTGACAAAAAGAATAATAAAGACTCAAAAACCCCTTGTGCAAACTGAAAACAGTCCAATCAGATTTTGGTTAAAACAAAATCTCCTTGCAGGAACACTGTGTGACAATGGAAGACGGTACTGTGTACGTTATAGTTTAGAGTCCGTCAAACAATATGCAACAGCATTTAGAAATTAGTTTTACTTATGTGACAAGCTTGCATAAATAAATTCCACTCAGTCTGGAGATATCGTGCCTCAGAACATATTTCCATTCCATTCTCTACTCTTTGGCATCCAGTTAGTACTCTGCTGACCACTGTCCATCCATGTAAACAAACCTTGCCAAGTAACGCTCATAAAAAACCACGTTCATCCAGTCCCTTGGCTGTCACTGGATTCCATTTTGCAGTGGGTTTATTGCTATTATGGCCTGTAAGGAAACAAATAGAAAAATATTGTTTAAATTGTGTTTCATGGTTAACCCTGTCTGTATATTTACACCACAACAAAGAAACCAAACTAAACCATGTTATTTTGTCTTTTCAAATATTTTATATTGTGCCATTAATACATATGGGGAAATAGTAAATTGTCTAGAAAATTGAGTGATAATCTGTTAATGGATTCAAAATAACCAGACAGGAATGTCTGTTTTTATCAGCACATTTAATACCTGGCAAATCAGGGTCCTTGACTATACACAGTATTTTTTCATAATGGTTAGCTAAGGGTGGGCGATCTGACAATTTTAGATCATCATCAATCTTGAAGTTGTCCACAATCTACTTTTCAGGTGAATCATAGAAGATTGCGTTAATAAATAGCAACTTACTTCTGTTTTCAAATAATCTCACTGACTAGCAGATAGATACCAATAGTTTGATGTAGCCATCTAGATTGCAATGCTGGCTGGGCAAATAACTTCACATGGCTCTTCCAATTGTTAGGTACTTTAAACAATGCAACCCAAGTTAAAGTAAGTGAAATGGCAGAGCTTGCAGCTAAAAAAACTGTCTTTATTGCAATATTGTGTTTTAATGGTGCAAAGGAATAAATTCATAGGCTTTTTCAAGTCCAGTTTACAGGTCATTTCAAAGTGACCATAACTTAGATTGTGGATCATTATTATGTTTCAATAGATCATGATAATATATTTTGGCCAGATTGCCCACTCCTATGGTTAGGCCTACGTTGCGGTTTGCAAGCGTATTTAGAGAGGCTTACTTGTTTCAGGTCTGGGTTTTGGCACATCTTGTGAGTATGTGTCAGTGGGGAGTGTGTGGCTTGTATCTCTGCGCTCAGTCACAACCACTGTCCGTGGCACCGTGGCAGAGAGCACAAGAGGCCTCTGGTTGTGGTACTTGAGACGGTATGTTTCCGTCATACAGTTATCCACATTGAAGTATGTTGTCAGAGAAACCTCTTGAGCTGGCACTGCCTGCTCCACTCTGCAGCCTGTTAGTCTGTCCTCACTTTCACACGATGATGGGGTGCTCCTCTCTGGGTCAGAGCCCGACTTGGAGCTCGCATCTGAGAAGGTTCTAAGGCCTGAAATGTCAGGCTTCCTGTGAGGACTGACATAGGATGTGGATGAAAGACGAGGGCTTGATGGATAAGGTTCTTGAAGCATCCTAGGACGAAATGCTGCGTGGCTTGTTTCACCCTGGTGTGGGGGGACCCGCTGGGTTGGTCGAAGGTGAGGAGACACCGTCGTGCCGAGCTGACGCTGATTGTTCAGTTGGAGAGGTTCTGCAGTCATGTTGCTGGGAGGGTGGTATGGCAGTGTAATATGAGGACATTGGGATTCGGAGGTGACAGCGTCGCTGTTGCTGGAGCGGTATGCGTTATCTCTGTCTTCGGGCTCAGAGAGAGCGAGATCATCGGAGCTGTTCCACTCTGAGCTGCTGGTTTTTGTGATGTGCCTCAGGGCAGGACTTTCTCCAGAGTGACCTCTACAGTTTGACAGCTCCTGCTGCTCACCCTGCCTGTTATCTAAACCAGTTGAGTCCCTCTCTGAAGACACTGCTTTTCTGGAGTTACTAGAAGTGTACTTTGATTTCCGTCTACAAGAAAGAAGTGTTGTAGAGAATGTTGGGAATAATCATGAAATATAAAAGAAATCCAATTTACGAGTCCTTATATTACAATACATATTAGAACAAGTTATATATAATTTATAATTATGGGCACTACCTCGAACTTGGACTGCACTTTAGATGTGAATGTGAAACTTGGTCATGGTTCTTTCCCTGAGGTTTGAGTTGATGTTTACCTATAAAATATAAAACAAAGGTGATCAAAACATAGAGATAGCAAACGATACAATGTTAAAAAAAAAATGAAAACATAAATACAAATAGCAGTCTTACTCTGTAGGGGGAAGTAACTAACATACTGTAATTAATGCAAAAGGTAATGTATTTTTACCTTCTGACCTTTCCTTTTGAAAAGGGAAAGATTGAAATGTCAACTACACTATGTCAGAAGATAAAAATATCAAAATACAACAAACAAGTAGACATTAGGCATAAAGAAGATGATTAGAGCCTTGTGAAGATCTGAGTCCTGAGATTAATAGTTTTCTCAGAATTTTTTTGTTGAATTCAGATTCCTGAGAATTCTGCTGAATCACAGATTTTAGACTTTAATCCCATAATTCAGATTTGTTTTTCTCTGAATTCCGAGATTAATATCAGAGCTCAAACACTTTTTTCACTGAACCCCTGATCTTCTTCCCTAATTATAAACTAGGCAGATAAAGATGCAGACAAGTACAACAAAGCAAAATTAATCAAAAGTAGAGACCAAACGGAGACATAATCATCTACACATCTGACCATGAATCTGTTGTCCCCTTATGGCACAAGGGGGCAGCATTAGAGTGTTAATCTCCCTAGACTTTCTCACAGCGGGATGAGCCAGTCCGCATGCTTGCTTTGAGCACCAGCGCAGAGAGAGGCAGCCTGGTGCTGGATTCCTTCCCTTTAAAAATAGATGTGTCCTTTTTTTTCTTTGCTGTTGCCCTGGAGAGGTCCATGCAAGGATAAAAGCTTGAACTGTTGGTTGTTAACACTGGCTCGAGATGCACATAGCCTCGATAAAGTATCAAGGGCAGCACACTCAAACTAGTGCATGAAACAGAAAGATATTTATGACAATGCTGGCAGCCATGTCCAGCTGTGCTATCTGAATGAGCTTTGTGGGATTATCATCAGATTAATGCCTGTGCAGGGCTGACTGGGTGAAGAGGTGAAAGAAGCCAGTCCAAGCTCAGAAATCAACCCAGGCATCAGTTTTCAATTACTCTCACATTATCAGAGACAGCTCACACTTCATCTGTTAACTAACAGAAATATAAAGAAAGAAAGAAAGAAAGAAAGAAAGAAAGATAACAAGAGAACTTTGGAGGGATGGGTGTTTTGTATTTACAAATCTGATCTAATGTAGGACCTCATTTTTCCTTGTAAATCTTTTCCTGTAAGTATTGCAGATTAGATGTGAGATGTAATCGACCATGTGACATATTCCTTTATGGTCTTAATCATGTTTTGATTTTCACGTCCATTGACTTTTGTCACTGGCTTTATGTTCTTACAATTGATTTGATGTAAAACATCAGGCCATGTATCTACTCAGGCTGGGAGATATGTCATTATCACAATACAAGACAATATATATAGTCTTAGAATTTGAATGTCTTTATGTTCTGATATGGCAGAAGTGACAACATTTTCAAAACTTAGCAGACCGTTGTTTCTAATACTTGATTTTACCCACTTAATTCTACACTGCTGATGAGTATTTTCAAAAATCTCTTTGTTTTAATAAACACAATTTTGTTGCAATATCAATGTCCAGGGATTTGCTCAGACAAATGTTGTTATTTGGTTTATCATCCAGTCCAAAAGATTGAGAAAAATATTATGTATCGCAATTAAGACTAAAATTGTTGTGATTGTATTGAAAGGCCATATCGCCATGCCCTCATAAATAAACTGTACCGTACGGTACCATTTTTAGCCTTAACCCTAACCTGATAGCCCCGATGATTTGTTACACAGAATCATTGAAGAAGGCATCCTTGGAAACTGCTGGGAAACAGTTTCCATTTACAATATTTGTCAGATGATTGGATGAACCATCTATCCACCACAGGTTTATTTCAACCAATCAACAAACTGTATGACAATGTTGGAGAGCACTACTGGCAGTTGGTAAATAAACCAAAGGCAGTCTGGAGAAGAGCGAGAAAAGCCTTCAATCTCATTCTTCGCTCTAGATAATATACCAGCATCTACACTAGCCTCGAGGAGTAGCCATTTCCACTCCATCATCATACCTAAACTACACCCCCAGCTGCAACTAGTTCCTCACTGGAGGCTGACTGGTCTGAACCACTGTGGTTCAGACAGAAGTGCGTTACTTGAAGACTGGCAAAATGGATTCATGCGTGCTCCCATGACTCCAGCTACCTCTCAAGGTAAGCCTGACCGTAAAGTAAAAACATAATCTGTATCGTAAAATATTTTGTTACAGAGACAGCTTGGTCTGGGATGTATTTCAGCAGCACAGATGTGACTAAATAATAAACAAATACTGTAGGAATATTATAGGAATACTACAACAGGCAGCATATGTCTCCATGATATCTCACTTTTCTGTGACTGCATATATTGCTGCACTTTGATCATGAATGTGAAACTAATCTAGAGTATACAGTAAAGGATGCTATATTGTATATAACTGAGTTTTAAAGTGTACAGTTTAGAGACTATTATAGATCCAAGACAAACTGGCAGAAGGGCGGAACTGAGAGAGAAAACAGGCCCTTGCAAGTCCATCTGCTACATCAGTGCCATGGATTTAGCACAGTTAGACTTATGATATCTCAGAGCCATTGAAAAAGGATAAACGAGTAAGACTACAATAACATATCCAGCTGAAAAACTGCCCCTTCCCTCTCTCTGTTGTGATGGAGAGGGAGGATGACAGATGAACAAGAGGGATGCAGCCTCCCTTATCCTTCCTCAAATTGCCTACTGAACCATACTAAACATATTACAGTATAAATACTCATAAATTACACGATTGTTGAAAGAAAGCTATAACCAGCCAATTGCTTCTGTTCATTCCAAACACATTTATTACATCTATTAAAAGCAAAAGCATTTACTTTTCCTGGAAAACCTAACGAAACCTTCGAAATCTTGGAACTCACCATTGTGTGTTGGTGAGGACGAGATACTTGATTTGGCATCTCCTCCTTTTTGGTGCAGCTGACTGAAAATAAAATGCTAAAATTACTCAAAGCAAGTTTTCAGTCAAACAAAAAGGAAACATTCATGGTCTTTTGAGGCACTGGTTGAATAATACAGAACACTTGACAAAAATGAAGGCTTTTCAAATTCGCTGTCTGCACGGGTTCAACTGGATTTTAAAGTCCTGAAAATGTGAAATGCATTGATTTTACTAGTACAATTGTTGTGTGGAGCTCCATGTATTGGGTACTGATTTTGTCACAGATTGCCTTTAAATGCTTGATAAAGTTATAGATATTTGGAAATTTTATTTTGATAAAAAAGAATAACATACATAATCTGAAAACTATAATATAAACAGTAGTATTTCATCCTCCATACACAATCCTCTCACAGCCACCTTGAAGTGCATTTTCAACAAAAAAATATTAACAAGGATTTACAACTGAAACTTAACTTCTTTTAACTAATTACTTATAAATCCCACCTTAATTACCAATGACTACTCACGTATTATCTTTGAACTTTATTTTTAAAAAATTATGCCATGGATACTTTTATCTATGCCCTCAGTTCCAGTACATGTTATGAATTCATGAGATATTACAACTTACCTGTGTGCACAGTTGTGAACATGCAATGTGTATTATCTGCCCTATTGTCCCTTTTGGGGAATGAATGTAGTGTCCTAACTTCTTTGAAGTTAAAACTTAATTTGTCCTAAAAATGGCAATCGAACAATAAAGAAGTTGTTTCTTACCTTTGCAACTGTGCCTCAGGTGTTGATCTCTGGTCTTTAACAACGAAGCCATCAACACCAGGTGAGTCAGGATTGGTGGAGCCACTGCTGAGTCTATCGCTGCTCTCATAGCCAGACTCTGTTCTTTGAATAGTCCAGGTATCACTACGTAGCAGTGTCTTGGGGCCACCCTTAAGTCTGCTGCCCCTCTGTTGGTTGGCCCTGCTTTCTGACTCTACAGAGCTATGGCTCTCAGTCTCAAGCCGCTGCTCGTCCTCATAAATCGTCATTAAACACTTCTGCTTCCTATCCTCTCTAGTTCGTACATACTCCTGCTCCCTGTCTCGGCTTTGTTCTGTGTGTACTCTTTCCTGCGATGAAGGCTTACTGTGCCTTGGGCTGTCGTGTTGCTGTTGACGGCGCTGCTCCAGTTCGTTCAGCACAGTGTCCACATTTAACACCTCTCGAATTGGTCGCCAAGTGGACTTAGATTTATTGCGACTTCCTTCACCTCCACCTTTTTCCCATTGTTCCTGGCAGCTCTCCTGATCATAGCGATTCGGGGATGTGTTGTTTCTCCGGCTATGCCCACCACCCTGTGTACCAAAGGAGTGTCCACGTGGCTCCTGGGATCCTCTGCTTGAGTGGTTTGATGACTTCTCAGTGCGTGGATAGCTTTTGAATTTTTGGTCCACAGGAGGCCTCGGTCCATTCTCTGATGGAGATGAAGATCTTGCATGTGCCATCGCTAGAGAAAGTGAAAATAGGTCATTTTTAGGACGACCATTACAAATATGACAATGGTTGTATACACCAGCTTGACCTTGTATGGCTTTGAGTTTGCCTTGTTATTGTCATAGGTTCCCTGATACCTATGATGCAGACACAATGCTTTACCTTTGTGTTGCGATGGGTCTGTTTTCCGATACACACGATCCTTTTTTGATGTTTCACTTGGCCTCTGCAAATTCTCCATGAAAGGTTCCTGGAATTTGTTAGGACTGCCAAGGGGATGTTTCACTGAGGGAAAAAAAAAATATATATATATATATATATATATACTGAAATGGTATATGAGTGGTTGCCCTACAATTGTGATTTATTTTGCGGTTTCTAAATAGCCTTAGACTGCTGACATCAGTGAAGCAAATAAGAGATAATTGTTAGTTGGCCTTAAAATCCCCTTTACATTCATAATGCATCACTGGGTATGAACAGCCAATTAGGGTGTGACATAACAGAATTTTGTTATGTAAGCAAATATCAACAGGTACAGCCTGCTTTTCTACCACATATGAGGTTTACCAGAGGTGTTAGAGCATATGTGATAGATCCACACCTTGTCCTCAAACAAAGGGTCACTGTGCACTGGAGGTGTTTAGCTTTATATAACAGGTTCAGCTCTTTAACCATGAAGGCTACCAAGCTATATCAGCAGACTTTACTGCAAACACGGCAAGAAACACACATTTTTTTTTACTAAAGAACAGATGCCAGCACATTATTAGCAATGTGAAAATACACTGGTGCGGCCACATTTGCAAACCGTTTGGTGTGTTCCTTTGCCTCTGTAGCAGGCAGGTCACAGTGAGAAACGTTGAGATGCCGTTAACTGCGAACATCTGCCTCCAAATCAACACATTCAGCCGACAGCTGCACTGCCTTGCACACTTAGTCCTCAGCTCCTCCTTTCAGCATGTGAGTTCGACCACTTTCTAGCGCATTGTTCTTTAGATTTGTGTTTTTATGGATTAAGCACTGTACTTCAAAAAGATGTTCAAGATTTTCGTCAGGATTTAGAGTAAAACATAACACAACAAATATTCTCCCGCAAACATGAGGCAAGATCGCAAAGCTGTGTCAATGTGCATGGCTCCTGGATGTTACACAGTGATGAGTAATTGCAGTGAGTAAGCTGTAGTATTATGGATTTCCAGATTTGTTATGTAGCCTAATGCTGACATTAAAGTAGTCCCACTAAAAAAGTAATACTATATTTAGATGAAGTGCACCTTACACAATTACCAAGTAATTAACCATTACTCTCTTCACCATGTTGCCTGAAATTATACTGAGATTCTCAGGCTTAGTAATGCAGTATTATACTGAAGGGCAGTTAGTAGATATGATCAAAGCCACTGTGTACTGCAAAACGGTACTTCAGTTGACCTCAATATAAAGTCATTTAACAAAATAGACACCATTAAATAATACATTCAATACATTTAATAGTTTACAACCAGAGATTTATCTCATTCTAAAACAAAACTAATCAATTACTTACACATATTTTCATAAAAATAAGAATCCAGTCCCATGCCGGTCAAAGTATCTGGACACAACACTAAAACAGAACAATCCATCTAAGCGAGCAAGGTGGCATTGCCAAAAAACCCAAGCAGATAAATTAATGGAGGCAAACATCGGAAACGTTTAGGGTTGGAGTGAGAACTGTGGGGCAGGAGCAGAGTGCGCTTGGCACAGAATCAGGGATTAGGGAGGAGGCGTGGGTGGTAATCTGCGTGCAACAGAGGCATCATCCTCATGCCAAGTTCAAGCCAGCACACTGAGCAGGACAATCTTTCTGCCTGCAGTTTAACAGCACTCTCGCAATCCCACTGCAAACCATAACTATAATTTGTGGAGTGCAATTGTTGTTGCCATAGGTAATGGCATTGTTTGATGTTTAATTTTACTTAGTGATACTTTCATAAAAAATGTCCAGATGCTATAATAGACTAGGATTGATGGAAATCAAATTATGTGACAAATCAAAATTCAAAATTCAAATCAAAATCTTCTGATCACTATTGTAATGTCTTATTATTAAATACACCATGTTACAGTTTCATATCACTTTGAGTTCAAGACACATCACAAAGGATATTTCTGTGCTGCTGTTAATCCATATACCCTACTGAATATATATACAATAATAAAAGAACATAGTAACACTACTAGCACAAGTGCACTTTTTGAGAAAAAGTCTCACAAGTCTATAGCAGCATTCACATACAGCATTTTATTATGTACCCAGCCTAAAGACTGGCGAGGATATTATCTGTCTAATGTTTCCTCTGACTCATGCCACCAGTTTTGTGTTAGAGTAAGACTAAGGAAATCTGCTTAATTTAATGCATTCTGAAAAATAAAAAAAACTTTATGGAGGTGTGTCTCATGATTGCACAGTTTAGTGTGGATTACACCTATGTTGATTCAGCTCAAATTCTACTTTGATTTATTCATTCCTTGTCATGTTTTGCATGCAGTCCAAAGCTTTAAACAAACATCAGTGAGTGATTTATAAAAAAAATTTTGGCAGCTGACTATGGTCTAAGTGGGATAACATTACATTTTTACTATTTTAAAAGAAAACTGAGACATGTTTATTGTTTACATGTTTGAGTCTCCATCTAGTCTTTTCCAGAGTTAGATTAACTTACTTAAAGAGGAGTTTGGGTCAACTGGTAACATATTAACTATTAACTAACTGTAATGTTTTGCTGCTGTGGCTATCTGTTTTATAATACACAACATTCATTGATTTAAAGCCATGTTCAAGTTGCCCCAGTAATAGTAACATGTTTCAACCAATTAAAAACAAATTATGAATTTATTAAAAGTGAATTGTCAAAGAGAACAGCTATATTCACTATAGCTCTGTTTGATATAGTAGTAAAGTCTTTCTTAGGCTTTTATTTCAAAATAATAAAATTTAAAAATAAATATACAAATATAAAATATACAAATCTTGGATGTCTTACAGACATGCAAGGGTTAGGTGTGCTGAGTGATAACTGGAGGATTGTCCTACCTGTTGCGTCACCATTTACTTGGGCTTTGTAGCGAGGACACATGGTAGTTTGTCGTGGTGCATCTTCATTAGACACTGGAGATCCCTCAGGATTGGTGTAAAATAAAAGAAGTGGCTGGAAATGTCCCCTGATACATTTAGAAGCAACATCTTTCCATTTGGATCCAATCTGAGGAAAAAGGCAGGTGTGACATAAGAGCATGTAACACACAGTAACAGGGATAAAGCAGATTAATGGCAGAGTTCCTAACCTCCTTTACAGTAGCATCATCAAAAAACATCCACTTTGAAGATTTGGTGTGATAGGCGAAGGCTGAGTAATGTTTACTCGAAAAACAGATCATCCCCACCAGATGTAGCTCACTCCGTTTGGCATTTTCGTCAGTGACACGGTTGAAAAGCTGAAAGAGAGCAAATTGAGACAAGTTTGATCTCCACATATTGCTTTTTGGCAGATGTGAAATTAAATCCTATGAGAATAAAATCTGTTTTTTAGATAACCCTGAAGTGTTTTATTTATTTATGTATTTATTTATTTATGTGGAGAGAGATTATAGCTCACTGACCTTCATCATTATATGGACAAAAGTTATCAAACAGCTGTGATCATTGAAATGTTTTTAATTAGTACATGAATCCTTTGCAGATTTTTGTCATTGTGGGAGCAAATCTAGAACATTTAAACTAGCAATCCCCTGTGTTGCAGATAATACATTTCGCGTTTGTCATCTGGTGACGTTTTGCTTTGGCTCTTACCCCACATAGGTTCAGATTTGGGCCAAGTGACCGAATTACTTCATCCGTAAGATCAGACTGCTCAGCATCCCATACAAATCCTATAGTGACAATCTCTGGACAGTTCATGAGCACACGGCGTATCTTGATACTTTGACCACAGTTGCTCTGCAAAATATGACGAAAAACATCTGCGGGTTCATAACAACATTTCAAAATCTGTTTTATTCCCCAAATATTTGTCCTTATTTAAGACATATAATAAAACAACTCGTCAGGCATTTCAGCATTTCAACAGCTAGGCAAAATACATTAAATCAAAATGTCTGGTTTTTGTAACACTGAACAAAAACCCAGCAGACTCCTGGATGTGTTGGCAATGAGATAAACAAGCAGTAACATTAAAGAGACACACATAAAACAACAAGACAGAAACCAATGCACCAGACTTATCTAAATCTCAAAAGTGCAGTGTATTAACTTGATAGGAAGTCATTGTGTTGAATCACCATTATGGAGTTGCTGGAAGGCATATTTTGTTGCTCACTTTTGGCAGTGGATAACTGTTCCCCTGCCTTTAGTGTTTGTGCTAATGTCAGCTAAAAACCTGCTAGACTGATCTCACAACTGAGAACATGGAGATAAAATCTCTTATTTGAAGTCTCAGTAATAAATAAATTAGCAAATTTGCCAAAATGTCAGAGAAGTGGGCTATGTCTCTCTCTCTCTCTCTCTCTCTCTCTCTCTCTCTCTCTCTCTCTCTCTCTCTCACTCACACACACACACACACACACACACACACACACACACACACACACACACACACACACACGCACACCTAGACATGTGACTTGACGCTTCAATATGTCAAATAAAGGATGATTGAAGGAAAGAACCAAACAGCGTGTATTATCAGTATGATAAAGTCAACACTGGAGCTCACATTATGGGTTAAGAATAATGGGTTAAGGCAACAGAGCACTCAGCTTCACCACACAGATGCACACTGAAGAGGAAGGCAGCGGTAGCAAATACAGATGAGAGAAAAACAGTGGATATGCCTTTACTGCTATTTATATCTCAACACTAGTCTGGCACTGTCTCCTTCCCGCTGCTTCAAGTGCAGTGTCACAGCACAAAGTACAGAGTGTACTCTGCATAACTACAAGAATTGTTTTAATCAACCATTTTACAGTAATGTTGTCGTTCAGTTAAATTATTCATCAATAGCTGCTTGCAACAACTCTGCATTTATTTAAGAAAACAGCAGAATGGTTTAAAGTATTGAGCCACTGCTTAGTAAACATGCCTCACTGGTTAAGAAAACCACATCAAAATTACAATAAATCACATACCGGGCAGCTTCGGAGGTCACCTGTGTTATTTGCTGCCTGCAGCAATTCTCCAAACATGTCTGACCTGAGCCGCTCGTTTTTCCCCAACATGCGATCAACCTGTTGGCTGTGAATTAGAACAGGGAGAGTGTTAAGCTTAAATAATTAGATTTACAACACGCTTAGTGGAAATACAATATCCCATCATCGCAGCCCTTGTTTATTTGATGTAGGAAATGGAACAACCAACATAAACTGCATTATCAGAATGACATGTTTAAAATCAGAATATACACTAAACACACTTGTTTGATTTAATGCCAATCAGTACAATTAATCTGGCAATTCTACCATCAGGAAGGGCATAATGTTCATAATGTTTTTGTTGACACTGTCAATTCAACTAGATGTTTATTAATAAGTTGATTTTAAGTGGTGGTGTTATACTGGACTACATTATATTAATATCATTTTGACAGAGCTCATGCAAAAAGTGAGCTAAGAATGCATGGTGACATTTGTTGCACTAAAGAGAAAAGTCGCCACATATTTGAACATAAAATTATGAAAAAACTTAACAAACGACAATTCGGCAACCTTAGCATTAAAGGGTAGAAAATAATCAACGTTGGGTGATACAAAACAATTCACCACAACAGAATTTGTCAATTATGATGATTCCTTTTGCGCTACTACTGGCTGCTTGCTACTGTGTTGATCAGGTACCCATGTCAAGGTAAAATTCATGATTCACACTGTATGTAAGCCAACAAAAATAATGAACACTATTAACAATATTTAATAAGATACTCAAGCTGTGCCTGTTAAAGTACAGGAAGGAAATAGAATAAAGATTCCAATCAAATAATTTTCTCGTAACCTTATTTAGTACTTTGACATTTAAATCAGGATTAGCACTCTGGCCTGATTTTTGTATCCCATTTTTAAAGCCATGGCAGAAAATCAAGTACTCACCATAAAGCAGTGGTTGAGACATAATGTACGAATTCTGTGAATGGGTGTGGGTCTGACGATGCACCACAACAGCGACACACAAACTGCAGAGGAAAAGTTTCACATTGTTCTACAGATTAAATGTTTATATTTCAGTAGTAATTTAGTAATTTTAGTAATGTTGTCTTTATTATCATAATTATTATTATTATAATTTTTATTTTTTTATTATCATTATACTTGTAATTATTCTTTCTACAGTTAAAAAAAAAAACGTGGCCCAATATATGTCACATTGATACACATCTTATTTAAGTACTGCATTGTTTTTTTTTAAACACCATTAAGCAGATATAATTATATTGTAAGAAAAACGTAGTTACCTGTTCATAAAGCATCATTGCAAATTTCTGATGGGTGATGCAGGATTTGGATGAGCAAGCATCAGTCGAAGCATCTGAAACTATGTGTAAATGAATTCGCTCCAGGATGTTCTCCTAACATATAAGAGACAAGATCAGATACAGTACCAACAATGAATACATGCAAACAGCACTCTTAAACACTTAGAAACACAAAAAATGAAAGCTTTTTGAAGCTGTAACTGAACAATTCAGCTTGACAGTGTTGTAATTGATTAATCCACACTCAGACATGTATGTAAGACACACCTAAAACATCTACATCATTGTTTAACTCTATCACAACAATGCTGAAACACAACAATTAACAATAATCAATTTGCATTTAAAAGGGCTGAAGATTATAAAGTGGTGTACCCATTTTAAAACTTTCATCGTTTGTGATGAGAAGTTCAACATAGACAACATAAAAATCCATACAAATTGGAGAATTTGGGTAGTCTAAGCACAATGAAGACCAAAACCACACCCACAAAACTCAGTCAAAAGGCAGCCTTAATCAACTAAATCCAAAATACAATCCTAACAGGACTTAAATATGCTAAATAGCAAGAGGCCACATCCATACTTTACATACAATAGTTATAAAAGGTGGTTATACAGAGCCAAGGTATTTTGTCAGTATTTTTACCTTCAGTGTCACAGAAGAGGAAGCACCATAACATAATTTAATACACAGTCAGTTACCATGGAAAGGTCTTCCTCTGAGTATTACTTTGATTAAAAGCCAAAGGCAGAGTGTCAACGTACAAAGCACTCAGCAGCATCATCCATCAGGCCAAGTTGGAAACGCTGCTCATCCTTAAAAGTTTCTGCTAGGGCATTGCGCAGACTGTCGGAGGGGAGCACACGCTCTCTGCTCTGTTGAAATTGGCTGAAGATACTCTGAAAAAGAGAAACAAGGGTTTGTTACTGTATTAAAAATGACCTTTTTTCCTCATCAAATTATAATGTGTGACCATTTTTGCTTGTGGGGACAGTTATTATAGCATCAAATATTTATATATTGATGATTAGGGATTAAATAGAAAAAAAATCAACAGTACTAAAACATTTTCCAGGTTCAGCTCAAACCTTTAAAGCGCAGAAAATGCAGGCATCACCAAGACAGAAGTGACCTGAGAGCTGCCTCAAACTTCTCCTGAAAATGTCCAGCTGCCAAAGCACCTGTAAAGGTGTAACAACAGCACATTTAACAAAATCCTGACAGTAACTGAAACCTTTTATTAAAGAGCTTCAGAAGCTCAAATTGAAAGAAAATGTAAAGCAGTAGTTTTTGATATAATCATTTTATTTAATGGCTTTTTGTGATGTAAAAGTACTGCTGAACTCACTGAAAATTAATACTCAAAACTGCAGCTTTCCTCAGCTTTGAGTAATTTTTTAACTCATTAATTTAGCCGTTTTAGATGAAACCAAGTCCACTTATTTATGAAGAAAGACTTGATGGCTGTGTTTCCATGGAAACTGCATTTGCAAAGGTCTCGTAAAATAAAGCAGCTACAGTAGCTCTTTAAAATAGCGATATGGGGCACTGAATTTGATTAATTTAATGCTAGAGGTAGCTAGCTAGCATGCTATTTCCTATTAATTGTCTGGTGTTATGGAAAATGTTACTTCTGAAGGGCTAGAGTCAACAGTATAAGGCAAAAAAGTTATATTATGTGTCGCTTGCAAAATAAGATATTGGGCACTGAATTTGAATAATTTACTGTATATCATACCACACATAAAACAAGAACCAGCTAGCTGGAGTTGACATGACAGCTACGGAAATAATGAAATGGGACAGAGAAAAGAATTAGCTAGCTAGAGTGCCATTACCTAACTGTAAGTTCAGTGTGTATCTGCTGTTCAGTAATGGGAAATGAGGCTTGAATTAAAGAAAGCTAGCCTGCTTTCACACTACAGCAACTGAAGGGCTGTAATGGGAGTGCAGTTGTCGAGGCTTTCCATCATACAGATGTGGTGGAGGTTTAATCTAAACCGGGTAAATATAATGAGAGACAATTGCAGGTGGCAAAAAAAAAAAAATTCTACTCATAATGATGTTTCTAATGACGTAGTCATATTAGGATAACGTTTCCATAAGATGTTTGCCAAAACAATGAGATTTGTTTGGGTATTTTTAAAACATAGTGAGTTGGTTCGGGTCTACTTGTGCTCTCTGGTGTTCAAAAAACGTTTTATTTACCACAAACCGTTTCAACAGCGCATCGATGGTGGAATGAGAATGTGTTTTTTGAGCATTGAGATGTATTGAGATGTAATTTAGAGCTGGTTCTTACCTGAACGGCGCTGTTTAGGAAGCAGCTGTTTTGCCCGGGCTCATTCAGCAGGCCTTTGGTGAGCGCAAGTGATAGCATGCTCCCAGGCTGGTAGGATTTCTTCAGGCCTCCTCCAGGTTTTTTGAACATCTTCACCCATGACATGGAGTTACCGCCTGCAACTGATAAAAACATTGTCCAGTTGTGTCATGCATCACTTGCGTGGTTTGTAACTCAGACGGTGCTTGTCAGTCTCTTCTTTAAGAGCAATTCACACCCTTATGTAACCTTTAAAAGAATATGTTATGTTATATCATTTATGACATTTTGTGGATGTGGATTTTATTAAGATCTTACAATCTAAACAGAAAAAATGCTACTTTTGATTACCCACTCAAAACATACTAAACATCCATACTACACTAACGATTTCAAATGTGATTTTTATTGCATGGCGCGGTGGAGGCATAATAAACAACCCTGGATGAAAATTTTGTTCATCTTGGACACCATTAAATCAATAATCCAAATGACTGATCTGGTCGGACGCCAGATGAATCATGTCATCTACCTTCTCCAGAGTTGGGGGGAGACTTGCTGCGGCTGGACATGCTGGGAGGTGGGAGCTGGTGCGTTGGTCTGGCCATGGGCTCCATCCATTTCATCCCCACGCACCTCCAGAGCAGTTAGTCGAAAGCATTGTCAAGATCAGCCACAGGGCAGCCTCAGCCATGAGCTAATGGACATTGAATAGCAACTGGACGATATCTGAGGACATAAATGAACAAGTCCACAGTGCAGTCAGCGAAGAGCAGCCAATTAACGTTAACGAAAGCACTGAGGTAGACATTTTCTGCATACTAACATACAGCAAAAGGGCAAACAAACGCAAATCCAGCATGAAATTCACCACAGCTGATTCTCATGTAATAGACTGTAAATACTGTTTTATATCTTAACTTGTTCAGAAAAGACCTGAACTCTGAGTTTGTACAACACTTCTATAATCTTAATTGAGACCACGACGATGCCAGAAAATCTTCATTGTTTTTCATAATTTAACATGCTCAACATCTGCTCATAGAGAAAAAACAACCTAATTAACTTTTGGTCTGAAAACGTATCTACATTCTAATTAAAAACAACTTACAGATGCTCAGATACCTTTAAATCTGTTTTTATTTGTATTCGACCTGTCTTGCCTGATTACTGCAGAAAAAAACAGTTTAATATACAAATGAGGGATAATAAGAGAGGTAAGAATCATGATGACAACACAGAACAAACTTTTGCATTTTCTCTTTAGCAGCATGACTACATCAATTTTGTATTCATGTAAGAATTAAAATGCATTTTCTAAAATATGAGTGTTGAATTCTATATGAAGTTAATTGGTGGCTTAAGTTTAAAAACATAATCTTTGTTTGTCACTCTAAATTATTTCTTCTGATTATATGTTTATATATGATGATAAATAAAAAGCAATGAACAATTTCAGTTTATTTTTCTGTATCAACTACCTCCCAGTCATTATTTTTTAATGTATTTTTTATCATGATTTTTTTTTTTTTTTTTTTTTTAACAAAACCTAAAATAGTGCTACCAGTGTATTGTTTACATTCAGATTTTCCAGGATAATGTTGTCCTGGAGCACATCATTTTCCTCTGCATGTCAAAATGTGTCATCATAATAAATAGCTGCATTAGGCAAACAGTGTAAACAGCAATTTGTCTTCTTTGATGCTCATTCACATCAAACTTCACGTCAACATTTTTGATACAAACGTAAACAGGGGGCTCAACCCATCACCCAAACAAAATCTGAACACAGAACTGAAGCCAACATCTCGACATGTGCAACAACGTCCCACATTAGACGGCAGCTGAATTCATTTTGATTAAATCTGATGCATCTCTGCTTTGTTTACACTTGCCATGTTCATACATGGGGAGCGGAAATCAATATTTTCATTAATGACAAAATGACAAAGACACATGACTGTTATTTTTGCAACAGGACGTCAACTTCATCAGGGATAGTATGTTGTATTTTGTTACTTGTAAATATTTGTCAATTACTTATTTGTGTGCTAAAATGTATATGTTCAAAGAACTGATCAAAGACCGTTATCCAAAACTCAGAGTGATTAAAGATCACAAAATGACTCGTTTCATTAAAATATTCTAACGTTTTCATCATGGGAATCCACATGTCAAAGCCTTTTATTTGGTATCGTTGCCCACATGTGTTTCTGCACCAACCTCTCTGAGACCATGTGATGCCCATATAGGCCTATACGGTCAGACATAAGCGCCCATCTTTTGCAGTAGGTTTCAGAAAGAGGACATAAATCCTATAGTGGACGAGATTGTATGACCATCCCGTGTTTCCCTGCGTCAACGAAAAAAAAAACAACAACACACCAAAGCCTCGACAAGCGCGCTCCCACAGCAGACACACACACACACACACGCTGCCGGCGCTGCATCAGCCTGACGGTGAACTGTACACGGGAACAGCGCCCGGTCAGCTACAGTAGCAGAAATATGCCGCAACTTGCATTCAGGCATGCAGAAAACGAGTGCTGTGCCGACTCACCTTAAAGGGAAGCGGACAGTTCGGTCGCTTGCCCTCCAATGAAGGCGCCGTTCGGTCCAGCTGTCAGCGCGCAAAATCCCGACACTTCTCTCCGAAATCCTCGCGAATAAAAAACTGCCTAGGAATGACTGCAGATATGTCCAGACGCATGTAACGCACTATCTGTCATAGTGCAGCACTGCCCCCCCCCCTCCCCACCCCCCCTCGATCCCTCCGACACGCAACACAGGCGGCAGTCCGAGCCCCTGTGTGATGGCACACGGACTCGGTCGGGACAGTGTTATTTTCGGTGAAAATTCGTCCCTTTTCTGTACAAACGGGGCCAGTGATGGCCTGTGCCAGAATTTACGACGCGGATTAGTGATGTTTTCAGACTTGAGAGGTCAAACTCCGCCCCTAGTGTAGCCTCAAGTGCACTGCTGCTGTATTGCAATCTTCAATCGCTGCATGGGAAACTGTGTGCTGCCTGGCGGAAGGTCAGACTTCCAACTTGTCATGATGATGATGAGAGAAGACATCACATGACCGCACTGGTTTCATAATCATGCAGCACTGTGGGGACTAAACCCTGCCTGTTTTATTTATTTATTTATTTATTTATTTTTAATTTTAGTTCCTTTTTTGCTCCCACTTAAATGTCAAACAACAGAACAGAATACAATTTTATTTTTAGATTTTAGACCCCATGAAATACTAAATAGGTGAAAATATGTCACAATTTTCCATTACAAGCAACACTAGACAAAGAAGTTGTCATGCGTTCATCTTCTTTGTTATCATTTTGTGCAAATAACACATAATACTAAGCATTCGTTTTGATCAAATGGCAATCCAAATCTGCTGTGTCTGTCTTTGCGGTAAACAGGACATGAAATCACAAAAATCAGGGCAGATGGAGGGGCCTGGAAGGGGAACAGCCCGCAGAGCTGAGCAGGTTTTAAGTGTAGACAGGACAGCTGAAAAAGGCTGATGGTGCGCACAAGCCAGAGTCAGCAAAAATGACACTCATTGGTGTGTCTCTTCCTGTTTTTTAGTGGATCTGTCCAAAATAGAACAAAGTTTGTTTCTGTGACGCCTGGGCACATAGCCTCATTACACAGTACACAAATAATTCTGAGCTGGATTTTCAGATTCATTCAACAAATTGGAGCTAAAATGACACAGTGAACAAGGGCTTGGTCATATGACCTGAGAATAATAATGTCGTATTTTTTAAGGCTATATTGGATACATTATGTCTGGATATTTTTAAATGGCTTCAAAAGCACGTTGAAAAATGCTTGGACTGATGACAAAATCAAATATCACATAATTTCTGACCAAATACCTTGATATTGATAGTGCAGTAATGACATCACTTTGCTTAAGATCAGGAAAAGACAACACTTATGTCATATTATGATACTTAACAATATCCAAAAAATAAATAAAAGAACACAGTACCAATATATTACCAGATATATTAGCCAGCCTTACAGTTAACCCAGTGCTTACCAACCTCATCAGTGCTCATCAGCTGCTGCCCTTCTCATTCACTTCCTTTGAATATAGTGTGTCCTAGAATAATGTGTTCAGTACTGCATGTGCGCTCATTTGTGTGTGTGTGTGTGTGTGTGTGTGAATGTGTGTGTGTGTGAATGTGTGAGAGTCCACAGCATGCCGGCCAGCCTGTGAAAAATAGTGTAAATTCACTCTTCATGAGTTGTTACACTGAGAAGTCCTCACTGCTTTTCAGTCCAAGATTGAAATCTGTTTCCGAATATTAAACGCCTATCACAATCACAGAAACAACTGTCAATGACACACTGTGACTGTAGAGAGTTGAAATAAGACATTCTATTCATACATGTTCTGATATATTTAACTTTATATAAAGCATGGACCATGTGCAGTCTATAGAATGTGTATATGAATACAGTGTGTTTATGGAGCATTTCTCTGATCCCATATCTGCTCCAGCAATAGCACTGAAACCTCCCTTGAGACACATGAAGTGTTTTTGGTATTATTTATAAAATAGCCTGGAAAAATAAGGCTTCAGATTGCTCCCTCTGAATGTTGCACAGCTGAGTTGTGTTGAGATGAGGTGTCAAACCTGACTCTTCTTTATGTTATTTTTAGAGTCGATTTTTTTTGTATCTGTTTTGTTCTCGCTCTTTTTTTAGTTTCCAGTCAGCAGTAGTTCAGCCTTTTCTTAAAAAAAAGTGACTTAGATAGACTTAGAGCAACTATAAATATCAGTGTGTTATCACCATGTTCAGACAGGCTGTGAGGACAGTTTAAGTTCATTCAGTAGATTTATTTCAATTACTTCTATCATGATTTGGTTTTTAGACTTGTGTCACAGAGAAGCTGCTACCAACTTAGTTAACCTTCTGTATAAGACAAGATGTGGATGTCAGTGTCACATACTGTCCACTGTACGGATACTCGACCATGACATTTAAACATTACCCGCATTTGTTGTTAAGTTATGATAAAAGTCAGGGAACAATATAATCAACTACCGAGAATTTCTCCCATCTTTTAGGCATGGGTAAAAAAAAAAAAGAAAATTACAAATGCACTTACTTATTAACTGTATTAATGCATTTAAAATGATACAGATTCACATTTCTTATCATGGCAGCAATTGAACAGCTGAAAAAAAAAATCACTTTTGCACATCTCACTTGATGGATTGCCCACATATCATTCATTCGTGAATTCTTTGGCTTACTGAGGTTTTGGAGAAATGATATCCATGTTTTAGTTTGCTCATGAGGTCCCACTGGCCTTGAATTCAATCCTGCCAGAATTTTCTCTCCTACATTTCCCCTTCTCTTGTTTCCCAGCTGTCTGAAAAGCAGATTTTGTAAATTGTTCCTTAATCCAGGGCATATGGGTGGTTACATTCAGATGAATAAAGATGATGTGAGTTAAATTAGTTGTTAAAAGTGTAATATACAGCATGTAATGTACGTAACTGTCTAGAGGTAAAATACAATAAAGTACAGCAGAAACATCAAATATCACTCGCAGACATTCAGTGAATTTTGCAGTCATTCACAGTATTACCACCATAGGTTTTGACGTCGTAAAGTTACAAGTTTTTACTTGATCTGCTTCTAGAAACAACACAGAACAAACTTTTGCATTTTCTCTTTAGCAGCATGACTACATCAATTTTATATTCATGTAAGAATTAAAATGCATTTTCTAAAATATGAGTGTTGAATTCTATATGAAGTTAATTGGTGGCTTAAGTTTAAAAACATAATCTTTGTTTGTCACTCTAAATTATTTCTTCTGATTATATGTTTATATATGATGATAAATAAAAAGCAATGAACAATTTCAGTTTATTTTTTTGTAACATAATGATTTACACTATATAGACTTGAAATACTTACCAATAATAACTGAATGTGACTTACTGCATGTTCCAGTTTTGTGTTGTTTGTTTTTGTGCCACCAATAAATACGTTTCATTCTTTATTTACATTACATATTCATCAGTTCATTGACCATTTATAAAAGTTACAATTTTGCTTTCAGTATCGGTTGAAACTCTTAGACTTCTTGAATTATGCATAGCAAATTCATTTTGTTATTTACATGATTTTCTTTTGAATATAATGTACACAAAACACTCTAGCCAACAACTGCATTAAACAATTTGTGTCCATTGGCAAAAAATCAAAATGTGGGGAAGGAATCGTGACTGAGCTACCAACTGACTGTTTTGCCATCATCAGAGGCAGGGCCAACACACTATAGCCCACAGCCGACACCATGTTGCTGGATTACATACAGTAAGATCATCTACAGGTCGTCAGACTCTGGGACTTTGATGGGTTCCAAGGTAATCGTGGGTAGGATCAGATGGGTGCCCTCAGATATCCATCCCTGGGCTGTCCTGTTGAAGGTGGGCCGTTTCACACCTGGATCCTGCAGTTCTGGGTAACTAGGCGGGTTCAGGTCTACCTCTGGGAGCTTGAATGTGATTCCTCTGGGAGCTTTGTCAAAGCCACCAAAAGGAGTAGCCACCCTGTAAATTACATTGAGCATGAATGATGCTCCTCATTTTACTATTTCTCAAGGTAAGTGGTTTTCACATGTGGAAATTCAAATTCACATGCAGAAAAAAGCCAGTCATGTCTGAACGTATGTAATTCACATGTAAAAATATTAATTTCTTTAATTTATGAAAAAAAACTCTAATGTAAATAGTCAGTCCCATGTAGAAGATACTGAATATATGGAAAATATGGAATTGATATGTTAAAAAGAAAAAATGTAAAAAGGCATATCTCAAATGTGACATCTTGATTGGGCGTTGTTTTCTCACCTGTTAAAGCATCTGTACTCAGGGAGATCTGGTCTTGGGTCTGGTGCTGGCATTGTCAGTTTGAGGGATTCAGCGAGGTCGGGGTCACTGAGGATTGCCTGTTCCCATGGGGAGTGGTAGGACTTCAGAATAGCTGATGCGTTCTCTGGAGTTGTTAAGAAGCAAACAAAAACAAAAAGGCACACATGAAGTTCATGTTGTGGAGGATTATCCCAGCATATTGTAGAACAGCTTCAACACCAGAGCCATAAACTTGAACGCTGTTTAAACTGACATTGCGTGACTATCAGCACTATATTACACGCAGTTACAAAAAACGCTACACGCTGCCACTCATTGGGTCTACTCTACAGCTGCATCATTGTATTGATATACAGTATCTCTAATGTGATCTAGGGCCACTGCACTTTCAGCAAATGCGCAATGTCCAGAAGTGCAATACCTTAGCTACCATTGTAAAATTTCATGTATATCATATTGTTTCACAGGCTATAGCAAATACACTATTTTTATACTTAACACCTTCATGATCTGACAGTTTGGTTTATGCAGTCAGGGGTTTATGCTGAGCTGTTTTCTTTAGCCTTTTTTTTTTAAGGCTAAAGTTTTAGAGTGGATAGGATTATGAATAGAGACTGTGCTTAGAGAACGCTTACACGAGGCAGACTGAGTTGTCCATCATTGCGATCTGAGGCCTTAAAATAGCACATAGTTGAAGTGTGCACTCATCATATAAAGTGTCGACATGGGATGACACCCTACTGGAGCATTTAAGAACAAGCACAGGACTCTGTTGGCTATTAGAATAAAATAAAAAATAAATAAAGATAAAGCATTTAAAGCTGCTCTTCCTGTAAAATTAACCATAGTTCTGTTATGGTGTCAAGCTATTAAAATTAGTTGCCCTAAAACGAGACCGGCTGTTAAGACTGTATGATACCAGTTGTCATTATTATGACAGCATTACATAATCAGTTGCTCTTATTTCACTGTGCAGCACAAGAGCTGTATTTAAAAGACAGTTTGAAAGTGAAAGAAATAGTGGATAAAGGATTCCTTTTTCACTGACTAAACATTCAGTGCTAATGTTAGCACATTTATTATTACTTATGATCATAAATGAGTTTATATCCTCAATAATGTTTTAAATAATAATGCTTCATATTTGATTAATCAAAAACAGCCATACTTACTGAACAACAATATTACCTGAAGCAGTGTTTTCTTGATTAGCAGCATTTCCATCAGCTGGTGGATCCACTTTAATTTCCACAGAGTGTGTATTCTCAGTTAAAATATTATTCTGCAAAACGGAGCAAAGTACAGGATATGTATTGAGTTTTAGTTATCAATTGAATGACAAACCTTGAAGTTGTCACATTCATTGCTGCGCTTGTCTTTGAGACACACTGATACATGTGTACACAAACTCGTAACTACGCAAACACACTGACACGCAAGCATGCACGCACGCGAACACACACACGAACACACACACATGCAGGGAACACATCTACAGGCACTGATAAACAGGGGAGCAGCTTCTCAGCAAAGTGCCTAAGCAGCCTCTCAGAGGATTTGGCTGGAGGATGCAAAAGACACGAGGCACATATCTCTGTTATCGTCCACTCTTTTTAAAGAGCGTATGTCCTGATAAATTTGCTTGATGATTAATACACAGACAATTTTACAAGTTTTCATGCAGGCAAAACTCCAAATAGTGGCAGTTAACATTGTTCAAGAGCCTAAAAGTGTTTTACATATCCAGTTCTTCAAACATTTGAAGTGACTTAATGACACACACAAGTGGACTTACATTTAGCTGTGCATTTGCCTCATTTTGGATACTTTCAAATGTATATTTTTCAGATCTCCTCTGGCGCATCTTGAAAAGCCGCGAACCTCTGTTGGAAAGCAACGATAACTCCTCCAACATAATGTCTTTAGGAGTGCTGAGTTTCTTTCCCAGATCCATTATGTCCCCTGTCAGGCAAAAAACATGAGAGAAAAAGTAAATTTTTTCATATGTACAGTTTATGCTTATAACGTTATAGCAATGTAACTACAGGCCTATATCATTCATTTAAGGAACATTTTATAATTTGCTTAATAACCAAGCAAAAACTGTAATTAGTCATTGATGTTATCGGGTTGGCAATAACAAGCAGAGGGGGACAACTTCCTCAAGGGACTAAATGCTGGCATGGTGTGGCAATCATGATAATTTGATTAATGTAATTTATTTATTTTTTTTAAGTATTTTTTTGGCCTTTTATGGCTTTATTGATAGTACAGCTGAAGATATGACAAGAAACAGGGAGAGAGAGGGGGAGTGACACGCAGCAAAGGGACCCAGTCCGGGAGTCAAACCCGGGTCCGCTGCAGAGCCTCGGCACATAGGACGTGCGCTCTACCAACTGAGCTAAACGGCGCCCCGATCAATGTAAATTTGTTTTCAAAACAAAAGAACAACATAGACTGAACTGTTGAGCGCCTCAACGTGGCTTTTTAACGTCAGCCAAAGATATGCATTTCCAAGTGGTATTAATTTTGGCCCCACTGTTGCAACGACTTCTGGACTGTTCCCTTTCCTCAGAGCACAACTCCCAACAACACAGGACTAAAACATGGGTTTATTCATTCATTTTAGTCTATAAGGGAGAGGTGAAAGCAGATAGACATGGCGGCAGGCTGCCATATTTACTGGATCCCTAGTAAGCCTTTATTTTGTGCTTTCAATGGCAGACAAAATTGCATAATGAAAGTAAAAAAGTTTAAAGGGAAATTACATGAATGCCAATTGTATCAATACTCTATAGCCATTACATTGTGCAAATCAACAGTTACTTTTTAATAAGAAAGTTAAAGCAAAAAAACTTGTCTATGGCCAGTTTAAATAAATTGCCTATAATGAAATAATGTCAAACTAATGGGTAAGTCGTGGAGGAATAGTGGCAGGTTTTGTTTTTGCCCCAGGACCCAGTGAGTTACTCCAGCCCTGCATTTAGATCTTGAAAGTGCTGGATACAGAATATAAATATACACTCAGAAATGTCCCCTGGTATCATTTCATCAGCTGAACAGGTTTCAGGGAGCATCCTTAAATTACATCAAAGGTGTCAAAAATTCCATTGTCCATTTTGTAATTCATGTCATGGAAAATGGGTTATCATTGTACTCGAAAATTAGTTTTGGATGCACATGCTGCTTCCTCATCCACCATACGGAATGTACCGCAGCTGTCATGGACCTTCACATAACAAACAGCTACACGGTCCTCACAACTTCCCGCCCCACTCCAAAAATAGACTTTTGAAAAGGACAACGACAAAAGATCAGCCACCATAGGTAGTTAATCATCCCATTAGCTTATTTATGGCGAGTGCTACAGAATAGCCCTGACATTTTGAACCCAGATCAGAATGGATATTCTCTTGCAACATTGTGTTTGTCCTCTGAGCCTCAGCTATAACATCATACCATTGGTACCATGGATCTCTTGGCAAATAGCTGCTGCACACTTCTTCCTCTGTCCAATTGGCATTGTACAGAATTGTGACATTGTGGCTTTGGCAAGGTTGGATGAGCTCAGCAATACTGGAAACACATACAGGATACAAGATGTAGTTGTTTTGCCCAAGTCATAAAACTTTGACCCCCAACATCAATGCAGTTCTCGCCCTTATGTTGACGGGTTACAGCTAAACACAGCTGTTTGCTGTGCAACTGTAAGGTTATCTTTCATCAGTCATAGAAGAAAAAACCTTAAATCTGTAATGACTATTAAGTCCTTCTCCCATTTGTTGTCATCATCTATCTGTATTTGAAGACTATTTCAAATGTTCCCCATCAAATAAATCTGCCATATCATGTTTGTCATGTTACAATAATCTCTTTAGAGGTTACATTTCACAAATAACAATGGATTGCATAATCCTAAAGCCCCATTGTACTCGCATTGGTACCACACACGTAATTCTTAAATCTGGACTCGTCAGTGGATCAATTTTTGCGTATGTGAGCTAATGTTAGTGGCATCTCCTGTTCATGTCACAAGATAAATCGCTTGTTTAAAGGTCGTGGGTGAATATTGTGTCTGAAGTTTTTGTGAGTTACTAGACATAACAAATGTCCAGCAGTACAAAAAAGTGCTCTAACATAATAACTAAAATATCATTCTCACATTTGCATTGGTCAGCAAAATTAAATATATTTAGACTTATTGTTAAATGCTGAACATGATGATACAACTTTACATAAAAAATCCAACATAACTCAATTATGCCCATCTGCCAACTCAACAGCTATATGTGTGACAATTTTAAGATTATTTCCATTCACTCCAAAGCGAAAGCAAAGCAGTATATTATTTAAGATAAAAAATGTATGTGATTTACTGATAATCTGGCAAAAGTTGCCATTCTTAAAAGTCATAGGAAAGTGACATAGAAAATATCATGGTTGGATTCAGCTTAATTTATTTTATCACAGTACACTGACTTGTATGTGCTAACGTACAGGAATATAATTCAAACATAAAACATATTAACATAATACACCTTGACGAGTCTCATCCGTACCTGTGATGGTATCCCTAGTGTGCAACCTGTATCCTTGAAGGGGGACACGGAGTCTCAGGGGTCAACCTACAGTCGGTAGTTTGATCTTCCCTGATCTTCACACTCCTGGACACTAAAGCCAAACTGTGAGTGTGTCTCTCTGTCTGTTGTGAATGGAATGCAGCTTACATCAATAGGCTAAATTTAACCTGCCAAACACTCAAAACCACTCTCAAACACCATGGGGCATGGATAGCTACCAGAGAGAGAGAGAGAGAGAGAGAGAGAGAGAGAGAGAGAGAGAGAGAGAGAGAGAGAGAGAGAGAGAGAGAGAGAGAGAGAGAGAGAGAGATATGAGAGAGAGAGAGAGAGAGGAGAGAGAGAGAGGAGAGGAGAGAGAGAGAGAGAGAGAGAGAGAGAGAGAGAGAGAGAGGATGGACAACACACACATGCCCACTGATGTTCCTTTAGGCAAGGACTCCCCTCAAGAGACATGTTCCCCTCCTTGTGTTGAGTCTTCAAAGTCAGCGTGTCTCTGTGGGTTGATGTAACCTCTGAGCATTCAAGTGAGGGAGGTCGTCAATGCTGGGCACAGCTGCAACTTGTAAACTCCTCTTTTCAAACCGAGTTGTATTACTGTTCTTATGTGTGATTACTGACTGTGGATAATGATATACAGACCAGTGAGGGGCAATAAGGGGAGTGTGGTCTCATCCCTGAGATGATGGTCAGCCAAAAAGATTTTTATGAAGTAACATCGAGGTCATTACCCTGGCTGTTGAACCTGTTCTCATACTTCAGGCGGACTGAACATTTAATCCCTTGTGAAAAATACATTTGATGCATGAGATAACTTGCTCAAAGTTTAGTTACTCAGAGTTAGTCAAACATTTATGTACACTTGTAATGAACATGTATATCCTGGCAGTCATTAGTTTCCAATGACTTCTACAGCTGTCTATTCATGGAGTTTGGTTTAATATTGAATTCATTAAAGGTCTGCTGAAAAATCTGTTAGGACAAAACCAAATCTGCTAGGTCAAAAATATACACACAGCAACTTCAGCAATCAATTCTGTTGATTATAGAAAGTTGTGTGAATCAAATTGTCATAGCTCATTAACTTCTTCTGAGCGATTACGGTTGATAATGGCTGGTGACTTTCTGGGCCCATTTTAATAGGGCTTGTTTGATACACCAGTTAAACTTCAAAAGAGCGCATTATTGATTTGAATGATTAGGAAAGTCCCTTGGAGCCAATTCCAAGCAGTAACAGGCCCCAAGATCAACAGTACAAACATTTGTTTGGAACTGTAAAGTGCATGGGACAGTTGTGTCACTGCCATGATCAGGAAGAAGCCACTGCTGAGAGTTTATGGTCAAGATGGTCAAGGGCCAACCAAATAACAGCACAAAGCAAGTCTGCGATGAATAAGAAGCTGGTTGAAGACAGGTGTCAGCGTCCACAGTCAAGTATCTTTTCAGTGACATGGGCTGAGAGGCTGCTGTGCAAAAAAGAATTCCATGCACTGGCAAATTTGGGGCTTTTTTGCTTCCATAACATGTCTTATTTCAGACTGGTGGTAACTAAACTTCCAAAATTCAAGCTTAAATGTTTTTTTCTGATTTATGTTCTTGACAGTTATGCAAATGCAAAAGTACATTTGATCAGATACTACCTCATTTGCATGTTTAAAAATAACATTTCAGAAAATTTGTAATACAAAAAATATTGTCTTAATGCAAGAAATCAACTGGAGAAGTTTTGTGGTGATATCGGTTTAAATGTTTATCCTGTCCATTTGTAGTGTTACACTACTGCTTTTATATTACTTCATGTTTAAACAGTAATATACATTGTATTTCAATACAATCAAAGATTGAATCTAGACCAATGTTTTTTCTGCAATAAAACACTTCTTTTTTTAATTTTAGCATAATGTCCAACGGACTTCAAGCTTTGACATAAAGCCTCCCCAAAAAAAACACTGTAAGATTTTCAGGTATTTTTAATTTTTCAATTTGTGTGTGAAAGGTGCGAAAAATAACATTTACTCAAGAAACTGATCAACCACAGGTTAAAATGTCCAAACATTTAGCCAGATAGGATAGAAAAATGACAACATCAATGGCAGAAACACCACAGCAGTGTATGATGAAAATGTGGGAACACTGCAGCTTCCTTATTGCGATAGATATAGTATTTATGTAATTATTAAAAATAGATAAATAACATTGTTCACTCTTTGAATATACTTGTCATCACTACTGCAGTAGTAAGGAGAAAGAAAAAAAATACGTATATATTTTGTAATGTTTATAATGTTTATCATTGTATTAAACATTCAGATGTAAAAGAAGATTGCATAACCCAAACCTGAAAAAGTGATCACAAAGCCACAGTGAGTTACAGATACAGCATCAGTTAATGACTGAAAAAGCCACACATAAGATTTCTTGAAATGCCTTATTTCTCACCAAATATTTATAACCAACAATGTCAAAATTACAGCATCTTCAGTGAGCAATACCACTCAACTCAAAAAAGGCAATCTGCCAAACATTTCTTTCATCTACTTGTACTTCAGCTCTCATAACACATTGCCTTAAACCTTTTCTTGACTGTAGTGGTCCACGTCTGTCCTAAATCTGTCTATCTCTCTCAAAAAAAAAGAAAATCACAAAATTAATCTGAAATGATTGCTTACAAAAACACCCATCAATGCTTCGCTGGGTAATATCTCATATTCAGCAACACGGCACAATAGTAACAGTAAGTTGTTTGTGTCCTTCAAACAAGTGACCACTACCGCACTGTGAAGAGTGACTTTTTTCATGCAAGACCAATCACTGCCATTAATATAACATATTATCTAAAATAAAATGATCTAAAATAAGATATACC